>NC_092349.1:27879523-28479523 GCF_963676685.1 Mytilus edulis | reverse complement strand
ACTCAGATCGGCGTCCAGTTTCTAATCGACGTCCTTCCTCAAATCGACGTCCAAATCTGATGTCACATTCTCAAATCGACGTCCAATATTTTGATACTCTAATCGACGTCTAATTTGATGTCATGTATTGCCAAAACGACGTCCGATTGATTGTGTAGTCTTCTCAAATCAATGTCAAATATCAATAGATGATTAATTACAGGACTTACACTTATACATGTTCATGTTTTGTAGGGTTCTTATGACAACTAAATTTTCAAATATTTATACATACTTCCCTCAAAGATTTTTTCAACCCGAAATAGTATAACATGTATATTAATGTTTATCTTCGTAAAAACATAATCCAATCGATCTACATTGTAGTGTGTCATTCATATTTATATATTAAAAAAATGCATGCATTAGGCATATAAGTGTTAAAATGAGAAAACAACCCAACGACAAAAAAAAACCAAACGACATCTAGGGAGCATTCTTCAGTCTGCAACAATAGACAATATATAGATATGGGTTTAAATTATTGTTGAAAGCCGTACGATTGCCTATGATTTCTCACGTTTACTTTATTTGAACTCTTGTGGATAGTTGTCCTGTACCAATGGAAATCATATCACATCTCCTAATTTTTATGTAGTTTAATCTCCAAATTTAAAAATTACACAACTTGTTGACATACTAGTAGGTTATGAATTAAAAAATAGATTTTCATATTTGTCACACATAATATGTTTAAAAGTGTCAACTGGTTGTTATAGTTCGTTCTTATGTTGTACTGTTACATCACAGTTCTAACTGGTTAGAAAGAGGGGTTGAATCATGCTAACATGTTTAACCCCGCAACATTATAAATGTATGTGCTCGCCACATTATTTAAGTGCCTGTTCCAAGTCAGGAGAATGTAACTAAGTGGTTGTCGTTGTTGCATTTTTGTTTTTCGTGCATTAGTTTGTACATCAACTGTGTCGTTATTTTCTCGTCTGAATTGTTTTACATTTGTCAGTTCGAGGGCTTTTATAGCTGACTATACGGTATGGGCGTTTTGTCATTTTTGAAGGCCGTACGGTGGCCTATAGTTGTTTATTTCTATATAAATTGATCTCTTGTGAAGAGTTGTCTAATAAGCAATGATAACAAATCTTTGTTTAAAAAAAAATTTCAGCTGATATCGGTTCAGTTTGAATTTGTATTCTGTGTCCAAAACGGACGTAGATTAGAGAAGCTAAAAATGGAACGTCAATTAGGGAAGTCAAAAAATGGACATCGTTTAGTGAAGCCAAAACTTGGACGTCGAATAGATAGGCATAACATTGGCCGTCGATTTGAGGATATCTTTTTGTGACGCAAGATTTGGACGGCGGTTTGAGGGACGGACGTCGTTTAGAGACCGGACTTGGATCTGAGTCTTACATATATACTCTGCATGTATTTATAAGATATGACAAACAGCAATATATACAAATGAACGATACTTGTTTATAGCAACATATAAGTGTTAATACACCATTATCAAACTGACGAATGCATTTGTTTCAATCCTTGAAAAGTACTTTAGGTGGTTGTTAAGAACTGCACTTGAGGTGTTCCCGCTACCTATCTGTATTGTACACGACGTCACCGTTGTTGTGGCGTTAGCTTTTCAGGGTTCCAATGCAAGTATCATTGCAAGTAGACGTTCTTATTTCTAAGCCTTAATTTGTGTCCGATACAATCACTCTACGATATTGGTGCCGCGACCAGGATAATGTAGCAAAATATATGTTGCCATGGTAACTGATACATGTCTTCTCAAATACTTCTCTTAATTTCTTGTTCCCTGTTTCCTTCTCATCTATTTGCTCAATTTCAAGTGTTTCTAATTTTCCAAAACTTCTCCAGGTCGCATTCTTCTGTCTTTCTTGATGTCATTACATTCATCATCGATGTTGGCTGGTCATTGTAACTTGGTGTACCGTGAAGTGGTCCTGGCAGTAAATAACCTATTTTTGATTTCACGGCAGTAGGTCCCTCACCTTTAATGATATGGTTTTCTATAAATGACAAATAGTAGTCGGCTCCTACAAGTCCTGAGACTTATAAATTGTCGTTCGCGGCTACTGGATATTCGAGTTTGATCCCAGATAAGTACGATACTTTAGCAGCTTTGCGGATGTAAGTTTTGAGTGATGCGGCGATTTCCGGTACGATCAATACTCTGATCGGCACTTTTCCTTCGTCTGTGAGCAAAAAAATAGTTGCAGCTTTTAAGGGTCTTATTTTCGTACTTTCTGCGATGTCCCCGAACCCGGATAAATTTAAACTTTCTGTGCCAGTTATTGATAACTGCAATTTAACGGCTAAGTCTTCTGTGATGAACGACCCTTGTGCGCCCTCATAAAAAAAATGTTGGCATTTAAAGATTGTAGTCCTGAACTTACAGGATTTATTGCGGTTTTGAGCATGACATTCGTGGTTGCTTGTTAATGTAAAATTGTGTCCGTTTCCTTCGCGTTGTGTTGAATGGTACTTACGTTCACACTTTCTTCTTTATCTACTTGTGCATTATCCTTACATAACTCGTGTGATGACGCTTATGACATTTTTTGCATGTTTTATTTGACTTACAATCAACCAAGTTATGATGTCCTAACGTGTGATGAAATACTACCCGCCAGACGAGCGAAGACGGATGCAAAAAGGTAAAGATAAAAATGTGGACCAAATGAGACTATCGTATAATTTTATGGACTGTTAACTGTTCGTGCTTTATTACATAAATAATTTTATTTTATTCGTGCTCATTATCAAAGACAGTTGAAGATATTCAAAGTTTTATATTTTTCAGAGACAGTAATTCAAAGTGAAATTTTCATAATTTATTTTCATTTTATTGTAATTAAATTCATTTGGGGGTCCCCCATAATGTTAAGAGTTGCACTTGAGGTGTGTCCGCTACCGCTGCTATTCAGGGTTCCAATACAAGTATCATTGCAAGTAGACGTTCTTATTTCTAAGCCTTATTGTGTGTCCGATACAATTACTCTATGATAGAGGTACATAACAATACATGGAGATAACTCTGTGAAACCAGCTGAACTTTTTAGTCACGTTCTAGTGTTAAGAAAATATGAAGCTTCTCAATGATCAAAATAAGTTTCTTTCAAACGAATAAGGGTCAGGTTCAATTTTGAACTTATAATTAAGTACGCCAGACTCGCGTTTCGTCTACATAAGACCCATGTGTGACGCTCATGTCAAAATATTAATAAAGCCAAAGAAGTACAAAGTTGAAGGATAAGAAAATCCATCTGTTTTTTTTTTTTTAATCAAAGTTTTGTAAACAGGAAATTTACAAAATGACCACATTATTGATATTCATGTCAACACCGAAATGTTCACCAGCAGTGAAATAGTTATCAGGATTATAATTAAGTACGCCAGACGTGCGTTTCGTCTTCATCAGACTCATTAGTCACGCTCATATCAAAATATTTATAAAGCCAAAGAAGTACAAAGTTGAAGAGCATTGAGGATCCAAAATTCCAAAAAGTTGTGTCAAATACGGCTGAGGTAATCTTTGCCTGGGATAAGAAAATCCTTAGTTTTTCGAAAAATTCAAAGTTTTGTAAACATGAAATTTACAGAAATGACCACATTATTGATATTCATGTCAACACCGAAATGTTGACTACTGGGCTGGTCATACCCTCGGGGATGAAACGTCCACCAGCAGTTGCATCGACCCAGTGGTGTAAATAGTATATATAGCCAAAAATTTACACAGTTTGGAAAATTCCATATAATCTTTTTTTTTTTATTGATTTACATCTTGAAAATGTCGTAAATATTACATAGTTGTCCTCAATTCATGTGTTGAACTACTGCTAATTAATATCATAAATCTAATTCTTAGAATGAAGGTTTTTTCTAAAAATCAAATTTTACATTCATCATTTTTAAAATAGATTAGAATACATTTATATGAAGAATGATTAAATGCTTTTTAAACCTGATTAGATGAGATTTTGTGATATATACTGAGCCAAAAAAAATTGCAACAAATTATAATTTTATTTTATTACAAAACTAGAGGCTCTCAAGAGCCTGTATCGCTCACCTGATTCTACTTGGGTTTTTGAAATCATATAAAAAAACATAAAATTTGGCTAAAAGTGACAACACAACCTCATTTATAAGGAAAAGAACATGTTTAATTTCATTCAAAAGTCCCCCACTGGCGGCCATCTTGGATGACGCATCGGCTACAAAGTAACAACACTTGGTCAGCACCTCATAAGGAACATTCATGCAATGTTTGGTTTTATTCCATTCAGTGGTTCTCTAAAAGAAGTCATTTGTATGCATTTCCCATAGGGTCCTATGTTAAACTAAGTCCCCCGCTGGCGGCAATCTTGGATAATGGATCGGCTACAAAGTAACAACACTTGGTCAGCACCATATTAGGAACATTCATGCCATGTTTGATTTCATTCCATTCAGTGGTTCTATAAAAGAAGTCATTTGTATGCATTTCCCATAGGGTCCTATGTTAAACTAAGTCTTACGCTGGCGGCCATCTTGGATGATGGATCAGCTACAAAGTAACAACACTTGGTCAGCACCACATAAGGAACATTCATGCCATGTTTGGTTTTATTCCATTCAGTGGTTCACTAGAAGAAGTGATTTGTATGCATTTCCCATAGGGTCCTATGTTAAACTAAGTCCCCCGCTGGCGGCCTTCTTGGATAATGGATCAGCTACAAAGTAACAACACTTGGTCAGCACTCCATAAGGAACATTCATGCTATGTTTGGTTTTATTCGATTCAGTGGTTCTCTAAAAGAAGTCATTTGTATGCATTTCCCATAGGGTCCTATGTTAAACTAAGTCCCCGGCTGGCGGCCATCTTGGATGATGGATCGGCTACAATGTAACAACACTTGGTCAGCACCCCATAAGGAACATTCATGCTATGTTTGGTTTTATTCCATTCAGTGGTTCTCTAAAAGAAGTCATTTGTATGCATTTCCCATAGGGTCCTATGTTAAACTAAGTCCCCTTCTGGCGGCCATCTTTGATAATTGATCGGCTACAAAGTAACAACACTTGGTCAGCACCACATAAGGAACATTCATGCCATGTTTGGTTTCATTCCATTCAGTGGTTCACTAGAAGAAGTCATTTGTATGCATTTCCAATAGGGTCCTATGTTAAACTAAGTCCCTGCTGGTGGCCATCTTGGATAATGGATCGGCTACAAAGTAACAACACTTGGTCAGCACTCCATAAGGAACATTCATACTATGTTTGGTTTCATTCCATTTAGTGGTTCTCTAGAAGAAGTCATTTGTATGCATTTCCCATAGGGTCCTATGTTAAACTAAGTCCCCCGCTGGCGGCCATCTTGGATGATGGATCGGCTACAAAGTAACAACATTTGGTCAGCACCCCATAAGGATAATTCATGCTATGTTTGATTTTATTCCATTCAGTGGTTCTCTAAAAGAAGTCATTTGTATGCATTTCCCATAGGGTCCTATGTTAAACTAAGTCCCGGGCTGGCGGCCATCTTGGATGATGGATCGGCAACAAAGTAACAACACTTGGTCAGCACCTCATAAGGAACATTCATGCCATGTTTGGTTTCATTCCATTCAATGGTTCTCTAAAAGAAGTCATTTGTATGCATTTCCCATAGCGTCCTATGTTAAACTAAGTCCCCCGCTGGCGGCCATCTTGGATGATGGATCGGCTACAAAGTAACAACACTTGGTCAGCACCTCATAAGGAACATTCATGCCATGTTTGGTTCCATTCCATTCAGTGTTCTCTAGAAGAAGTTCAAAATGTAAATTGTTAACGACGACGACGACGACGGACGACGCCGGACGACGACGACGGACGACGGACGCCAAGTGGTGAGAAAAGCTCACTTGGCCCTTCGGGCCAGGTGAGCTAAAAATATGATTTTAATAACAAAACGGAACTATGAAAAGTCAGAAGCAAAACGAATGTTTATCACTCTCATTCAATTAGCATTTTTTTATATGGAGTGCAGTAGGGTCCAAGTGTCTAAATTGGTATAGTTTTATGCAAAATCAATATATCGTACATGCTCCACCTGCATAGATGACGGATTTGCAGCGTTTAGCATTCCATATTATATCTTTTGAATTTGCCGTTTTGGAGTTTTATTTCCCTTTTTAATGCATTTTCATTTTTTTTAAATTTGGGAAATGATGAATCAGCATACATTCACAGTTAAGAGTATGCATAGCTTTATTTACAGTCCTGGATTTTTACGGAAGCGTCGGTTCAGCAAATCTCATACATGTTCGATCTGATTGAGGTCTGGGTATCAACTTGGCCATTATTTTGCATTTCCAGTTTGTCTGTATCCTGTATTCTTCCGCCATATTTGTTTCCTGCACACTTATTTTTGTGTCGCAACATGTCGTTAAGATATTTTACATATGATATCGAACAATTATTGTGTGTTTTTGTTTCATCCTGTATGACTGAGCACTTTTTTTTGGAATAGTTATCTTTCCGAACACTGTTTTTCTGTTATTACTTCTCTTTATATAATAAGCTACCGTGAATGAAACCGACAATTTTTTTCTCCAAATTACTCGTTACATCTTCAAGATATTATTCTCATTAGTTCGAAGCAATATGCAGTCTCAATATACGAGTTATTTCCCCTTCTGTATTTTATTTAGAGGAACATGTAGCTAGTAATCAACAAGTGATAGAGCCCTAGGATCTTTTTATTTAAGGTCCTTGGTCCATTGAAAATATAATGTCAATTTTGGTAGTTTCTCTCCTTTTATATTCCAAATAAACTCATCATAGATACCAGGATTAAATTTGTTTTACGATGATATTACTAGTAACACATAAAGTAGGTGTCTTTTACATCAATGTAAATATAACGGAATTTGATGAGACTGTCATTAAAGTGAGAAGGTTAGCGCTATAGAACCATATTTAATCCACCATTTTCTACATTTGAAAATGCCTGTACCAAGTCAGAAATATGACAGTTCTTGTCCATTCGTTTTTGATTCGTTTTGTTATTTGATTTTGCCATGTGATTATGGACTTTTTGAATTGATTTTCCTCTAAGTTCAGTATTTTTGTGATTTTACCTTTAACTCAAATTGTTCCGTAACCATAAACCAGAAGTGAAATTTTGTATACCGGAAGTACCTATTCATCTCTTTTTTTTTGCAAAAATATATAAAAACTATATATTTTTGAAATCAGTGTATATGAAACTACCATCTGACAGCAAAATTGACATTTTAGACTAGAAGTGAATGTTGTTCTACCAAAATATGTAGATTTTGGTGGAAAGACGTTCAATGGTTTTCTGAACAGATGGTTTTTAATTATATTGGCATTCGCCTAATTGTTATTTTGTGCAGTATTGTTGTTTTAAAAGTTAAATATTATATATATGATATCGAACAGTTTATACGTTTCTGAAAGTGACACTGTTTAACCATTTTTGTTCATTGAACACTTTACTTTGTCAAAATTATATCCCCGAACACTGATTGTTTTGTGCTGAGTACTCCTTTGCAACCGTTAAAGATTACGACAACACTTTTTTACCAAATTGCTCGTTATACCGTTCTAACGAATTTTCCGGAAGATATCCGAAGACTCCATATGTGGTTTATTTCCCCATATGCATTGGATATAAGTGATAACCGCTAGACCATGAGTGATAGGGTCTTTGATTTGAGGTCCTTGTCTCACCAAAATGAAAAAAAAGTCGAAGTCAAAAGCCAAGGTCATGTTTATTAATCTTGGTTTAGTATCACTTTTAAAAGATAGCGACAAATATTTTTTTTCTAAATTGTAGACACATCGTGAGACATACTATTTTGGTTGAAAATGTACGTTGATATTTAATTGGATGTGGTTCACCCATATTTTTAGCTGTGTGTTGTTCTAACACATAAATCATATACATTTTAGACAGTAGAGACTACAGTTCATTTGATTTAGGCCTTGAAATTGAGTTCGAGATTAAAACTAAATATGACGTTCTACATTTCATCTTTGCTGTATCTTATTATTGGTAAATAATAAAGTCATAGTTCATTTTACATTGTAACCTTTTGTAGCCCGGAAGTTTCTAAATTTTGCAATATTATTTTATCTCTTCGTTTGATATGTTTGAGCTCTTAATTTTGCCCCTTGATTAGGATTGATATCTAGAAATTGACTATTAGGGTCGGTTGAAAAAAAAACTTACGACAAAAGAGATGATTTCAGCTACCAATAGTGAAGCATTGAGAAACTGAAATCATCACTTCGTAATTTTACTGCCGCAATCACGAGTTGGTTGACCGTTATGGATTATCTGTTATATAGATGATATCGGACATTTTCCTTATGTCGTAACTACAATTCCGTTCCCTTTTCACGAATGTGACCTACTGGATTAGACTTTTTACCTTTATTTGTGATTTTTTTACCTATTGTGTCTGTTTGTTTTGTTCACGCATTATTATCAATATTATTAAATTAATACGACTGTCGTACAAGTGAGTGGTTTAGCGCTTTAAAAACAAGTTCAATCCACCACTTTCTACCTTTGAAAATGCCCGTATCAAGTCAGGAATATGACAAGTGTTGTCCATTCGTTTTTGAGGCGTTTTGTCATTTAATTTTGCCATGTGATTAGGGACTTTTCGATTGAATTTTCCTCATAGTTCAGTATTTTTGCGATTTAACTTTTTAATGTTCAAAATTATTTTCAAAACCAGTGAAAAGTAAGAGTTACATAAAACTAAATGTAAAATTTTGATAACCAGAAGTACTTACCATTTTTCCTTATTTTTATTAATAGTATATAGAAATCATATTTGACTCTTAAAAAAACAACATACATTAAACTAGACTGTACTAGAATTGACAGTTTAAACAGGAAGTCAATATTTGTCGATCAAAATATGTACATTTTGCCGTGGAAAGATCTTGAATTGTTCTCTGCAAAATTAGTGTTTAATAAAACAAATCTTTGTTACTGGAAATTAAAAAAATTATCGCGTGCATTTATTATTGCGATTTTGTCATTTTAACCTAAAATGCGATTTTGATTTTTGCGATATTGAGCACAATCAGAACTAAAATGTTGTTAAAAAATGCGAGTTTGAATTGTTGCGAATATAACCCTGTCGCATTGTTCGCATTTATTAAAACATCGCAATAATTTCTGAACTTACAATATTTCTTTCAATATATACCGCAATTTCCTCTTTAGCATGGTAGGCAATACGTTTCTCATCTTTCTTTTTAAACAATAGACATGCTACAGAGTTATTCTGGTCAACGATAAGTATATATTATGAACTAAAACATTATTTACCACATTTAAATTATTTTTTGTTTTGAAATTGTTATCAAACTTGAACATGTGACACACAATCGTTTTCAGCTAAAGCTTTCTTTATGAATTATAAACCTCCATTCAAATGTGACCTTGTATCTTATTCACAATGTGATAACATATATAATATCAGCATCATATTTCTATCTGTAATATTTGTGTTTCATCAATTGATTTTATATATTGAAACTTAGTAATCACGTTTGATAATTTTCTGTTCTTGGTTTTGAATTCAATGTACTGCGTGAATGATTTATATATAGCAAATCTACAGCCATTACCAGTTTTCTCATCAGATTGTGTTTCAATAGGATATGGCTGCATAAACGAGCGTTAATATAACTCTACATTTGGTAACATTTTATGACATACGAATGAAATAAAAAAAAGATCGCGAATGAATTGATGATGTACTGATCTGTATGAAATCAAAAAGATCTGATTTGATTGCCATTGAGACAATTTTTCATAAGATGTAAAAATGAGGAAGATGTTAGCACGTTGTGCCTTTCTAAAATATACTTACGACAATTTGTATTACGTCTTATCTTATTTCTTTTATCGTACTGAGACACTCTTGATGTCTACCCGTACTATGCGTATCAGACAGCGTACCAAGACACTTTTTGTTTATTTGTTTGATGGTGAGTACAGCCATGCTAGGGGATAATGGCTTTTAGCATAATGACTAGTTGTTGTGGGTTGATGAAGGTAAATTAGCAGAGAGGACACTTTATCGTCGGCTTAATAACTTGCAATCTGAACATTTTTCAAGCACACACGTTATATTCTTAATACAGTTGTTATCTGTTCGTTTGATGGTTTGAAGCTTGTGATTTTGACTTTCCCTTTTGATTCCGTTTTTTTTTTAGATTTGACCTTTTACAGTTTTAAGAGAAAAACAATCGTTAATTTAGTAGATTAGATTTGCAAATTGTTGACGAATTCTATTTTTTGTTCTCAAATAATTTCTACGAGTTTTATTTTAATACAAAATATATGAACATTGCAACTGTTTTTGCAGGAAGTTGACAATCTTTTACGCGCTTCTGGCGTAATAAATTATAATCCTGGTACTTTTGATAACTATTTTTACACTCAACTGTAAGAGGTGGATACCTCAGCATACTTCAATGGTTATTAGAAAGAACAGAGATCAATCCAAATAGCGTAAATAAGGTATTGAAGGAAATTCTTTACAGAACGCATTTAAAATCAATGTCAACACAATGTTGCTTATGGATTCAATACATATCTACCACATGAACTAGATATCAGAGGGTGAAGGGCACTGATATCTAAGAAAACAACAAAAAGCAACAAAAACAAATATCAAGATAAATGTCTTTCATAAAGTCATGTATATGCAGTAACGACATATCTTATTAAAGTGTAACGATGTTAATCTTTAATGCGGGAGATGTAATAGTGTTGCAAAGAAGAATGAACGTAACAAAGTTAATAAAACGACAATGAACTTATGATACAGATTACAAAAAGAAGTCCAAAGTCATAAATAAGCAATTTCTAATTATTTGTTTTCATTTTTAAATTTTTTTTCGAGCCTTGAAATTGTGACACACAATCGTATTCAACTAAAACTTTCTTTACGAATTGTAAACCTCCATTCAAAGAGACATTGTATCATCAGCAAAATTTGAGAACTTATATGATATCGATGTCACATTTTAATCTGTACTATTTGTATTCCATCATAATATCTATATCATGAAACTTACATGTGTTGTTGTAGTTTACCACCTTTTTTTTTGTTTATACATTTGAGCGATTTCGATTTTTCGGATTTTTAAGTTGTCAAATACTACGCCTTCTGCCAATTAGTTCATATCTTTTATCTGATTGGATTATGATTTACAATTTTCATCATAAAATTAAGTTTTTCTGAATTTTTCAAATCAAATAAAAGCACTGTAGTAATAATCTATCTTTTTCAGTAATTAAAAAGGTATAATCAAATAAATCCAATTGTTTTAAAATATTTTAAATCCGAAAAACTATTGTAGTACACAGTACATGTCTTCACAGTACCAATTTTGCTTTGTATGTAACATGTGTATATTGCTAAAAAAATGAAGGATTTAAGGATGTTTGCTTGTTCGATATTTGTGTTTGTACATTCTTTGTATCTAACAACCATAAAGCATGACTTCATGGACACTTAAAATCTCAGATATTGGTAATATAGTTAAGGCTGCCTATTTACAAAACTCGATGGAACAATTCATTCAGACATAGGTCTGTATTTGTTTGCTATGTCTGGTAATGGTATAGGTTGGTGGATATATTGTGCCTGTTTATAATACTCCATGGAACAATTTGTTCAGACATAGGTCTGTATTTGTTTGTTATGTCTGGTAATGGTATAGGTTGGTGGATATATGGTTCCTGTTTACAATACTCCATGGAACAGTTCATTCAGACATAGGTCTGTATTTGTTTGTTATGTCTGGTAATGGTATAGGTTGGTAGATATATGGTGCCTGTTTACAATACTCCATGGAACAATTCATTCAGACATAGGTCTGTACTTGTTTGTTATGTCTGGTAATGGTATAGGTTGATGGATATATGGTGCCTGTTTACAATACTCCATGGAACAATTCATTCAGACATAGGTCTGTACTTGTTTGTTAAGTCTGGTAATGGTATAGGTTGGTGGATATATTGTGCCTGTTTATATTACTCCATGGAACAATTCATTCAGACATACAATGTAGGTCTGTATTTGTTTGTTATGTCTGGTAATGGTATAGGTTGTTGGATATTTTGTGCCTGTTTATAATACTCCATGGAACAATTATTTCAGACATAGGTCTGTATTTGTTTGTTATGTCTGGTAATGGTAAAGGTTGGTGGATATATTGTGCCTGTTTATAATACTCCAAGGAACACTTCATTCAGAAATAGGTCTGTATTTGTTTGTTATGTCTGGTAAAGGTATAGGTTGGTGGATATATACTGCCTATTTACAATACTCCAAGGAACAATTCATTCAGACATAGGTCTGTATTTGTTTGTTATATCTGGTAATGGGATAGGTTTGTGGATATATACTGCCTATTTACAATACTCCATGAAACCATTCATTCAGACATAGGTCTGTATTTGTTTGTTATGTCTGGTAATGGTATAGGTTGGTGGATATATGGTGCCTGTTTATAATACTCCATGGAACAATTCATTCAGACATAGGTCTCTATTTGTTTGTAATATCTGGTAATGGTATAGGTTTGTGGATATATACTGCCTATTTACAATATTCCGTGGAACTATTCATTCAGACATAGGTCTGTATTTGTTTGTTATGTCTGGTAATGTTTTAGGTTGGTGGTATATTGTGCCTGTTTTTAATACTCCATGGAACAATTCATTCAGACATAGGTCTGTATTTGTTTGTTAATGTCTGGTATTGGTATAGGTTGGTGGATATATACTGCCTATTTACAATACTCCATGAAACCATTCATTCAGACATAGGTCTGTATTTGTTTGTTATGTCTGGTAATGGTATAGGTTGGTGGTATATTGTGCCTGTTTTTAATACTCCATGGAACAATTCATTCAGACATAGGTCTGTATTTGTTTGTTATGTCTGGTAACGGTATAGGTGTGTGGATATATGGTGCCTGTTTATAATACTCCATGGAACAATTCATTCAGACATAGGTCTCTATTTGTTTGTTATATCTGGTAATGGTATAGGTTTGTGGATATATACTGCCTATTTACAATATTCCGTGGAACCATTCATTCAGACATAGGTCTGTATTTGTTTGTTATGTCTGGTAATGTTTTAGGTTTGTGGTATATTGTGCCTGTTTTTAATACTCCATGGAACAATTCATTCAGACATAGGTCTGTATTTGTTTGTTAATGTCTGGTATTGGTATAGGTTGGTGGTATATTGTGCCTGTTTTTAATACTCCATGGAACAATTCATTCAAACATAGGTCTGTATTTGTTTGTTTTGTCTGGTAACGGTATATGTTGGTGGATATATGGTGCCTGTTTATAATACTACATGGAACAATTCATTCAGACATAGGTCTGGTTTTTTTGTTAATGTATGGTAATGGGATAGGTTGGTGGATATATTGTGCCTGTTCATAATACTCCATGGAACAATTCATTCAGATATCGGTCTGTATTTGTTTGTTATGTCATGTAATGGTATAGGTTGGTAGATATATTGTTGCTATTAACAATGCTCCATCGACCAGTTCATTCAGACATAGGTCTGTATTTGTTTGTTAATGTCTAGTAATGGTATAGGTTGGTGGATATATTGTTTCTATTAACAATACTCCATGGAACAATTCATTCTGACATATGTCTGTATTTGTTTGTTATGTCTGGTAATGGTATAGGCTAGTAGATATATTGTTTCTATTAACAATACTCCATGGAACAATTCATTAAGACATAGTTCTGTATTTGTTTGTTATGTCTGGTAATAGTATCGGTTAGTGGATATATTGTGCCTGTTCATAATACTTCATGGAACAATTCATTCAGACATCGATCTGTATTTGTTTGTTATGTCTGGTAATGATATAGGTTGGTGGATATATTGCGCCTGTTTATAATACTCCATGAAACAATTAATTCAGACATATGTCTGTATTTGTTTGTTATGTCTGGTAATGGTATAGGCTAGTAGATATATTGTTTCTATTAACAATACTCAATGGAAAAATACATTCTGACATAGGTCTGTATTTGTTTGTTATGCCTGGTAATGGTATAGGCTAGTATATATATATTGTTTCTATTAATAATGCTCCATTGAACAATTCATTCAGACATAGTTCTGTATTTGTTTGTTATATCTGGTAATGGTATAGGTTGGTAGATATATTGTGCCTATTTACAATACTCCATGGAACCATTCATTCAGACATAGGTCTGTACTTGTTTGTTATATCTGGTAATGATATAGGTTGGTAGATATATTGTGCCGGTTTATAATACTCCATGGAAAAATTCATTCATACATAGGTCTGTATTTGTTTGTTATGTCTGGTAATGGTAGAGGTTGGTGGATATATACTGCCTATTTACAATACTCTATGGAACAATTCATTCAGACATAGGTCTATATTTGTTTGTTATGTCTTGTAATGGTATAGTTTGGTGGATATATTGTGCCTTTTTATAATACTCCAGTGAAAAATTAATTCAGACATAGGTCTGTATTTGTTTGTTATGTCTGGTAATGGTATAGGTTGGTGAATATGTTGTGCCTGTTTATAATACTCCAAGGAACACTTCATTCAGACATAGGTCTGTAGTTGTTTGTTATGTCTGGTAATGATATAGGTTGGTGGATATATACTGCCTGTTTACAATGCTCCATGGAACAATTCATTCATACATAGGTCTGTATTTGTTTGTTATGTCTGGTAATGGTATAGGTTGGTTGATATATTGTGGCTATTTATAATGCTCCATGGAATAATTTTTAAGACATAGGTCTGTATTTGTTTGTTATGTCTGGTAATGTTATAGGTGGGTAGATATATTGTGCCTATTTACTATACTCCATGGAACCATTCATTCAGACATAGGTCTGTATTTGTTTGTTATGTCTGGTAATGGTATAGATTGGTGGATATATTGTCCCTGTTCATAATACTCCATGGAACAATTCATTCAGACAAAGGTCTGTATTTGTTTGTTATGTCTGGTAATGGTATAGGTTGGTGGTTATATGGTGGCTGTTTATAATACTCCATGGAACAATTCATTCAGACCTAGGTCTGTTTTGTTTTTGTTAATGTCTGGTAATGGTATAGGTTGGTGAATATATGGTGCATGTTTACAATACTCCATGGAACAATTAATTCAGGCATAGGCCTGTATTTGTTTTTGATGTCTGGTAATGCTATAGGTTGGTGGATATATTGTGCCTGTTTATAATATTCCATGGAACAATTCATTAATACATAGTTCTGTATTTGTTTGTTATGTCTGGTAATGGTATAAGTTGGTGGATATATTGTGCCTTTTTATAATACTTCATGGAACAATTAATTCAGACATAGGTCTGTATTTGTTTTTTAATGTCTGGTAATGGTATAGGTTGGTGGATATATGGTGCCTGTTTACAATACTCCATGGAACAATTCATTCAGACATATGTCTGTACTTGTTTGTTATGTCTGGTAAAGGTATAGGTTGGTGGATATATTGTGCCTATTTATATAACTCCATGGAACAATTCATTCAGACGTACAATGTAGGTCTGTATTTGTTTGTTATTTCTGGTAATGGTATAGGTTGTTGGATATATTGTGCCTGTTTATAATACTCCATGGAACAATTAATTCAGACATAGGTCTGTATTTATTTGTTATGTCTGGTAATGGTAGAGGTTGGTGAATATATACTGCCTATTTACAATACTCTTTGGAACCATTCATTCAGACATCGATCTGTATTTGTTTGTTATGTCTGGTAATGATATAGGTTGGTGGATATGTTGTACCTGTTAATAATACTCCATGGAATAATTCATTCAGACATCATTCTATAATTGTTTGTTATGTCATGTAATGGTATAGGTTGGTAGATATATTGTTCTTATTAACACTGCTTCATCGACCAGTTCATTTAGACATAAGTCTGTATTTGTTTGTTAATGTCTAGTAATGGTATAGGTTGGTGGATATATTGTTTCTATTAACAATACTCCATGGAACAATTCATTTATACATAGTTCTCTATTTGTTTGTTATGTCTGATAAAGGTATAGCTTGGTGGATATATTGTGCCTATTCATAATACTCCATGGAACAATTCATTCAGACATCGATCTGTATTTGTTTGTTATGTCTGGTAATGTTATAGGTTGGTGGATATATTGTGCCTGTTTATAATACCCCATGGAACAATTCATTCAGACATAGGTCTGTATTTGTTTGTTATGTCTGGTAATGGTATAGGCTAGTATATATATTGTTTCTATTAATAATACTCCATGGAACAATTCATTCAGACATCGATCTGTATTTGTTTGTTATGTCTGGTAATGTTATAGGTTGGTGGATATATTGTGCCTGTTTATAATACCCCATGGAACAATTCATTCAGACATAGTTCTGTATTTGTTTGTTATATCTGGCAATGGTATAGGTTGGTAGATATATTGTGCCTATTTACAATACTCCATGGAACCATTCATTCAGACATAGGTCTGTATTTGTTTGTTATGTCTGGTAATGGTATAGGAAGGTGGATATATTGTGCCTGTTTATAATACTCCAAGGAACAATTCATTCAGACATAGGTCTGTGTTTGTTTGTTAAGTCTGATAATGGTATAGGCTAGTAAATATATTGTTTCTATTAACAATACTCCGTAGAACAATTCATTTAGACATAGTTCTGTATTTGTTTGTTATATCTGGTAATGGTATAGGTTGGTAGATATATTGTGCCTATTTACAATACTCCATGGAACCATTCATTCAGACATAGTTCTGTATTTGTTTGTTATATCTGGTAATGGTATAGGCTAGTAAATATATTGTTTCTATTAATAATACACAATGGAACAATTCATTCTGACATAGGTCTGTATTTGTTTGTTATGTCTGGTAATGGTATAGGCTAGTATATATTGTTTCTATTAATAATACTCCATGGAACAATTCATTCAGACATAGTTCTGTATTTGTTTGTTATATCTGGTAATGGTATAGGTTGGTAGATATATTGTGCCTTTTTATAATACTTCATGGAACAATTAATTCAGACATAGGTCTGTATTTGTTTTTTAATGTCTGGTAATGGTATAGGTTGGTGGATATATGGTGCCTGTTTACAATACTCCATGGAACAATTCATTCAGACATATGTCTGTACTTGTTTGTTATGTCTGGTAATGGTATAGGTTGGTGGATATATTGTGCCTATTTATACAACTCCATGGAACAATTCATTCAGACGTACAATGTAGGTCTGTATTTGTTTGTTATGTCTGGTAATGGTATAGGTTGTTGGATATATTGTGCCTGTTTATAATACTCCATGGAACAATTAATTCAGACATAGGTCTGTATTTGTTTGTTATGTCTGGTAATGGTAAAGGTTGGTGGATATATTGTGCCTGTTAATTATACTCCAAGGAACACTTCATTCAGACGTAGGTCTGTATTTGTTTGTTATGTCTGGTAACGGTATATGTTGGTGGATATATGGTGCGTATTTACAATACTCCAAGGAACAATTCATTCAGACATAGGTCTGTATTTGTTTGTTAATGTCTGGTATTGGTATAGGTTGGTGGTATATTGTGCCTGTTTTTAATACTCCATGGAACAATTCATTCAAACATAGGTCTGTATTTGTTTGTTATGTCAGGTAACGGTATATGTTGGTGGATATATGGTGCCTGTTTATAATACTACATGGAACAATTCATTCAGACATAGGTCTGGTTTTTTTGTTAATGTCTGGTAATGGGATAGGTTGGTGGATATATTGTGCCTGTTCATAATACTCCAAGGAACAATTCATTCAGACATCGGTCTGTATTTGTTTGTTATGTCATGTAATGGTATAGGTTGGTAGATATATTGTTCCTATTAACAATACTCCATCGACCAATTCATTCAGACATAGGTCTGTATTTGTTTGTTAATGTCTAGTAATGGTATAGGTTGGTGGATATATTGTTTCTATTAACACTACTCCATGGAACAATTCATTCTGACATAGGTCTGTATTTGTTTGTTATGTCTGGTAATGGTATAGGCTAGTAGATATATTGTATTATTAACAATACTCCATGGAACAATTCATTAAGACATAGTCCTGTATTTGTTTGTGATGTCTGGTATTGGTATAGGTTGGTGGATATATACTGCCTATTTACTATACTCCATGGAACCATTCATTCAGACATAGGTCTGTATTTGTTTGTTATGTCTGGTAATGGTATAGATTGGTGGATATATTGTCCCTGTTCATAATACTCCATGGAACAATTCATTCAGACATAGGTCTGTATTTGTTTGTTATGTCTGGTAATGGTATAGGTTGGTGGTTATATGGTGGCTGTTTATAATACTCCATGGAACAATTCATTCAGACCTAGGTCTGTTTTGTTTTTGTTAATGTCTGGTAATGGTATAGGTTGGTGAATATATGGTGCATGTTTACAATACTCCATGGAACAATTAATTCAGGCATAGGCCTGTATTTGTTTTTGATGTCTGGTAATGCTATAGGTTGGTGGATATATTGTGCCTGTTTATAATATTCCATGGAACAATTCATTAATACATAGTTCTGTATTTGTTTGTTATGTCTGGTAATGGTATAAGTTGGTGGATATATTGTGCCTTTTTATAATACTTCATGGAACAATTAATTCAGACATAGGTCTGTATTTGTTTTTTAATGTCTGGTAATGGTATAGGTTGGTGGATATATGGTGCCTGTTTACAATACTCCATGGAACAATTCATTCAGACATATGTCTGTACTTGTTTGTTATGTCTGGTAAAGGTATAGGTTGGTGGATATATTGTGCCTATTTATATAACTCCATGGAACAATTCATTCAGACGTACAATGTAGGTCTGTATTTGTTTGTTATTTCTGGTAATGGTATAGGTTGTTGGATATATTGTGCCTGTTTATAATACTCCATGGAACAATTAATTCAGACATAGGTCTGTATTTATTTGTTATGTCTGGTAATGGTAGAGGTTGGTGAATATATACTGCCTATTTACAATACTCTTTGGAACCATTCATTCAGACATCGATCTGTATTTGTTTGTTATGTCTGGTAATGATATAGGTTGGTGGATATGTTGTACCTGTTAATAATACTCCATGGAACAATTCATTCAGACATCATTCTATAATTGTTTGTTATGTCATGTAATGGTATAGGTTGGTAGATATATTGTTCTTATTAACACTGCTTCATCGACCAGTTCATTTAGACATAAGTCTGTATTTGTTTGTTAATGTCTTGTAATGGTATAGGTTGGTGGATATATTGTTTCTATTAACAATACTCCATGGAACAATTCATTAATACATAGTTCTCTATTTGTTTGTTATGTCTGATAAAGGTATAGCTTGGTGGATATATTGTGCCTATTCATAATACTCCATGGAACAATTCATTCAGACATCGATCTGTATTTCTTTGTTATGTCTGGTAATGTTATAGGTTGGTGGATATATTGTGCCTGTTTATAATACCCCATGGAACAATTCATTCAGACATAGGTCTGTATTTGTTTGTTATGTCTGGTAATGGTATAGGCTAGTATATATATTGTTTCTATTAATAATACTCCATAGAACAATTCATTCAGACATAGTTCTGTATTTGTTTGTTATATCTGGTAATGGTATAGGTTGGTAGATATATTGTGCCTATTTACAATACTCCATGGAACCATTCATTCAGACATAGGTCTGTATTTGTTTGTTATGTCTGGTAATGGTATAGGAAGGTGGATATATTGTGCCTGTTTATAATACTCCAAGGAACAATTCATTCAGACATAGGTCTGTGTTTGTTTGTTAAGTCTGATAATGGTATAGGCTAGTAAATATATTGTTTCTATTAACAATACTCCGTAGAACAATTCATTCAGACATAGTTCTGTATTTGTTTGTTATATCTGGTAATGGTATAGGTTGGTAGATATATTGTGCCTATTTACAATACTCCATGGAACCATTCATTCAGACATAGTTCTGTATTTGTTTGTTATATCTGGTAATGGTATAGGCTAGTAAATATATTGTTTCTATTAATAATACACAATGGAACAATTCATTCTGACATAGGTCTGAATTTGTTTGTTATGTCTGGTAATGGTATAGGCTAGTATATATTGTTTCTATTAATAATACTCCATGGAACAATTCATTCAGACATAGTTCTGTATTTGTTTGTTATATCTGGTAATGGTATAGGTTGGTAGATATATTGTGCCTTTTTATAATACTTCATGGAACAATTAATTCAGACATAGGTCTGTATTTGTTTTTTAATGTCTGGTAATGGTATAGGTTGGTGGATATATGGTTTCTATTAACAATACTCCATGGAACAATTCATTAATACATAGTTCTCTATTTGTTTGTTATGTCTGATAAAGGTATAGCTTGGTGGATATATTGTGCCTATTCATAATACTCCATGGAACAATTCATTCAGACATCGATCTGTATTTGTTTGTTATGTCTGGTAATGTTATAGGTTGGTGGATATATTGTGCCTGTTTATAATACCCCATGGAACAATTCATTCAGACATAGGTCTGTATTTGTTTGTTATGTCTGGTAATGGTATAGGCTAGTATATATATTGTTTCTATTAATAATACTCCATGGAACAATTCATTCAGACATCGATCTGTATTTGTTTGTTATGTCTGGTAATGTTATAGGTTGGTGGATATATTGTGCCTGTTTATAATACCCCATGGAACAATTCATTCAGACATAGTTCTGTATTTGTTTGTTATATCTGGCAATGGTATAGGTTGGTAGATATATTGTGCCTATTTACAATACTCCATGGAACCATTCATTCAGACATAGGTCTGTATTTGTTTGTTATGTCTGGTAATGGTATAGGAAGGTGGATATATTGTGCCTGTTTATAATACTCCAAGGAACAATTCATTCAGACATAGGTCTGTGTTTGTTTGTTAAGTCTGATAATGGTATAGGCTAGTAAATATATTGTTTCTATTAACAATACTCCGTAGAACAATTCATTCAGACATAGTTCTGTATTTGTTTGTTATATCTGGTAATGGTATAGGTTGGTAGATATATTGTGCCTATTTACAATACTCCATGGAACCATTCATTCAGACATAGTTCTGTATTTGTTTGTTATATCTGGTAATGGTATAGGCTAGTAAATATATTGTTTCTATTAATAATACACAATGGAACAATTCATTCTGACATAGGTCTGTATTTGTTTTTTAATGTCTGGTAATGGTATAGGTTGGTGGATATATGGTGCCTGTTTACAATACTCCATGGAACAATTCATTCAGACATATGTCTGTACTTGTTTGTTATGTCTGGTAATGGTATAGGTTGGTGGATATATTGTGCCTATTTATACAACTCCATGGAACAATTCATTCAGACGTACAATGTAGGTCTGTATTTGTTTGTTATGTCTGGTAATGGTATAGGTTGTTGGATATATTGTGCCTGTTTATAATACTCCATGGAACAATTAATTCAGACATAGGTCTGTATTTGTTTGTTATGTCTGGTAATGGTAAAGGTTGGTGGATATATTGTGCCTGTTAATTATACTCCAAGGAACACTTCATTCAGACGTAGGTCTGTATTTGTTTGTTATGTCTGGTAACGGTATATGTTGGTGGATATATGGTGCGTATTTACAATACTCCAAGGAACAATTCATTCAGACATAGGTCTGTATTTGTTTGTTAATGTCTGGTATTGGTATAGGTTGGTGGTATATTGTGCCTGTTTTTAATACTCCATGGAACAATTCATTCAAACATAGGTCTGTATTTGTTTGTTATGTCAGGTAACGGTATATGTTGGTGGATATATGGTGCCTGTTTATAATACTACATGGAACAATTCATTCAGACATAGGTCTGGTTTTTTTGTTAATGTCTGGTAATGGGATAGGTTGGTGGATATATTGTGCCTGTTCATAATACTCCAAGGAACAATTCATTCAGACATCGGTCTGTATTTGTTTGTTATGTCATGTAATGGTATAGGTTGGTAGATATATTGTTCCTATTAACAATACTCCATCGACCAATTCATTCAGACATAGGTCTGTATTTGTTTGTTAATGTCTAGTAATGGTATAGGTTGGTGGATATATTGTTTCTATTAACACTACTCCATGGAACAATTCATTCTGACATAGGTCTGTATTTGTTTGTTATGTCTGGTAATGGTATAGGCTAGTAGATATATTGTATTATTAACAATACTCCATGGAACAATTCATTAAGACATAGTCCTGTATTTGTTTGTGATGTCTGGTATTGGTATAGGTTGGTGGATATATACTGCCTATTTACTATACTCCATGGAACCATTCATTCAGACATAGGTCTGTATTTGTTTGTTATGTCTGGTAATGGTATAGATTGGTGGATATATTGTCCCTGTTCATAATACTCCATGGAACAATTCATTCAGACATAGGTCTGTATTTGTTTGTTATGTCTGGTAATGGTATAGGTTGGTGGTTATATGGTGGCTGTTTATAATACTCCATGGAACAATTCATTCAGACCTAGGTCTGTTTTGTTTTTGTTAATGTCTGGTAATGGTATAGGTTGGTGAATATATGGTGCATGTTTACAATACTCCATGGAACAATTAATTCAGGCATAGGCCTGTATTTGTTTTTGATGTCTGGTAATGCTATAGGTTGGTGGATATATTGTGCCTGTTTATAATATTCCATGGAACAATTCATTAATACATAGTTCTGTATTTGTTTGTTATGTCTGGTAATGGTATAAGTTGGTGGATATATTGTGCCTTTTTATAATACTTCATGGAACAATTAATTCAGACATAGGTCTGTATTTGTTTTTTAATGTCTGGTAATGGTATAGGTTGGTGGATATATGGTGCCTGTTTACAATACTCCATGGAACAATTCATTCAGACATATGTCTGTACTTGTTTGTTATGTCTGGTAAAGGTATAGGTTGGTGGATATATTGTGCCTATTTATATAACTCCATGGAACAATTCATTCAGACGTACAATGTAGGTCTGTATTTGTTTGTTATTTCTGGTAATGGTATAGGTTGTTGGATATATTGTGCCTGTTTATAATACTCCATGGAACAATTAATTCAGACATAGGTCTGTATTTATTTGTTATGTCTGGTAATGGTAGAGGTTGGTGAATATATACTGCCTATTTACAATACTCTTTGGAACCATTCATTCAGACATCGATCTGTATTTGTTTGTTATGTCTGGTAATGATATAGGTTGGTGGATATGTTGTACCTGTTAATAATACTCCATGGAACAATTCATTCAGACATCATTCTATAATTGTTTGTTATGTCATGTAATGGTATAGGTTGGTAGATATATTGTTCTTATTAACACTGCTTCATCGACCAGTTCATTTAGACATAAGTCTGTATTTGTTTGTTAATGTCTTGTAATGGTATAGGTTGGTGGATATATTGTTTCTATTAACAATACTCCATGGAACAATTCATTAATACATAGTTCTCTATTTGTTTGTTATGTCTGATAAAGGTATAGCTTGGTGGATATATTGTGCCTATTCATAATACTCCATGGAACAATTCATTCAGACATCGATCTGTATTTCTTTGTTATGTCTGGTAATGTTATAGGTTGGTGGATATATTGTGCCTGTTTATAATACCCCATGGAACAATTCATTCAGACATAGGTCTGTATTTGTTTGTTATGTCTGGTAATGGTATAGGCTAGTATATATATTGTTTCTATTAATAATACTCCATAGAACAATTCATTCAGACATAGTTCTGTATTTGTTTGTTATATCTGGTAATGGTATAGGTTGGTAGATATATTGTGCCTATTTACAATACTCCATGGAACCATTCATTCAGACATAGGTCTGTATTTGTTTGTTATGTCTGGTAATGGTATAGGAAGGTGGATATATTGTGCCTGTTTATAATACTCCAAGGAACAATTCATTCAGACATAGGTCTGTGTTTGTTTGTTAAGTCTGATAATGGTATAGGCTAGTAAATATATTGTTTCTATTAACAATACTCCGTAGAACAATTCATTCAGACATAGTTCTGTATTTGTTTGTTATATCTGGTAATGGTATAGGTTGGTAGATATATTGTGCCTATTTACAATACTCCATGGAACCATTCATTCAGACATAGTTCTGTATTTGTTTGTTATATCTGGTAATGGTATAGGCTAGTAAATATATTGTTTCTATTAATAATACACAATGGAACAATTCATTCTGACATAGGTCTGAATTTGTTTGTTATGTCTGGTAATGGTATAGGCTAGTATATATTGTTTCTATTAATAATACTCCATGGAACAATTCATTCAGACATAGTTCTGTATTTGTTTGTTATATCTGGTAATGGTATAGGTTGGTAGATATATTGTGCCTTTTTATAATACTTCATGGAACAATTAATTCAGACATAGGTCTGTATTTGTTTTTTAATGTCTGGTAATGGTATAGGTTGGTGGATATATGGTGCCTGTTTACAATACTCCATGGAACAATTCATTCAGACATATGTCTGTACTTGTTTGTTATGTCTGGTAATGGTATAGGTTGGTGGATATATTGTGCCTATTTATATAACTCCATGGAACAATTCATTCAGACGTACAATGTAGGTCTGTATTTGTTTGTTATGTCTGGTAATGGTATAGGTTGTTGGATATATTGTGCCTGTTTATAATACTCCATGGAACAATTAATTCAGACATAGGTCTGTATTTGTTTGTTATGTCTGGTAATGGTAAAGGTTGGTGGATATATTGTGCCTGTTTATTATACTCCAAGGAACACTTCATTCAGACGTAGGTCTGTATTTGTTTGTTATGTCTGGTAACGGTATATGTTGGTGGATATATGGTGCGTATTTACAATACTCCAAGGAACAATTCATTCAGACATAGGTCTGTATTTGTTTGTTAATGTCTGGTATTGGTATAGGTTGGTGGTATATTGTGCCTGTTTTTAATACTCCAAGGAACAATTCATTCAAACATAGGTCTGTATTTGTTTGTTATGTCAGGTAACGGTATATGTTGGTGGATATATGGTGCCTGTTTATAATACTACATGGAACAATTCATTCAGACATAGGTCTGGTTTTTATACGACCGCAAATTTCGTCGTATATTGCTATCACGTTGGCGTCAGCGTCGTCGTCGTCGTCGTCGTCGTCGTCGTCGTCGTCGTCGTCGTCGTCGTCGTCGTCGTCCGGCGTCCGAATACTTTTAGTTTTCGCACTCTAACTTTAGTAAAAGTGAATAGAAATCTATGAAATTTTAACACAAGGTTTATGACCATAAAAGGAAGGTTGGTATTGATTTTGGGAGTTTTGGTCCCAACATTTTAGGAATAAGGGGCCAAAAAGGGCCCAAATAAGCATTTTCTTGGTTTTCGCACCATAACTTTAGTTTAAGTTAATAGAAATCTATGAAATTTTGACACAAGGTTTATGACCACAAAAGAAAGATTGGGATTGATTTTGGGAGTTTTGGTTTCAATAGTTTAGGAATAAGGGGCCAATAAAGGGCCCAAATAAGCATTTTTCTTGGTTTTTGCACAATAACCTTAGGTTAAGTAAATGGAAATCTATGAAATTTAAACACAATGTTTATGACCACAAAAGGAAGGTTGGTATTTATTTTGGGAGTTTAGGACCCAACAGATTAGGAATTAGGGGCCAAAAAGGGACCCAAATAAGCATTTTTCTTGGTTTTCGCACTATAATGTTAGTATAAGTAAATACAAATCTATGAAATTTAAACACAAGGCTTATGACCATAAAAGGAAGGTTGGTATTGATTTTGGGAGTTTTGGTCCCAACAGTTTAGGAAAAAGGGGCCCAAAGGGTCCAAAATTAAACTTTGTTTGATTTCATCAAAATTGAATAATTGGGGTTCTTTGATATGCCGAATCTAACTGTATATGTAGATTCTCAACTTTTGGTCCCGTTTTCAAATTGGTCTACATTAAGGTCCAAAGGGTCCAAAATTAAACTTAGTTTGATTTTGACAAAAAATGAATCGGTTGGGTTCTTTGATATGTTGAATCTAAAAATGTACTTAGATTCTTGATTATTGAAGTTTTTTTGGTCCAGTTTTCAAATTGGTCTACATTAAGGTCCAAAGGGTCCAAAATTAAACTTTGTTTGATTTCATCAAAAATTGAATCCTTGGGGTTCTTTGATATGCCAAATCTAACTGTGTATGTAGATTCTTCATTTTTGGTCCTGTTTTCAAATTTCAAATTCTACATTAAAGTCCAAAGGGTCCAAAATTAAACTAAGTTTGATTTTAACAAAAATTGAATTCTTGGGCCTCTTTGATATGCTGAATCTAAACATGTACTTAGATTTTTGATTATAGGCCCAGTTTTCAAGTTGGTCCAAATCAGGATCTAAAATTATTATATTAAGTATTGTGCAATAGCAAGTCTCTCAATTGCACAGTATTGTGCAATGGCAAGAAATATCTAATTGCACAATATTGTGAAATAGCAAATTTTTTTTTAATTAGAGTTATCTTTCTTTGTCCAGAATAGTAAGCAAGAAATATCCTATTTGTGCAATAGCAAGAATTTTTTTTAATTGGAGTTATCTTTCTTTGTCCAGAATCAACTTAAATCTTTGTTATATACAATATACAATGTATATACACTTTTTACTACCAACTGATAAATTTAAATAATCTTTACCATTCAGTGATAACAAGCAGTTTTTTTACATCTTAATATTTTATGATGTATTTAAATGAGTAGTTATTGTTGCAAACTCCATTAGAAATTTGAATTGATATCAGTTTTGAAAAAGGGAAACGGGGATGTGAAAAAAAAGGGGGGGGTAAATTTTTCTCATTTCAGATTTCATAAATAAAAAGAAAATTTCTTCAAACATTTTTTTGAGAGGATTAATATTCAACAGCATAGTGATTTGCTCAAAGGCAAAAAAAAACTTTTAAGTTCATTAGACCACATTCATTCTGTGTCAGAAACCTATGCTGTGTCAACTATTTAATTTTAGATTTAAAAAGTTTGAAGAAGAAATCTTTAATTGATTTGTAAAATCTTGGCATTTGTTTTGTGTAAAAAAAAAACATGTAATGTCAAAAATTTGATCACAATCCAAATTCAGAGCTGTATCATGCTTGAATGTTTTGTCCATACTTGCCCCAACTGTTCAGGGTTCGACCTCTGCGGTCGTATAAAGCTGCGCCCTGCGGAGCACCTGGTTTTGTTAATGTCTGGTAATGGGATAGGTTGGTGGATATATTGTGCCTGTTCATAATACTCCAAGGAACAATTCATTCAGACATCGGTCTGTATTTGTTTGTTATGTCATGTAATGGTATAGGTTGGTAGATATATTGTTCCTATTAACAATACTCCATCGACCAATTCATTCAGACATAGGTCTGTATTTGTTTGTTAATGTCTAGTAATGGTATAGGTTGGTGGATATATTGTTTCTATTAACACTACTCCATGGAACAATTCATTCTGACATAGGTCTGTATTTGTTTGTTATGTCTGGTAATGGTATAGGCTAGTAGATATATTGTATTATTAACAATACTCCATGGAACAATTCATTAAGACATAGTCCTGTATTTGTTTGTGATGTCTATTAATAGTATCGGTTGGTGGATATATTGTGCCTGTTCATTATACTCCATGGAACAATTCATTCAGACATCGATCTGTATTTGTTTGTTATGTCTGGTAATGATATAGGTTGGTGGATATATTGCGCCTGTTTATAATACTCCATGGAACAATCCATTCAGACATATGTCTGTATTTGTTTGTTATGTCTGGTAATGGTGTAGGCTAGTAGATATATTGTTTCTATTAACAATACTCAATGGAAAAATTCATTCAGACATAGGTCTGTATTTGTTTGTTATGTCTGGTAATGGTATAGGCTAGTATATGTTTTGTTTCTATTAACAATACTCCATGGAACAATTCATTCAGACATAGTTCTGTATTTGTTTGTTATATCTGGTAATGGTATAGGTATGTTGATATATTGTGCCTATTTACAATACTCCATGGAACCATTCATTCAGACATAGGTCTGTATTTGTTTGTTATGTCTGGTAATGGTATAGGCTAGTAGATATATTGTTTCTATTAACAATACTCCATGGAACAATTCATTAAGACATAGTTCTGTATTTGTTTGTTATGTCTGATAATAGTATCGGTTGGTGGATATATTGTGCCTGTTCATAATACTCCATGGAACAATTCATTCAGACATCGATCTGTATTTGTTTGTTATGTCTGGTAATGATAGAGGTTGGTGGATATATTGCGCCTGTTTATAATACTCCATGGAACAATTCATTCAGACATATGTCTGTATTTTTTTTTTTATGTCTGGTAATGGTGTAGGCTAGTAGATATATTGTTTCTATTAACAATACTCAATGGAAAAATTCATTCAGACATAGGTCTGTATTTGTTTGTTATGTCTGGTAATGGTATAGGCTAGTATATGTTTTGTTTCTATTAACAATACTCCATGGAACAATTCATTCAGACATAGTTCTGTATTTGTTTGTTATATCTGGTAATGGTATAGGTTGGTTGATATATTGTGCCTATTTACAATACTCCATGGAACCATTCATTCAGACATAGGTCTGTATTTGTTTGTTATGTCTGGTAATAGTATCGGTTGGTGGATATATTGTGCCTGTATATAATACTCAATGGAACAATTCATTCAGACATATGTCTGTATTTGTTTGTTATGTCTGGTAATGGTATAGGCTAGTAGATATATTGTTTCTATTAACAATACTCCAAGGAACAATTCATTCAGACATATGTCTGTATTTGTTTGTTATGTCTGGTAATGGTATAGGTTTGTGGATATATTATTTCTATTTTTACGTATTTGGTTTAATCAATACTTTACACATATTCGGTTATTTATAGTTTCTTTTGTCAAAGTGTTTTACAATGTTGGAGGATGAACCTGTAAGAAATAGACAGAAAACAGACTTTCTGGAAAACTAGCAGTCTTTTTCTATTGAAAAGGGATTCGAATACATGTCACCATGAGCATGCTGAGTGTACAAAAGATATTAACTTAGTCCTTATGTACAGAAGTTATTAACTAAATCTTTATGTGCATAAATTATAAAAAAAAAGAGGGACGAAGGATAGCACAGGGACAGTCAAACTCATAAATCTAAAATAAACTGATAACGCCATGGCTAATAAATAAAAAAGACAAACAGAAAAACAATAGTACACATGACACACCATAGAAAACAAAAGAATAAACAACACGAACCCCACCAAAATCCAGTCTGTACCAATCATGTCTTATACCTATACCAAACCAATTGCAACCAAAATGTCGAATAACAAACACGTTTTGTAAAATTTCAATATTGACAACAAATCTTAACCTCCTGACTGCACCTGTGCTAGTTCACAAATCACCTAAAATCCGGGTGGCAACGTTATTACCGTTGACCTCAACATTGTCAATAACACTTTTCTGCGAAATGTGTTATCCAAAGGTCCTTAATTTCGTGAGCCTAAATACATCAATTGGAAATAAACCTTCAACATTCTTTTCGTAAAGAATCAAATTAATAAAACAAAATTCTGAAACTAAGATTATCAAGATGTTTGATTTCTCACTTGACAACATATTTGTTACGTTTGGAGGACGTGTTTTCCACAGACTGTTGGCATTCCAATGGGAACCAATTGAGCCCCTCGTCTTGCCTACTTCGTTTTTTTATTATAATGAGGCTGGTTTCATTCAGGAACTTCTAAGGAAGAATGATACTCTCATTAAATAATTCAGAATTTGGTTACTATGTTGAACACATTTATCTTTATCGAATTAGACAAAAAGGATACACAGATACAGTATCTCCCAATTGATACGATATTCCCAGGCTAGTATACCTTAACATGATTTCCTTTATAGATGGTTCTGGCACACAAGGAAGCTATTAAACCAACAGTTCCAAAATTTAAAGTTGAAATCATCCCTTCGTAAATTTTACTGACGCCATCACGAGTTGGTTGACTATTATGGAATAATCGTTTCACAGATCATATCGTATATGTTCATTACGTCGTAAATACAATCCCATTACCCATTTGACGAACATGACCGACAGAATTAGACTATTGACTGGGTTTGTAATAAAATGAGCACCAGATGCGTGTATTGTGTTCTGTCATTTGTCTGTTTGTCTTTTACTTTTTACGCCATGGCGTTGTCAGTTTATGTCCGATCCATGAGTTTGACTATCTCTCTTGAATCTTTCGACACTCTTTTATTTCGTGCACTGAGACCTATTTTCTGAAATCTACCCGTAATGATACAAACAGTTATACTAAGAGTGTACGATAACTTACCATGATGTTGTTGGTGTATTTGTTTTGTTGGAGTATACAGCTTTTGTCGGTTTTTGTTGGGGATGACAATGGAGTACACAAACAGAACACACTTCTTTCTATTATAATCAATGGGATTCTAATAAACAGTTCATTAACAGTCTCAGCAAAAAATGCGATTAAGAAAAACTATTTTGAAATTCATCATTCTTGAATTGATAGCTAATGTTTTTTTTTTTGTACTTTAATCATTTGTATGACATACTTTGTATTACACGTCTGTATGATAATATGAACATTGTAAACCTTTTATTTTAGTTTGGTAACACTCCCTTACACGCAGCTGCTGAAGGAGGATTCATCAACATTGTTAAATTGTTAATAGAAAGAGCAGATAAAGATCCGAAGAAAGAAAATAAGGTATGAAATGACGTCCTTTACAGGACAGTCCAACTTTGGAAAATCTTTCATCAAACCAAATCAGAAAAAAAATGAAAATATTTTATTGAAATATACAAACTCCCAAAAAATATGAATACATTAGTTTAGTAGTACAATTGCTAAATCGTTTGAGACATCCAATAAAAAGAAAGAAAAATGATATTTAATTACACATATCATGATACATACTAAAAAAAGTAAATTTGATATTATTGCTTACGAAACAACTTTCAACTTCGTCTCAAATGACGTAAATGTAAGCAGCTTGTCTGTTTCTGTTATATAATTTTGACAACTTGAACTATTTCTTGTCCTATTTTGATTGCCTTTATTGTAACCTCTTTCTTCAAATCTGTCCGTAATGATACCAACTGTTATACTACAAGTGCGATACAACTTACACTAATATTGTTGTGTATTTGTTTGTTGAGTTTGACACCATAACAAAAATGACCATACCAAGGCGATCAGGTTTTTTGTTGGTAGAGGATGGGAAAATAAACACACAAAACAACCGTTGTCAATGAAAACTGGATACGATTACACATCACCATGGAAATGTACTATGCACACAAGTAATTTATATAAACAGGTTTAACGAAATTGCGATTAGCAAAAAAGATTGAATTTCATTGACTTCCCGAAATGATGACAAATGCATTTTTTGTACTTTTATCATGTAATATAATTGTTTTTGTTAGCTTCCATATCATGCTATGAACAGTACAAGCTTTTTTTTATTTTAGTCTAATAAAACTCTCTTACACTCAGCTACTAGAGGTGGAAATCTTGACATAGTTGAATTGTTATTAGAAAGAGCAGATATAGATCCAAACGGTGAAAATAAGGTACGAGTTGACGTTTTTCTTTCATACTTGTAAAACATTGTGGAATCTTTCATCAAAATCAATTTCAAAATAATGTTGCTTATAAATTCTATATACATCTCTTCAAAATATCTATATTTTCAGAATGCAAAAAGCTTAACGTCATCAAAAGTAAAATCACAAAAATACTGAACTTAGAGGAAACTAAATTTGGAAAGTCCATAATCACATGGCAAAATCAAAAACAAAACACATCAAAATCGAATGGACAAGAACTTCATATTCCTGACTTTCGAAATACCAAAACCTACTTCAACTCAAATAATTTTGATTTTATAGGAATCAAAGACAGTCAATATATTAAGATTTGTTTTCTTAGTTTCGGTTTATTTTGTATTCCAATTGCACAGATAATTAAGACAAGGATTTATCATCCATGAACGTATGTATATACAACAACTACTTATCTGATAAAGTGTGGAAATGGGAAAACTCGATGACTGTAGATGTAGTATTATTGTAAAAAAAAAGATGCACACAGTTAATTAAGTTCACTACCAACTGAAGATATGATTCCGATTATGATATATTGCATGATATATGATCAAATGTGTTTTAAACCCGAAGAAAAATATGTTTTTCTTTGTTTCATATCAAACAGCATAGATCAATCATGATTGATGAGTCTGATTAAAAGAAAATTAATTATTTTCTAAATAAAAAGCTCACTGCTTGAAATGATGCATTTAATATGATATTAAATGCATAGTTTATGCATATCAAATTTCAAATTAAAATAAAATCTATGCATTGCACTGAAAAAAATCGAATTGAACTAGAATTTAAACTGATTTGAATTAAAATAAATTTCCAATTTTTAACCTAGTTTAAGATATTTTTAAATCTGATTTATTTTCAAATAAATCTTCGCCTCAATAAACATGGATCTTTTTTAAATATATAATAAACTTTAAAGTAAGATAAAAAAAAAAAAATTCAAGGTTAATTGTAAACAATTTTAAAAAAATCCATATTTTTTGGTTTATAACTTATGTCAATTAGGACTTCCATTAGATTTAATACGATTTAAGGTAAATATAAGTTTTTTTTATCCGAAGTATCTAAAAAAATAATCATGGAAATAAAAAATTAAGAAAAAAACGGAAGTTTTGCTCTCGAAGTGTTTTCTTCTTTGGGGGAAAATACCTTTACTTTAACTAAAAAATCTGGTTTGAAAATGTATAATTATAAGAATAATTAAATACAAAAGGACATTCAATGAATATAATTATGAAACCTTGAAGCAAATCATGGATCTTTCAACTTTTCTTATTCATATTTACAAAGTTTAAGATTTAAAGGAATATACTGCTTCTCAGTTTAATACTGGTAGAATAACCTTAAGTTGGTGGTTTGGAATTTACAAATATATAATATGTCAGACCCATTGAAGACTGTAAAGATAAAACTACAGTTACTGTAATCTAAATATCATAAGTCATTCATTTTCAAAGTTCAATACTAGTTTGCTAAACATGCCTTTACTTATATGTAAAGAATGCCAATGCCTCTGAATTTATTTTGCAACTTAAAGTGTAAAAATTTAAGACATACAAAAAAGCCTGAACGTTTAAAATAAACTGCACAGGACAAGGATCTCTCTGCGTGATTTTGATTTGGGCAATTGGAACAGATATATCATATTTTCCCGCGTATGGCGTATGAATTTCTTAACAAATACGATTTTCAGACTGTTGAAAATGTTTTTGGTGTCTCAGCAAAACGTCAATGAGCCATATTGTCAGAAGGTTCATGTAAACGTACCCCGATCTTATAGGCAATAATTTAGTGTCAACCTGACAAATCATACAGGATGGTCTTGAGGTTTTGGTTTCAGGTGCTGAAGTTGTGTATCATTGTATTACTTTTGCCGTTTTACTTTCATTTGTATTCTGACTATTAAGTCCTTTATGGTTCTGACGTGACTATGTATATGTCTAACGAGCATCGTGGTTTTGGCTTTGTGGTTTTCTTAATTCTGCTTGATCTAGAGGGTTCACTCGTAAGCATGACCTTTGTGTAGCGTCATGTGTCTTCCGTATTTATAATTTACTTAAATCATACTGTATCGGGAACTTGTTGTGTATTGAAGTCTTTGCTAGTTGTAACTGTTCATTTGTCATGATCTAAAAAAAAAACAGTTATATTGTAGTTATATATATATATATATATATATATATATACCGTTTCGATCCCTAACATCACCGAAGAAACATTTATTGTCGAAATCCGGATCTGGTGTACATAAAAGTATTTACACCTCATGTTTGTGGCATAACTTCTTGGCCACAAGTTTATTGTTTACTGTTAAGTATTAAATTTATATTAAGATCCATTTTGTTACATCTTGCGATCAATTTTATTTGGCAATCGCCAATGGCAGTCAGCAGGGTTAAAGAACATCAGTTGTTCGACCTGTTAGTCAAATACGTTTTGTTTAAATATATTTTTTCACTTTTTTGGTCTTTGGGAAAATGTTGTATGTGCTGTATTTAGACCCTTCTACAACTAAATTTGTTTGGCACGCAGACGCATAAAAATTGTGGTTTTTATCCAATGCAATCATAGGTTTGAACGTAGTTTTCAATTTATACTTGTATATATAGTTTTCAATTTAGACTCGTATATATATGATGTCTACACTATGTGTTGCTGGATACTAATTATTGTCACGTGAATTAATTATGATTGTTTGAATTGATCACGCATCATTGTCAATATAATGCAAATATATGTAATTGTCATATAAGTGGGAGGCTAATTGAGAAATAAAACAACATTAACACCAACATTAAATTTGGAAAATGCCAATACCAAGTCAGGAATATGTCAGTTGCTGTTAGAGCTTTCCATTGGTTAATGAATTCGAGCCTTTCTTTTTGTCAGTTATTACAGACTTCACCTTAATGATTTTACCGCTGAGTTCGATATTTGTGTTTGTACATTCTCTGATCAAAAAATCATAAAGCATGATTTCATGGACACTTAAAATCTTAGATATCGGTAATATAGTTTAGGCTGCCTATTTAAAATACTCCATGGAACATTTCATTCAGGCATAGATCTGTATTTGTTTGTTATGTCTGGTAATGGTATAGGTTGGTGGATATATGGTGCCTGTTTACAATGCTTTATGGAACAATTCATTCAGACATAGATCTGTTTTTGTTTGTTATGTCTGGTAATGGTATAGGTTTGTGGATACATTGTGCCTGTTTACAATTCTCAATGGCACAATTCATTCAGACATAGGTCTGTATTTCTCTGAACAGATGGTTTTTAATTATATTTTCATTCGCCTTATTGTTGTTTTTTTGCGCAGTATTGTTGTGTTAAAAGTTAAAAAAGTTATATATGATATCGAACAGTTTAAACGTTTTTGAAAATGACACCGTTTAACCATTTTGTAAACCGAAAACTTTTCTTTGACAGACTTATATCCCCAAACACTGATTGTTTTGTGCGGACTTCTCCTTTGCCACCGTAAAAGATTATGAAACATTTATTTTACCAAATTGCTCCTTTTATCGTTCTAACGAATTTTGCCGGAAGATATCTGAACACTCCGTGTGAGAGTCATTTCCACATATACATTTGATATAAATTATATGCAATTGTAGCAGATAAACCAGGAGTGGAAGGGTCTTTGATTTGAGGTCCTCGTTTTACCAAAATGAATATAAGGTCGAAGTCAAATGTCAAGGTCATCATGTTTTTTCTTCAATTTCGGCTTATTATCACTTATCATAAGAAACCATACAAGATAACGACAAGTTGTAAGTTTTGATATATCGTTAGATATACAATGTTGGTTGAAAGGGTACGTTGACATTTAATTGGAGTTGTCTCCCTTTTTTTTATTCAGCTGTGTGTTATTATAACACATAAATCATACACAGTAGAGACATTAAGTCTTTTGATTTAGGACCTTGCTATATGACCTTAAAATTGAAGTTCAACATTTTAATCTTTGATGTATATTATTATTGGTACATGATAAGGTCATAGTGTATTTTACATTCTAATATGACGTGCTTCTTTCGCTTTGTAAACAACACTGTGGTAAAATTCTCGATATATCTATACTTAGCGCAGACTCCGTGGTGTACATAATAATGGCTGTTACAATATACTTCCCACGTAAATCCACATGTATTGAAACCTATTTGCAAACCCTTTGCCGATTTTATTGTTTTATAAATTGCAATTAAAAAAAGTCAAAATCATTTAATTCTTATTCGGATGCATAATAAAAAGAAGTAATGCACAAGACCTCGGAGAAACTAACAAAATAAAAATAAAATAAAATTTCGCGAAAGTCTATTAATTTTTTTGGCGCATTTTAAGTTATTTCAAAACATGACATCATACAAATGAAAACGCTAGAGTTCAAAGTTTTCTGTTATGTGAACCATTGAAATGTTGTTTACTATTGTATTGAAATTGATTATCAAGGTAGGCTTTGTTTGATGTTCTATTCTATTGCATTACTCGCATATTTACTGATTTCAGCCAGTCAACATGGCGACTCCTTAGTTACGAAATGTCAAATGTGGATTTGAAGGTAGCTTACTAGAAAAAAAGTGTAAATCAAAATGAAAATTGTTGGTTTTTGAGAATGAAACAGTTATTTCAACGGTTGTTCACGAAATAATCCATGCAAGCTACGGATTTAGTTATTAGAATGTTTGAGCTTTATCTAACAGGGAGTTAAAAAGAACAGCAACTCACACAGCTTTAACCACCCTCGCTTCAGTTTTTTTAATGATCGTATTTGTCTTATTAGAATTGAAATCATTCATGGAAGCCATAGATTATTGGACATTTACACATGGCCTGGGCCGTGATATTCGTTGATTTGATCCCTCGCTAACGCTCAGGATAAAATTCGAATATCCCGTCCCAGATCATGTGTAAATATCCAATAATCTATGGCTTCAATGAATTATTTCTTAATTGGCTGGTAGACTTTGAGTTTGAAAGATATTAACCGGAAGTAACCATTTGTAACCCGGAAGTTGTTTGTTTTGCATTATTTTTAAGTAACAAGAACGTAACATTTTTAAAATCAGTGTAAAGTAAGGTTTACATAAAACCAAATGTAAAACGTTGTAAACCAGAAGTACCTACTATTCTCCCTTTCGTTATCAAAAGTATAAAGAAACCATATTTGTTTCATAAAAAAACAACGTATATTAAACTGTTTTTTTTTTACACCAGAATTTACATTTTAAACGGGAAGGAAATTTTTTTCGCTCAAAATATTTGCATTTTGAGGTGGAAAGACCTTCACTTGTTCTCTGCACAATTAGTTTTTAATACATTTTTTTTTCTTTGTTACTGGAAATTCAGAAATTATCGCTTGCATTCATTATTGCGATTTTATCATTTTAGACTTAAATACAATTAATACTTTTGCGATATTAAGAAAAATCTAAATTCAAATTAAAAAAATGCGGGTTTAAATTATTTCAATTATAACTCTGTCGCATTTTTTGCATTACAGCTGATTTCCTAATACTTGCAAAGTAAAACTTTGGTTGACTTGCTTGCTTTGTTTGTATAATTGTTTATACAAGCTTTGTAAATAAGATTGACATCTTAAAACAATTTATATAGGCATAGTTTAAACTGTATATATCTTATTTTGGTGTTAGCCTAATGACTGCACAATATGTAAACAAAGGAAGCAAGCTAACCAAAGTTTTGTTCTACATGCATTAGGAGATCAGTTGTAATAAAAATAATCGCAATAATTTCGGAATGTACGGTATTTCATTCAATTTCCTTATCAGTGCATTTTCAAGCTATTGTTATTTTCATCTCAACCTTTTTCAACATACATCAACAAGAAAAATCTTCTTAAGTTGTATTGTATGTAGAAGAAGAAGATATTCGTTTTCTGAATCAGTTGCTAGATTTATCTATGACATTTAAACAATATAGAAACTGTTCATACGCATTTGCTCAATATTGCATGTTCACAAATTTTGATTTGATACATAAATGTTTGAAGGCCATGCGGATGCACATATGTTCTTTCACGACATTTACAGTTATATCAATAAAAGAATATGTCTATATTACAGAGACACTGCCGTAACAATACTTACTAACCAAATAAACAAACAATCAAGCAATATGATTTTGGAGCTGCATTAATGTTACAACTGAAGTTTGATAACTCTTTGTCTTAATTGGAGTGTGCAAACGATCAAATGTCGTTATAATCATATAATGCAGTATTGTATACTTGTTGGTGGTCTCGTGGTCGAAGTGGTCGACTCGAGTGCAGAAGTAGTGTGGTCGAACTCCGACCGGATCCAAGGTTAAAATGAGGTTTTATATTTCATTTTGTAACATGTAATCGTGTGTTTGCCAGTGGTGCGATTTTCGTCTAGTGTGACTGGGCTTAAACTCTATGTTTATTATGTAATTAGAAAGAAAATTCTCAAGAAATATTTTAATCGAAATAAAAAAAAAATAAAAAAGTATATTTATAAAAGTTTATATTTATATTAAGGTAAAATTAAGAGAAAATAATTAATAATGAGATAGTCGTATTGAATAGACATTTTACATGCATACTGAAATCAGTGCACGGGACAGTAACTGTATATGCGAGAATGTTTTTTGACTTCATGTTGTTTTTCAAAATACTTACTTCACTTAGTTTACAAATGTAATGTGTAATTCAATGCATTACTTTCTAAAAGTAATTATAATATAATGCATTTCTCTGATAAAGAAAAATGTGTCAAATGTTATGTTTATTAGATCTCTGAGGCAGTCATTTACATCTGAAAAAGATTTTTCTACAATGCCCTTTTCTCGATCTTGATATCTATATCACTAATGGAAAGCTGAATACTAAAATTTATGATAAAAGGGATGATTTTTCATTTCCTATCGTTAATTATCCGTTTTTAGATGGTGACGTTCCCTTGTCACCATCTTACGGTGTTTATATATCTCAACTTGTACGATTCGCTCGTGTATGTAACAATGTTTTAGATTGTAACGAGAGGAATTTATGTATTACTGAAAAATTATTACACCAGGGTTTTCGATATCACAAACTATAGTCAAAACATTTACTAAATTTTATCATCGGTATAAAGACATCATTCGTAAATATAGCTCAACATGCAGACTTCTAATACGTTCAGGTATTTCACATCCAATTTTTTATGGAAATATTCTTTATAAAGCACAAAGATGTCAGTATTCACCTCAGAAACTTACAAAACATTTGAATAGACTTATGAAGAAGGGATCTAATTACGATACTGTTGTCAAGTCATGAAAGATTGCATATTTTGGCGTTAATATTGATTCACTAATAAGGTCTTTGCATCGGAACTAAACACATTTATTCTAAAAACAGTTGTTGGCATGACACGGGTTATGTTCTTCTCATATATGTTATGATGGTATGATACTAAACCCCTAACGGGAAGGATTGTGCCTGATGTTCATATGCTGAAATCATAATCTTTCAGTCAGTTTAATTGAAGTCTGGAGCTGGCATGTCAGTTAACTGCTAGTAGTCTGTTGTTATTTATGTATTATTGTCATTTTGTTTATTTTCTTTGGTTACATCTTCTGACATCAGACTGGGACTTCTCTTGAACTGAATTTTAATGTGCTTATTGTTATGCATTTACTTTTTTACATTGGTTAGAGGTATAGGGGGAGGGTTGAGATCTCACAAACATGTTTAACCCCGCCACATTTTTGCGCCTGTCCCAAGTTGTGAGCCCCTGGCCTTTGTTAGTCTTGTATTATTTTAATTTTAGTCTCTTGTGTACAATTTGGAAATTAGTATGGCGTTCATTATCACTGGACTAGTATATATTTGTTTAGGGGCCAGCTGAAGGACGCCTCCGGGTGCGGGAATTTCTCGCTACATTGAAGACCTGTAGGTGACCCTCTGGTCGGGTTGTTGTCTCCTTGACATGTTACCCATTTCCATTCTCAATTGTATTTTATATAAGTTGTACCAATCATTTCTAAGTATTTACAATTCATTAAAAAAGTGAAAATGAATATTGTAATTAAAAAGGTAAATTAAATTTAAAGTATATAGACAGCATTATTTGTCTAAAGCACTTGGATGTATCTCTTCCATTTGAATTAGGCCTGTGTTGCTCAGTCTTAAGTTTCTATTGAATATTTTGTAAACGTTGGTTTTTTTTTCCCAGTTTAATTTCGACTCATAGTTTTTGGTCGTGCCTTTGGTATCTTTAAGATAACAATTCGATTTCCTTTTTTTTTTAAATTCAAATGCATTTACATTAACCAACAGGGTTCACGTATCATAAAGTTTTAGTTGACGGATTGAAATTAAAATGAGAAATAAAAGCAAATTATATTACATTGATCATTCCCTATACATTTATCTATACATTCCATTATGTATGATCATTAGTACAAGCATCAATTTGCATTAGTCATTCAAACAGACATATTGGGTGGTTTTTTTTTTCATTTCAGGGCCCTTTATAGTTTGCTGTTCGGTATATGTCAAATCTCCGTGTTGAAAATCGTACTTTGACCTATATTGGTTTAATTTTGTAAATTGTGACTTTGATTTAGCGTTTTTTAAGTGACACTAACACCATATCTTCTTATAACTATATAGCATTTCTATTTTATTTTATTAAAAGAACTCTTTTCTGAACTTAAGTGTGTAAATCTTGTTAATCATTTGTACATATTGGCATAATATGTCTTTGTTGTGAGTATGTAACAGAAATAATGTCTGTGAACAAAAGAATATACATAGATCATGGCGGGTGATTTGTACATAATTGTACTGTATTGATAGATGATGTGGTCATTTATAAAGCTTGACCAGGCAAAATAAAGTATATCTACCAAAGTCAGAATCACTGTCACTCGAAACAATGTTATACCGGAAAAGAAAAAAAATAACACAGACTTGTTTATATTCTTCCAAAACGCTTCTAATTATACATTTATATATGTCGTTAATAATTAATGTTAAGCTTATTGTTTAATGACATCCCATATGTTGTACTGTATATCAATTTTATTTTTTATTTTTGTGCTTGATTTCATTTGAATGTATGAAATATTATTCATTGAGAAAAGCGATATTCATTATACAAATTAAAAAAAAAAAATCATTACAAGTCTGAATTGATGTAATACTCTTTTTCTGCATTCATTGTAGGACACTTTTAAATTCTTATGTACCTATATAAAAGTAAATTAAACATATTATTTTTGTATGTTCCAAAACCTATCAAATTCAGCCATATTTGCACTTTATTTATATGTATTTAAATGAAAGAACGTATTATCGATGTTAGTTATACGTCCTTGTTAGTTATATGTCCTTGATCTATGTGGACACATTCAGCAATATTTTATTTTCAGGATAGAATCTACTATACAATATGAAAGAATCATTCTAACACGACTACACAATTTTGTTCGCATACATTTAGGGTGCCAGCATGTCCTCCGTTTATTCAAAATATTAATACATAACCAAATGTCAGTAGTTTTGATACCTCATGCTGACTTGTACAACACAATTATTTGACCGCATTGACCAAAACTGACCATATGTGCACTTTTATTTGTAAATTTATATAGCCTCATAGTAAATCAGCCATATGTTTTATGTCGAATTTAATGTATCAAACAATGGATAGCAATATTGTAATACAATAATAACAATTTTTTGTTGGCACAAATTCAGGGTGCCAGCATTTCCTCCTTTTGTTCAAAATTTTGATACGTTACAAAATTTCAGTAGTTTTGATACTTTTTGCTGACTAGTGCAACAAAATTATTTGACTCGATTGACCAAAACTGTCCATATGTGCACTTAAATTTGTAAATCTATATCCCCTCATAGTAAATCAGCCATAATGTTAATGTCACGATCCAATGTATAATACAATGGACAGTAATAATGCATTACAATAACAACAAGTTTTTGTTCGCATAAATTTAGGATTCCATATGCAGCATATCCTCCTTTTATTCAAAATATTGATACATAACCAAATTTCAGTAGTTTTGATTTCTCATTCTGACTTGTACAATACAACTATTTGACCGCATTGACCAACACTGACCATATGTGCACTTTAATTGGTATATCTATATACCCTCATAGTAAATCAGCCATATTTTTCATGTCAGGACTCAATGTATAAAACAATAGACAGAAATATTGCAATACAATAACAATAATTTTTTGTTCGCATAAATTTAGGGTCCAATCATGTCCTCCTTTTCTTTAAAATTGTGATACGTAACAAAATTTCAGTAGTTTTGATACTTCTTGCTAACTTGTGCAACAAAATTATTTGACCACATGGACCAAAACGGACCAGATGTGCACTTTAATTTGTAAATCTATATCCCCTCATAGTAAATCAGCCATAATTTGTATGTCAAGATTCAATGTATAATACAATGGACAGCAATATTGCAATATAATAATAACAAGATTTTGTTCGTATAAATTTAGGGTGTCATATGCAGCATATTCTCCTTTTATTCAAAATATTGATATTTAACAAAATTTCAGTAGTTTTGATACTTCATGCTGACTTGTGCAACAAAATTATTTGATAGCGTTGACCAATAACTGACCATGTGTGCTTTTTTATTTGTAAATCTTTATACCCTCAAAGTAAATCAGCCATATTTTTTTATGTAGGGATTCAATGTATAAATAATGGGTAGCAATATTGCAATACAATAACAACACTTTTTTGTTAGCATAAATTAAGGGTCCCAGCATGTCTTCCTTTTGTTCAACATTTTGATGTGTAACAAAATTTTAGTAGTTTTGATACCTCTTGCTGACTTGTGCTATAAAATAATTTGACCGCATTGACCAAAACTGACCATATGTGCACTTTAATTTGTAAATCTATATCCCCTCATAGTAAATCAGCCATATTTTTTTATGTCACGATTCAATGCATTATACAATGGACAGCAATATTTCAAAATCAATTTTTCTATTCACTTAATATACAAATATATTGTGTAATTCAATGAGTTACTGTAAAAGTAATTGTAATATAATGAATAACTCTGATAAATGAATTTAATGGTGATAACTATTGTGATTTAATGCATGGTTTTGTCATAGTGATAATTCATCTAATGCTTTTAAGGATTATCATTTAAACGTACCATTATATCCTATGTTCTCACCAGTTGATCCATATTTTTTGTTCTAATAAGTAGTTAATGCATATGTTTATCTTATAACCAAACGTGAATTGTAAGTTTTACACTATAATCAAAAGGGAAAAAAGGGTCTCAATGGCTTTGTGATCTAAATAGTTCATTAACTGTGTAAACGCATGGGTTATTAATTCTATCGTGGCAAAATTGACTATCTTGAATGGACAGTTTTCCTTCACAAAGTTTGAGTTTCACCCTGCCACTGCGGCTTCCTCCACCAAAAAAATCTAACCACCACAATATAACCAAGAGTGTTGAAGGGATGTTAAACACCAATAGTAAACCAATGTATCATCTCTGTATTTGCCTTTAACTTGCTCTCAATCTTATTTAGGTGTTTGACTTTACTTTTGGTCTTTTTGGTTTCTCTTAGTTTTTTTAAATTTTGTTTGAGAATATGGGTTTTCAAAGCTCGAGTATAAATCGACATATATTATCATATAATAATAAAATGCATTTAAAAATGGCTATATAATTTACTGATAATTCTGTTCACGTTCGACTCTGCCATGTCTGCTTTAATGTAATGCTTAGTCTGCATCCAACTGTAACGCATACACCAAATCTATATATATATATATATATCAAAACTGTGTTTACTATCTATTGCATTTATATAATTTATATTGAATGTTCCTGAAATACAATTATATTTTTTATCAGAATATTGATAAGAATTGTCAGTATTTCTACTGTTTATTTCAGAACGGGGACACTGTCTTACACATAGCTGCTAGAGGTCGGGAACTCGAAATGGTCAAATTGTTACTCAAAACATCAAATATAGATCCCAATCAAAAGGATAAGGTATACAGTATGAGGAATAAAATATCTCTTTGTGTTTTCAACTTTCCCTGTGTCAAATGTTATGTTTATTAGATCGCCGAGGCAACAATTTACATCTCAAAATGATTTTTTTAATAGCTGTACCAATGATTTCTTAGTACATGTACTTACAATTAATTAAACAAGTGAAAATGAATATTGTAATTAAAAAGGTAAAATAAAGCAAAAGTATATAGACATCATTATTTTTCGAAAACAAATGAATGTACAATGATGTATTACTTACATTTGAATTAGGCCCGTGTTGTTAAGTCTTCAGTTTCTATTGAATGTTTTGTAAACGTTTCTTTAGTTTATGTCAGTTTAATTTCGACTATAGTTTTAAGTTGCCCCTTTGGTATCTTTAGGATAACAATTCCATATCCTTTTTTAAACTTCAAAAGCTCTTTTTAAATAACCAATAGGGTTCACGTATCATAGAGTTTTAACTGACGGATGGAAATTAAAATGAGGAATAAAAAGCAAATTATATTACATTGATCATTCCCTATATATTTATCTATACATGTCATAATGTATGATTATTGGAACATGCATCAATTTGCATTAGTCATTCAAACAGACATATTGAATGTTTTTAGAGGCCTTTATAGTTTGCTGTTCGGTGTGTGTCAAGTCTCCGTGTTGAAGATCGGACTTTGATCTGTACTAGTGTAATTCTGTAAATTGTGACTTTGATGTAGCATTTTTTAGTGGCAGTCATACCATATCGTCTTATATCTATATAGCATTTCTATTTTATCTTATTAAAAGAACTCTTTTCTGAACTTAAGTGCGTGAATCTTGTTCATCATTTGTACGTTTTGGCATAATATGTCTTTGTTGCACGTAGATAACACAAAATATGTCTGTGAACAAGATACTAGACATAGATCATGGCGGATAATTTGTACATAATTGTAATGTAGTGTTAGATGACGTGGTCATTTAAAAAGCTTGACCAGGCAAAATATAGTACATCTACCAAAGTCAGAATCATTACAGAAAGGTCTTCAATTTTCAGACGAACAAATTTAATTATTAGAGTTGAAATATCGTGGCAAATCTCCTATAGTTTGTCAAATTGCGTTTTTGATCATATCGATTAATTTGCAGATTTTGTCATGTTGATCATATTTACAGTTTCTCTCTGTCATTGAGATAGGTGTAATATCAGGAACAAAGGGCGTACATTTTCATCACTGTCAATCGTAACCATGTTATACTGGAAAAGAGAAAATCACACGAACTTGTATATATTATTCCGAGAAGTTATTAAGTATACATTTATATAGGTCATTATTCATTATAAATGTTTAGCGTTGTGTTTGATGACATTCCATATGTTGTACACTGTATGTCAACTATTATTTTTTTCTTGATTTCATAGAAATGTATGAAATATTATTCATTGAGAAATGCAATATTCATAATACAAATACTATTTTGTTTTTCATTACAAGTCTGAATTGATGTAATACTCTTTTGGATTCGAGCGTCACTGATGAGTCATTTGTAGACGAAACGCGCGTCTGGCGCATATACTAAATTTAGTCCTGGTATCTATGATGAGTTTATTTATTTTTTGCATTCATTGTAAGACACTTTTAAATTCTTGTTTACCTATAGAAAAGTAAATCAAACATATTACTTTTTTTTTTATTTCAGACCGACGGTGACACTCCTTTACACATAGCTGTAAGAGATAAAAACCTCAGCATGGTCCAATTGTTATTAGAAAGAGGAGATTTAGATCCAGATAGAGTAAATAAGGTATACATTCTTTGTTACATTGTTTCAGTCATTCGTTTAATACAATGTCTACCGTATCATCAAATACTTTTAACGTTCCCTTTTTTCCTAATGCTTCAGGAGAAAATTGCACAATCAGATACGCATACCGTCTGCTCAGTTACATTCGGCTTGAAAAAGGTGTTTTATAAATTTCCAGTATACAAAACTTTGAACTTTTTGAAAAACTAAGGATTTTCTTATCCCAGGCATAGATTACCTTAGCCGTATTTGGCACAACCTTTTGGAATTTTGGATCTTCAATGCTCTTCAACTTTGTACTTGTTTGGGTTTATAAATATTTTTGATTTGAGCGTCACTGATGAGTCTTATGTAGACTAAACGCGCGTCTGGCGTACTAAATTATAACCCTAGTACCTTTGATAACTATTTTAAAGGAAAAATATATAATAAGTAATCAGGTACTTTTTTGTTTGCTTTCCTGTTTTATATCTGTAAATGGGACTTTATAACAACTTTTAACGGAAGAACGATCCCCACTTGATATTATCATCGAAACTGAAATTTGTCTATATTCATGATATTATATACTAGTTTCAATTGATTACTTTAAGAGCAGAAAACACAATCAGAAAATTAATCACCATTTAAGTTTGGTCATTCTAATGTTCTGAAATAGGCTAATCCTTTTCTTAGTACAGTTAAGACCGGATACTAAGTATAAAATTTTCAATTAAAAATGCTAATTATATTTTAAAACGTATTTGTACATTTATTGTATACTTATTACTAAAGATGTGTGTGACCTGTATCATTTGAACGTATCAGTATATCCTATGTGTCTCACCAGTTGACCTATATTATTTCTTATTAGTAGTTCATGCATACGTTTATCTTATATACGTGAAATGTAAGTGTAACACTTTAATCAAAAGTGAAAGGCGGATGGATTTGTGATTCCAATAGTTCAATAACTGTATCACTTACATATGTACCTGTCAAATCAGAGATTATTAATTCTACCGTGACATAATTGACCAGCTTGGATAGACATTTTTCATTCAAAAAGTTTGAGTTTCTCCCCTGGCACTCCGGCTTCCTTTACCAATAAAAAACTAACCACCACGATCAAGCCAATAGTGTTGAAGGGGTGATAAACACCAATAGTAAATCCATGAATCATAGAAGAAACGAAAACTGTTAAATGCATACATTTTTCTTTGTTGTGATGTTATGCTATTGTTTCAGAAAAAGGGAGAAGGTTTGGATCCATTAAAACGTTTAATCCCGCTCAAATGTTTGCACCTGTCCTAAGTCGGGAATCTGATGTACCTTAGTTGTCGTTTGTTTATGTAATATATACGTGTTTCTCGTTTCTCGTTTTGTTTATATAGATTAGACCGTTGGTTTTCCCGTTTGAATGGTTTTACACTAGTAATATTGGGGCCCTTTATAGCTTGTTGTTCGGTGTGAGCCAAGGCTCCGTGTTGAAGGCCGTACTTTAACCTATAATGGTTTACTTTTTAAATTGTTATTTGTATGGAGAGTTGTCTCATTGGCACTCACACCACATCTTCCTATATCTATCTAACTGTGAAATCTCAATGTGATATGACATAAACTCACCTTAGAAACTAGGTTACAATTATATACTCTAAACTCTCGTTTCGTCTACAAAGGGTTCATCAGTGACGCTCGAAATAAATAATGTAATAAGGTAAAGATCTTTGAGGATATAATGCCTGTCAAGGTTAGTCAACCTGATATGGTGTGATTGCCAATCAGACAACTATCAATAAGATACCAAATGTCACAGAACGTGACAACTACAGGTCACCGTATGGCTTTCAACAATTAGCAAAGTCCATACTAATTTGATTGGATGTTGGTACATAGAGAAGTCAAAAGTTTAATACGGGTTTGCATCTTCAGATTTTTTGTCAATTGGCCATATGCTTTTAGACACGTACACATTACTGATAGGCAACAGCTACGAGATGCCAATGATTTGTCAGAGGTTTTTTTCTGATTCTTTCACTTTGATTGGGATTTTCCACACAGTAATATATATACTTATATGGAGCTATTTTCGTTCAGGAGGATAGGTTATTTTTTCGAAGAATCAACCCTAACGATACCATGTTTCAATGAAATATGCTCTAACGCACAAAATAATGACCTGTGCGAGGTCATTATTTTTCTTGATAAAAATGCAAACTTCAATTAACTTCAAAGTATATTCGTCTGATAGGTTTGTGTTGCCGATTTGGGAATTTACTTTATACAATTAATTCTATGATAAAGTTTTGTTAATTCATCGAGAGAGATACAGAGATATTATTATAAATGTGAAATGAATTAATGTAAAACTTCCATAACACTTTAAAATAAAACCAGATTTTACATTATCATAAAAACATATAAGAACATGTCTCTATTACAGAGACCCTTGCGTAACAATACTTACTAACTAAATAAACAATCAATCAAGCAATATGGATTTGGAGCTGCATTAATGTCAAAACTGAAGTTATATAACTCTTTGTTTTAATTGAAAACTAAACTATTACACGTCTGTATTGTGATATTTCAGTTTTGTATTCTTGTCTTGTATATCATTATAGTACTATGATATCTTACCGGTTGTCTAGGGGTAAAAGTGGTCGACTCGAGTGCAGAAGTAGTGGGCTCGAACTCCGACCGGATGCAAGGTTACAAAGGGGGTTTATATTGCATAATATGTAATCATGTGTTTCCTCGTGATAGTGGTTTAGTGTGACTGAGCTCTATGTTTATTATATGATTAGATAGGAAACTCTCAGTAAATATTTTGATTAAAATTTAAAAAAATAAAAAGTATATTTATAAAATTATATATCAATATCAAGTTAAAATTTGGTGAAAATAATTTATAATGTGATAGCCGTATTGCATAGACATTTTTCATGCATACTGAAATCAATACATGGGACAGTAACTGCATATGCTAGAATGTTTTTTGTGACTTTATGTTGTTTTTTTTCAAAATTAATGTTTCTATTCACTTAAGTACTGTTCCAGCTAAGGGTCAGGCAGAGCATGGTACATTGATATCACAAAATTGCATCTTAAGTTATCTTTTTATAACACCTTACCCATATCATTATTTTTCATTGTTCAAATCTTTTTTATTTTTCACCATTTCCATGGTAACGCAAGATAAGGTAATACTGCTTGAAAGGTCATTAAAAACATAAAAATACACTAATTTTACCATATTTTTAATGCAATATAATCAAATACAGTTAAGAAATGGCAAAAACAACTTAATTATATGTTAAATAGTTACATTTAAGAATGCATTTCTGTACATGAACCTCTCCTATCTTACTTTCTATGTTAATACCAACGTTTTCTATTGAACATATAATCAGAGAAAGCGAAATTGTCCAAAAAGGCTGTTTTTTGACATTTTTGAGCAACAGTTTCAAGAAAAAACACATTCACAGGAACATTTCATTTATTGTTATTAAAAAAAAATGCTGTTTCTGAATATTTTGATGGAAAAAAAAAATCGTGTTTTTTTATTTTTTACGGGAAAAAAGTTTATCAAAATAACATAAAATTTCGCAGTACACCAAATAACCATTTTGACCCTTGAAATTGACAATTAAAAAAAATATTTACTTTAGTAAACTGAATCAAAACATTTGTCAATTAAATACTTCACTTATCAATTCTGTTAATTGTTTTCAACTTTTGATGACCTTGACCTTAATATAATGACCTTCAACATATTGCCTAACTGCTAAAATTTCAGAAAAAATGGAATCATCGGAACTCTTTTTTGCTATTTTACAATACAATGCTTCATTCAATGAAGACCAGCAAAAGAACATGAACTTGGTTAGTTAATGGCAACACAAAACAATCAGTTGTTTTCTAGGGTGTGAGTATTGGAAAGATTAAAAACTAGAGGCCCACAGCCTAATTAAATAGCTCAACTGGAGGCAAAAAAATTAAAATATCACCTTTTTAAAAATTCATATTCCATATGCCATAATCCAAAAGATCATAAACTTGGTTAGAATTATAAGTTAATGGCAACACATAAAATCAGTTGTTTTCTAGGGTGTGAGTATTTAAAAGATTAAAAACTGGAGGCCCCCACAGCCTAAATAGCTCAACTGGAGGCAAAAAAAATCAAAATTCACTTTTTTTAAAATTCACATTTTATATACCATAATTCAAAAGATAGTCAGATTGTTATGATATCTTGAGAGTGCGTAGTTTCCATCCTTCTTATTTATTTAATCTTACTACACCTTGCATCAAGCTACTATATACATTGTATTTATCTATAATAGCTTAAGAGGAAAAGTAAAATTTGAAAAAATCACAAAACATTGACATTTAAAAAAAAAACCCAAAAAACTGAACATTTGTTGAATTTGAGATATTAATTAAAGGTAACTATCTTTGATGTTTTGTCCTAAAATATTCTGAGACAAAGACAGTTGAAGGTCTTGAAATATGCTACAATTTAAAACAAAGACATAAGTCTGCAATGTGACTGTATTTGACTTCCTATCAGAGCAAAAAAGAATGTGTCCAATAGTACACGGATGCCCACTCACACTATAATTTTCTATGTTCATTGGACTGTGAAATTTGGGTCAAAATATAATTTGGCATTTAAATTAGAAAGATCATATAATACATGTAATAGGAAACATGTGTTCTAAGTTTCAAATTGATTGGAATTCAACTCCATCAAAATCTACCTTGACCAAAAACTTTAACTGTGGAGCAGAGGACCAAATGAAAGCACAGACCAGAAAACACAATGCCACTCTGCTATAACAGGTGGGGCATATAAACATGAATTTAATAGATGACCTTTCAATAAAGTTTCTTACAAAATGTTATGTTTAGACGACTGAGGTACTAACAATGAAAGCCAAATGAAAGATATCCCCCACAATGAAATTTTGTCACAGTGATACTTTAAGATTTAGTTACAAACAGACAACATTGTGAATGACTATAAATGTAAGTTTTCATGGATTTCTTGATTCTCTATTTCATTCAGCACAGCCAATAAATCATTGTCACCAGCGTCTAAATCAACACTGTCTATACACATTATTGTCCTCCCTGCATTCATAGCAAGTCTTGAAAAAAATGATGCAATTTGGCTAGGTTGTAACCATTCATTGGGGGAAAACTTTCGTCTTCCATTTTCTGACATGTTACGCATGTTCATAGCAACAGCTGCTGGGTTTTCTTTCTTGCCACTAGCCTCTCCAATCTTAAATAATTCTGTAAGATATGATTTCACATTCTGTGAAAATCTGACGTATTTTTTCTCTTTCTTTAATGCCCAACCCATTGGAGGTATATTCAAATTGTTGCTGCTAGAGGTTCCAGGATCAGATTCAATAGTGACATGAGTAGAAGCATGAAGATTTTCACATTTTTCCGCCCATATCTTTTTAGCTCTGTCATAAGTTGAATCATTTAATAGTTGTTTCGTGTGTTTTCCAATGAGAATGTGATCTTGCATTTTTTCAAATGACTGGTATGCCTTGGTGCAACCATACTCTGGACAATAGAATACATTGTCAACATTATTGCCTTCATGTTCTTGTAATGAAGTGTCTAATTCCTCTAAGACTGTAGTACAACTTGATGATTCAGGAATGTGTTGTTCTATTGATTGGTTTGATGATGACGAACTTTGTTCATTAGCATGGTTTGATGATGAGGAACTTTGTTCATTAGCATGGTTTGATGATGAGGAACTTTGTTCATTAGCATGGTTTGATGATGAGGAACTTTGTTCATTAGCATGGTTTGATGATGAGGAATTTTGTTCATTAGCATGGTTTGATGATAAGGAACTTTGTGCATTTGCAAAGGCAGTTTGATTAGATAATAAATGGTGTTCGTGAACTTCTGCTGATGTTCCTTGTTTAAGATTGATGTGCCCTGATGACTCATGATCTTGAAAGTCATCACTGATTATCTGTAAACAAGTAGCTGGTTGTTCATCGCGAAACATTTGCTGTACCTTGTTGTTCTCAATCAAGCAACCATCTCCTATTCTGTATGCTTTCCATGTTTTTATTCCAGAAGTTGTGTACTCTCAATTTGTAATAAAGCTTACACCTTTCCAAGAATGTGTTTTAAGCTGATGCTTTGTTGTATCCACATCAACAACTGATGTATAAACTCCTTTTACTCCAGCTCCACTATCAATCGCTTCTTTCATCTGCATAGCTGTAATGATGTTGTGGCCTTCTGCAGAGAAGATTCTCATTTTTTGCCTCATTTGGGCTATTTTAGCATCACAGTAGCTTTTACCACTCTGGGCCTCACTATATTCATAACGTTTGATTTGTATACCTAAAAATATAAATAATGCTTTTGCAAAATGTTTTGATTTTTCATATTTATAAAGATACAACCTACGAACATTGAGAGTAAACATATATATTGAAATAATTCTTATATGATTTGTATATCAAGAAAAACGTTAATATAATTGGTCGAGAGGGCTTCTGGTAGTGTCTTTTAACTTTAATTAATTTTTTTAAGATAGATGATCCTGACAAACTTATTTTTTGTAACAAGTGTGAACAAGATCTTGGTGATACTAACACAATCTGCCTTAAATTAAAATAATTTTTTTTTACCTTGCATTAATCTTTAAATGTAAGTGAATTGGTCCAGCAAATACAACAAGTTTAAAATTCCTTTAAAAAGGTTAATTTACGTTTTTTGATTGAGTTAAGCCTTCCAATTGATATTTTATCGTGTGTTTTTCTATGTTGTGATGTTATACTATATATTGTTTCAGAAAAAGGGAGAAGGTTTGGTACTATTAAAACGTTTAATCCCGCTGCAAATGTTTGCACTTGTCCTAAGCTAGGAATCTGATGTACAGTAGCTGTCATTTATACATGTTTCTCGTTTCTCCTTCTTATATTTAAATTAGACCGTTGCTTTTCCCGTTGAAATGGTTTTACACTAGTAATTTTAGGGCCCTTTATAGCTTGTTATTCAGTGTGAGCCAAGGCTCTGTGTTTAAGGCCGTACCTTGACCTATAATGGTTTACTTTTATAAATTGTTATTTGGATGGAGAGTTGTCTCATTGGCACTCATGCCACATGTTCCCATATCTCTATATTATTATACAGTAAGTTTCACTTGTTCCTTAATTTATCTTTATGTTGGAGATGGATTGAAATTAACAAATGTTGAGCAGGATATGCCAAACCTTCGAGAAAATCCCAGAAATTGCTCATTCTTGAATAAGCATTTGACAATGTTTGATACAAGTTTCATAAAAATCTAGCAATAATGGTATATATGCCCTTAGAAATCAATTTATGTTATTAACATTTCAAAGGGGCATAACTTATTGTTACTACTATGCCCTCCCCCTCCTATTGTGTTGGGCATGGTACCAAAACAAAATCCTTAACAAAATCTATATTTTTATTTTGGTCAAAGTGTTATAATGTTACCTGTTCTTTCTGACAAACTTGGTATTGCTAGCCACAGCTGACCACAATGGTAACAACCAGCGTTGTCAGATCTAAGGTATGCCTCTGTGATTTGTGGTAACTGTTTCTTAATAGAAAATAGTGTATGCTCCAACAGGGATAAAACAGCAAAGAAGTCCTGCTTCACATGGTCCATTATATGAGTAAAGGTTTTGTGCTGAAATAAAAATCAGTTCTTGTTTTATACCATCAAAGTTGGGATGGTGTTTATATGACTTTCAACAAATAAATAAAAATAGAATACACCGCGAAATAGCTGTCATTCAAAAAATCGAGCTGTAGGGTCAATAATAATTTTTGTAATGTAATGTTTTTGAGTTTTTCATTTTTTTTGTTGCATATAAAAAAAGAAGATGTGGTATGATTGCCAATGAGACAACTCTCCACAAGAGACCAAAACGACACAGAAATTAAAACTATAGGTCACCATACTGTCCTCAACAATGAGCATAGCCCATACCGCATAGACAGCTATAAAAGGCCCCGTAAATGACAATGTAAAACAATTCAAACGAGAAAACTTACGGCCTTATTTATATAAAAAAAAAAATGAAAGAAACACAGATATATGTATCACATAAACAAACGACAACCACTAAATTACAGGTTCCTGACAGGCACATATTTCTTATTTTCAGTAATAATGGCTTCCATGTTTGATGACATTTAGGTTCATTAACTTTAATGGTATATACAGAAATAGGATTATCATTTAGATAATAGTACTCTTACCTTTAAACTGTTGTCTTCATCTTTTATAATGGCAACACACACATGCCAGTGCATCCCTTTTTGACCAAAGAAATCTTTCATTCTTTCCCTAAACATCTGTGGAAGGTATTTCATTGCCCAATCCATGATTATAATTACTTCATTGCCTTTTATGTTGTTCAGAAGATCAAACCTGGCATCATCTTGGTTGATTGTTCTCAAGATGTGAGATCTCCAGTCCTCAATCTGCCTTGTTGATATTTCCAGGTCTTGGAGGAAGGCTTCTTGATCCTCTGGACAGCTGGATAAAATGGCCAACCGAACTTCTTCTACAATATCTCCAAGCAGCAGACATCTGTCACATTCCTTTTGATGCAAATGTTCACATCTAACACTAAGGACACCAACTTTTGGATCACTTAATGAATACTGCAGGCAATGGAAGGCACATTCATCTTCTCTTTTTATGTGCAATTTGTATTCTGTTTTTAAGTACAGTCTGCTATTTAAAAGTTTGCTCTTAACTTTACTCTTCCAGTCTTCTGTTGTGTTCAGCTTGGATATTAAGGACAAAATGTTGTCAAATGCTGTGGTGCCATCTACAGCAATGTTGTCTAAACCCTTAAGGCACTTCCTTTTGGATGCTTCACATGATTTTAAAATTTGATACAGTGTTGAGTCACTTAGAGGAGTGAAATCATTGTCGGCACAGTATAGTTTGTACAGTTTAATCAAGTTTGAATGAATGACTGTTCTAACAACATCTGGGATAACAAGAATATCTCCCGAGTCTAATTTCAGGTCATGGGTAGTGTAAGAGGATATTTGGTTGAAGGATGGGTCACTAAAGAATTCAACAGCATGCTGCAACATGGCATAGTTAATTCTCTGCCTATGTTGTGTCTTTGAAGACTGTATATATGAGCCCGGACCATTAACAAATGCATGTTTTCTTGCTTTATCTATTTGATATTTCGTTATTGCAGGAATCCAGGTCAATTAATCAGTCTTTGAAAACTGGTTTACAACAAGAGACAAAAGTTGACACTTAACATCTGCATCCTTTATATTTTTGCACATCTGGGAAACAACATGAAGAAGGTCATCATCACTTTTTGTTACTGGAACTGGATCAGAAATTCTTCTTAGTTTAGTTCCTTGTTTAGGTGCAATAGCGTTATATAGAGCTTCAGAAGTTTCCTCTGCCTTTCTTTTGTAGTATCGAATGGTTCTGTCTTTTGCTTCATCTATATTTGTGTTCAGCTTTGATCTAAGTGGACTGATACAACCTTGACCTAGAACATAAATAGCCTTGTTGATATCAGCAATTTGGATTTCTTTAAGAGGCAATGCTTCGTCCCCTTGGCTCCAACTTGAATCTTGACTGCTGCTCACTGTACTAACTTGCCCCTCACTGTCTTGCGAAAATGTGTATAAGTTCTGTAAATAGAAAATTATGCAGGTAACAATTGCCATTCAAATAGAACTAAACAATATCATATGTAAGGATGTTCAATATTTTCTTAATATACAAGGTTAGAATTCAGCATATCAAATTAAAGACCAACATTAATTATATTTTTCATGTTAAAAATAAAACAAAATTTATCCTTTATTAAAATAAAAATGTTTTCATAGAAACCATAGATGAACCAACTTGAAAATTGGGCCCATAATCAAAAAAGCCCAAGAATTCAATTTTTGTTAAAATCAAACTTAGTTTAATTTTGGACCCTTTAGACTTTAATGTAGACCAATTTGAAAACGGGAACAAAAATTAAGAATCTACATACACAGTTAGATTTGGCATATCAAAGAACCCCAATTATTCAATTTTTGATGAAATCAAACAAAGTTTAATTTTGGACCCCGATTTGAACCAACTTGAAAACTAGGCCAATAATCAAAAATCTAAGTACATTTTTAGATTCAGCATATCAAAGAACCCCAAAGATTCAATTTATGTTAAAATCAAACTAAGTTTAATTTTGGACCCTTTGGACCTTAATGTAGACCAATTTGAAAATGGGAACAAAAATTAAGAATCTACAAACACAGTTAGATTCGGCATATCAAAGAACCCCAATTATTCAATTTTTGAGGAAATCAAACAAAGTTCAATTTTGGACCCTTTGGGGCCCTTTTTCCTAAAATGTTGGGACCAAAACTCCCAAAATCAAACCCAACCTTCCTTTAATGGTCATAAATCTTGTGTTTAAATTTCATAGATTTCTATTTACTTATACTAAAGTTATGGTGCAAAAACCAAGAATAATGCTTACTTGGGCCCCTTTTTGGCCCCTAATTCCTAAACTATTCAGACCTCAACTCCCAAAATCAATCACAACCTTCCTTTTGTAGTCATAAACCTTGTGTTTAAATTTCATTGATTTCTATTTACTTATACTAAAGTTATTGTGTGAAAACCAAGAATAATGCTTATTTTGGCCCCTAATTCCTAAACCGTTTGAACTAAAACTCCCAAAATCAATCCCAACCTTCCTTTTGTATTCATAAACCTTGTGTCAAAATTTCATAGATTTCTATTTACTTAACTAAAGTTATAGTGCGAAACCCAAGAAAATGCTTATTTGGGCCCTTTTTGGCCCCTTATTCCTAAAATATTGGGACCAAAACTCCCAAAATCAATACCAACCTTCCTTTTGTAGTCATAAACCTTGTGTTAAAATTTCATAGATTTCTATTCAATTTTACTAAAGTTAGAGTGCAAAAACTAAAAGTATTCGGACAACGACGACGACGCAGACGACCACGCCAACATGATACCAATATACGACCAAAAAATTTTCAATTTTGCGGTCGTATAAAAACTAAATACACAGAGAGATTTGGCATATCAAAGATTTTTTATCATTCAATTTTTGATAAAATAAAACCAATTTTAATTTTGGACCCTTTGGACATGTTGGATCTCAATGTGGACCAATTTAAAAACAAGGCTCAAAATCAAAAACATTGTACTCGGTTAGATTCAGCATATTTAAGAACCTAAAAAATTCAAGAATAAAACCCCATTGAAATTGGTCAAGAAATAAACAATTTAGACCCTTTTGACCTCAATATAAATCAGTTTGAAATCTGGGCCTAAATTAAAGTTAAATTCAGTGTATTAAAGAACCCCAAAGAAGTATAAAGTCTTGATTTAAACCTTATTAAATTGATCTGGAAACAAGCATTTCATATATAGAAGTATTAGAAAAGTACTACCAGTAATGATTTTCCTAAAAAGTTAGGGTCATTACCCCCAAAATCAATCCCAACATTCCTTATTTTCAGGAGACAGCATGCTGAGGTCTTCCTTTTTCAACTTCATTGAAGTGAAACGGAAATTTTAAAATAAAAACAGGACACAGATGAAGTGACTCTCATTTATATATTACATTTGTACTTAATACGATGTTGTAAGATGTTTGTCAAAGCTTATGCTGCATTTACAGTACTAATATTGTGATAACCATAGTTTCGCAATAAAATTTGTGTTTGATGCTGCCCTACATGACAGGGACCATACATGGAACAAGTAATGCTGACTAGTAAGGAGCATCTGGTCTTACTTTTTGTTTGATATGAGAGGTCGTATTAATATTGTAATAGAGCTTTTTTTTTTAAATAATTGAAATAGTTTTTTTATCTTGTGTTCAACTGTTGGATGCTGCTTCTCATGTGGGTTCTTTCTGTTTGTCTTGGGCCAAATGACACATCGTTTGTAAGAGAACTTTTTTTTATAAATTTAAGCCTTAAATTATTTGAAGATATACAGATAAATAAGTGCATTCATTTTCTAATACTATATATGTTTGATAATACTAATTTCCATGAATATGAAGTTATCTGGATGCCAGGATACAATTCTTCTGAAAAAAGTTTTTAACCTTTTTTATTTGGTTATATTGTTCTTACATGTAAATGTGTTATGATTACAGTGACTAACTTACCTTATCAAAGGTAGATAAATTTGTCTTTCTCGTGCGAGGTGTATAGTTACACTGCTCATCTTCCTCATCTGTCATGTCTGTTGTAACCACTAATTTTGACTACAATATAGAGAAGGCAAGTTTGTTGACCTAAATATGATTTTTGTAACAACAATGTATTTTTCTTATACAAATCTACTCCTACATGTCCTAAAAAACAAGGTGCACCTACTAAAATTTCTCACCTATTTAATTCCTTACATATACAATGACATATACTGAAAAAAATAAAACTTAGCTTTGGCAAACGAACAAAAAAAAAATAGGCCACAATCAGATAAACATTTCAGACTGAAAAGCACACTGAAGGAATAGAGAGTTGACACCATCAATTGTCAATTTGACTGTCGCAAATGCAGTTTAACTGGCAGTTTTACTGGCGACACTTGATACATGTCTGAATTTGGATTGTAATTAAATATTTTACACATGATAGGTTTCTGACACAGAATAACTGTAATCAAAGAACTTAGGATTGGTTATATGATTTGAATTTATATTTATATATTCATTTTTTTGCTTTTGTGCAATACACTATGCTGTTGCGAATTGAACCCCCCTTTTTTTTTGCTTTTAAACAATACACTATGCTGTTGCGTATTGACCCCTTTTCTCAAAAAAAAAGTTCTGTCCCACATGATATGTTTGTTTTCAATTTATGAGTTTGAATATTCTTTTTGTAAATGTCTTTCACCAACTTTTTATAACTGTATACACATGTATCATCATTTGGCTATTATTTGATTTTATTGTAGAAATTATCTACCCTTGTCACCCCACCCACCTGCTTACTACTTCACCATACTGAACAATATATGTATGTGTGCCACCCTAAAATATACTTACAAATTTATTAACATTAGGGTTGTCTTCATTTGGATCATCAATCTCTATATCCATGCCATTGCCATTGATATCCTACATAAAAAATACAATGCTTATCATTGATACAATTTACAAAGTGAAGACAATTAATCATATGAAAAAAGGCAATCAATTCTTACTAACATTTAATATTAAGGCATATTATATTTTAAGGCTAATTTGTAAGGTGCAAATGTTGGTATTCTATTGTATACTATGTTATAAACAATATGCTGGCATCCATCTGGGTCTTCTTATTGTATTTCATATACCGTACTATATACATATACATTTGTACATGTACATACAAAAACTAATGAGATATGGTATACAGGTACATGTAATTGTTAATGAAACAAATATCAAACAAAGTTTTTAAAAATGAATTGGATAAAAACAATAACAGGCAACTGTATGGCCTTCAACCACCCCATACCATTTATCGGACAACAGATGAATTATCACGTTGTGATTGGTTAAATGCCGTCACGTGGTGACCCCCTATAAGACCGTATGGGGTTAGTAAGTTTCATATGGGGTTCATGACGCGTTAATGGCGACGTCATCTATTAATGTTGTTGTGTTTCATTGTTTATTTTTCAACAAAACGCCGCAGAAAAAGTCCAGCGTCAGATAAATTCGTTATACGGTTAACTACTGACCCCCTACGGATCCAGAGGGTGAATAAAATTCATAGGGGACTCGGCCTCCGGCCTCACCCCCTATGGATTTTACTAACCCTCTATGGATCCGTAGGGGGTCAGTAGCGAACCATATAACTTATAATAGTCTGTTATAAAAGACCCCAACATAAACATTATGAAACTATTCAATTGAGAAGACTAACTGCCTAGTTTATCATGTTTGCATATAGGTAGCCAAAGTAAAATGACAGACCTGAAGCTACTTAATTTTCTGATTGAGAGTTTTTGTCATTTAATATAAACATGATAACAGTTAATGCCAGTCTTTTTTTTAAAATCTACTCCCTCACATGATTGTAAATAAATGATAAATTCAATGCAATTTTAATGGTAGTTCCTTTAGCAATTTATTTATGTAGACCAGAATTACCATCCACCTAACATGAAGTGTTAAAAAAAAATCATAACATGTAGTGGAGATACATTATAAGAAAACCCAAAACGTTTGCAGTTATACATGTATGTAATAAAACTAATGTTACAACAAAATGTACCTTTTTTTCTGTACATGACGTATATGCTTTCAAGTATTCCCCATTACATTTTCTGCATATTCCTTAAAAGAAAAAGAAAATCATAAAATTCATATACATGTAGAAAATATATGTCATAATGTCATACAGTATATATAGTGGATCATATATATATTCAGCTTAAATATGGGGACAAAATCAATTTTGATGGCCTATTAGAAACCATTTAAGTTGGGGGAGGGGGTTATATTATGTAGCTTACAATAATAAAAATATAATAATAAATACTTTATTTAAAAAATCATGTACTACAATGTACTAAATCAAATAAAATCATTTTATTTGTGTAAAATCCAAAAAACCAAGAAATTTGCAAGAAAAACATAAACAATATAAATATTCATAAGTCATTGTAAGTATATTATTTAGATATTTTGAATATTTGGAAAGTATGATAAATAAACATGATTCTGCATAAACTTTTACAAGTCATAATCAATCAAAAGTGAAAACATTAACAAGCTATGTCCCCCTTTTAAAAAATACTGGATTCTCACCTATAAAAAAAAACTGCAGTTACATGTACACTGTACATGTATATAATTTAAAACTTATTTTTTGGGGTTCAGGTGTGTGGTGGAAAAAGTGGGAGGGTATCTGTATTGGTACGTGTATAATCCTGTTAGGCTTTTATACACAGTGGAGAAGAACCCCATTGTTATGTGTATTCTTGTAGGGTGGCTCTACAGAACGTGCATGCAAAACTTTATCATACATGTCATATGACATATCAACTTGACATGTCAGATTTCAAAAGATAAAGTTCATGTATGGTCATATGTTTATACAAAAGAAGTGAGAATGTTTGGGTACATGTAGGGATATTTTTTAGTACAGAAACAGGCCCTGATCCAGGGGGTGGGGGTCCAGGGATGGGACCCCCCCTTTTTTTGGACGATCAATGCATTTGAATGGGGACATTCCCCCTTTGTCCTGGGTTAGGTCCCCCTTTTAAATGGCTGGATCCACCCCTGAAAAATGTGCACAAAACAAAGTATATTGTACTTACCCGAGCCAATGGGCATAAGTACACCAAAGTCGGCTAACATTCGTCTGCTCATGGTCGTTGTAAAGCTCCGGTAAGGCTTGGCCTTTCCCTCATGAATTGGATATTGGCACAATGCCTTTTGTCTCCAGTTTATTCCAAGGACATCTCTATGATATGGACAAACACTGAAGTCACTCGCAACAGTAAACAACCCCACTCTTTTAGAAATAAGTTCCCCCTCGTATGTGACGTCTGCTACTCCTGTTACACCTGCATTTAATCCAACTTTCAACAAATGAGCTTGGATATTCCTTTGGCAGTCCTTTAATCTTGATAAAGTTGTATTTGAAGGGTGCAGTGATGATATTCAACACTTTGTAGAGGCAAAATATCCAATTGAGCAGGAGCCCAAGGGGGCTGCCATTGCTAAAATCTATTGCATTGTGGGTAAAGGGAGATAACTCTAACATACATTTTAGCATTGTCCAGTCTTTTTGTAAGGACAATATTTGTATCAATGAGACAAAAACACAAAAAAGCAATTATTGTTATAATAATATATGACACTTTATTTTCTTAATTAGTAAAGATAACAAGGTTTCCCACGTGTTTTGTTAAGTATTTCTTCAATGAAAATTATATATTTCAGTACTTTTATAGTACATTATTAAAGGCATTAGGGCACAATCTGACATGCTAAAATAGACAAATTATAATGTATACAACATTTTTAACTAGGTCAGCTGAAAGTAGTTGAGAATAACTGTTTATATAAAAATAATGCATCAGATTGACAAAATTCATGTTCCGAACATTATTTGGTATCTGCCTGATTCTTAGGTGGACTACTACTTAATATACAAATATATTGTGTAATTCAATGCATTACTGTAAAAGTAATTGTAATATAATGCATAACTCTGATAAATGAATATAATTGTGATAACTATTGTAATTCAATGCATGATTTTGTCAAAGTGATAATTTAAGGATTATCATTTAAACGTACCACTATATCCTATGTTCTCATCAGTTGATCTATATTTTTTGTTCTAATAAATAGTTAATGCATATATTTATCTTATAACTAAACGTGCATTGTAAGTTTTACACTATAATCAAACGTGAAAAAGGGCCTCAATGGCTTTGTGATCTCAATAGTTCATTAACTGAGTCAACGCATGGGTTATTAATTCTACCATGGCATAATTGACGAGCTTAAATAGACAGTTTTCCTTCACAAAGTTTTAGTTTCTCCACTGGCACCGCGGCTTCTTCCACCAATAAAATGTAACCACCACAATATTGCCAATCGTGTTGAAGGGATGTTAAACACCAACTACAAATGTATCATATCTGTATTTCCCTTTGACTTGCTCTGAATCGTTTTTTTGTGTTTGACTTAACTTTTGGTCCTTTTGGTTTCTCGTAGTTTTCAACATTCGTATGAGAATGTGGTTTTTTCAAAGCTCAAGTATAAATCGACATATATTATCATAAAAATAATAAAATGCATTTAAAAAAATAGCTTATTGATTTCAAAATATTTCTGCTTTTATGTAAAGCTTGGTCTGCACCAAACTGTAACGTAAACACCAAACCTATATATTTCAAAACTGTGTTTACTGTCTATTATATTTATCTATTTAATATGTATTAAATGTTCCTGGAATACAACTATATTTTCTACTGTTAATTGGATGGACCGCTGTTTTGAACATAGCTGCTAGAGGTGGGGAACTTGAAATGGTCAAATTTTTACTCAAAACATCAACTGTAGATCCCAATCATGAGAATAAGGTATAAAGTATGAGGAATAAAGTATGTCTTTGTGTTTTCAACTTTCCCTGTGTCAAATGTTATGTTTATTAGATGTCTAAGGCAAACATTTACATCTCAAAATGATTGTTATATAAGCTGTACCAATCATTTCTAAGTACTTACAATTAATTAAACAAGTGAAAATGAATATTGTAATTAAAAAGGTAAAATAAAGCTAAAGTATATAGACATCAATATTTTTCTAAAGCAAATGGGTGTATCACTTCCTTTTTAATTAGGCCCGTGTTGCTCAGTCTTAAGTTTCTATTGAATGTTTTGTAAACGTTGTTTTTTTTCAGTTTAATTTCGACTGATAGTTGTTGGTCGTTCCTTTGGTATCTTTAAGATAACAATTCGATATCCTTCTTTTAAATTCAAATGCCTTTTTACATTAACCAACAGGGTTCACGTATCATGAAGTTTTAATTGACAGATGGAAATTGAAATGAGAAATAAAAGCAAATTATATTACATTGATCATTCCCTATATATTTATTTATACATCCCATTATGTATGATCATTGGTACAAGCATCAATTATCATTAGTTATTCAAACATAAATATTGAATGTTTGTTTTTTTTTTCTTCATTTTAGTGACCTTAATAGTTTGTTGTTCGGTATGTGTCAAATCTCCGTGTTGAAGATCGTACTTTGACCTATAATGGTTTAATTTTGTAAATTGTGACTTTGATGTAGCATTTTTTTTCAGTGGCACTCACACCACATCTTCTTATAACTATATAGCATTTCTGTTTTATTTTATTATAAGAACTCATTTCTGAACTTAAGTGCGTAAATCTTGTTAAACATTTGTACATATTGGCATAATATGTCTTTGTTGTGAGTATATAACACAACATATGTATGTGAACAAGAGACTATACATAGATCATGGCGTGTGATTTGTACATAATTATACTATATTGATAGATGATGTGGTCATTTAAAAAGCTTGACCAGGCAAAATAAAGTACATCTACCAAAGTCAAAATCATTGTCACTCGAAACAATGTTATGCTGGAAAAGAGAAAATATATATTCTTCCAAAACGCTTCTAATTATACATTCATATATGTCGTTAATAATTAATGTTAAGCTTTGTGTTTAATGACCTCCCATATGTTGTACTGTATATCAATTATTTTTTTTTTATTTTTGTGCTTGACTTCATTTGAATGTATGAAATATTATTCATTGAGAAAAGCGATCTTCATTATACAAATACTATTTTGTTTTTTCATTACAAGTCTGAATTTATGTAACACTCTTTTTTCTGCATTCATTGTAAGACACTTTTAAATTCTTCTGTACCTATATAAAAGAAAATTAAACATATTTTTTTTTATTTCAGACCAACGGCGACACTCCTTTACACATAGCTGTTAGAGGTAAAAACCTCAGCATGATCCAATTGTTATTAGAAAGAGGAGATATAGATCCAGATAAAGTTAATAAGGTATACATTCTCTGTTCCATTGTTTCAGTCATTCTTCAAATATAATGTCTACACATTTAATCAAATACTTTTTACTTTACCTTTATTTCTAATGCTTCAAGAGGAAACGCGCATTGAGATACACATATTGTATTGATATTCGTTTAAGTGTAACATGTACATGCATCAAGATTTCGTGCCCCCTTCGTTTCAGTTCTTTTTTTACATTTATTTATACCTTTTACTCTATCAAATGATCACATAATAAAATATTCTATTCTATTTAATAACATCAACTTACTTCTCAATGGAATAGGATGGGGAGGGTATATAAATATATCCTGATCATCTGTAAAAAAAAGGTATTGCTATTCAAAAGAAAAACATTTTGAATGTTTAATTCGATTCAATTAAAATTATTGAAAAAAATATCACTTTTCCGCGACAGAAATGTCATAACAAATAGAAAACAAGAATGTGTCCCCAGAAGACGGATGCCCCACTCGCACTATCATTTTCTATGTTTATTGGACCGTGAGATTTAAGTTGAAACTCTAATATGGCATTAAAATTGGTAACATGTAGTTTTTCGATCATTTAAAGCTGTATCTAACACATTGTCAGTGAATATGTTTTGTGTGTATCTTACCAAATGCAGACGTTTTGGTAAGTATCTGTTGATACTTTGACACTGTCTTTTTATCATTTGTTCGGATATAACAATCACGTACAGACATCGCATGCAGATGTGATTTCTTTGTTCTCCTATGCAACGACTAATAAAATAAACGGTACCAATTTTCCTGCACCAGATGCGCATTTCGACAATATATGTCTCTTCAGTGATGCTCGTGGCCAAAATATTTGAAATCCAAAGCTTATATAAAAGATGAAGAGCTATAATCCAAAAGGTCCAAAAAAGTATAGCCAAATCCGTGAAAGGAATCAGAGCTTTTTCATGAGGGAGATACATTCCTTAATTTGTAATAATGTCTATCATTTTGTAACAGCAAATTTTAAAAACACAAAAAATCCGTATTTTCATGCCAATATCGAAGTACTGGCTACTGGACTGGTGATACCTTCGGTGACTAATAGTCCACCAGCAGAGGCATCGACCCAGTGGTAGTAATAAAATAAACGGTACCAATTTTCTTGCACCAGATGCGCATTTCGACAACATATGTCTCTTCAGTGATGCGCGTGGCCAAAATATTTGAAATCCAAAGCTTATATAAAAGATGAAGAGCTATAATCTTCAATAGACTAAATGATACCTACAGTGTAATTACCATTGCAACAAACTAACTGAAACTGATCTTGTTATTTACAGCTAGAGTTGTGAAATATGTGCACACATATATACCATATATTAGTGTTGTGATTTCATTTCAGAATAATTTGACACCAATCGATATTTTTGAAGCAGATGATAGGAATTTGGAAAACGATAACAGATTAAAAAGAGCTATAGAAGAACTATTAAAGGTAAAACTTATTCTAAAAATTTAACATTTGATCATATTCGTACATAGTTGGTATAGTACTACGCCCATTTTTTGAAAGACTGCATAATTGATTATGCATGTGATAATCTAAAATTATTCTGAGGGACAGCATCTGATATCTTTATCGTCATGTGGTTTCCTTGATGTTGCTTATCATCAACAAACCGCAAATGCAGAATATCATCTATCATTGTTGAGCAATATATTCATTTTTTTCCATGGCACAAAATTAGAAAAAGGAAAGCAAACCAGGTTTGTTTTTTAAATCAGTCAATTTTTTTTTTCTCGATTTGTTGTGGAAGTCATTGTAATGTTGGCATACAATCCATTTTAAATGGATTTCAATCTGTTATTTGGACGTCAATGAAAATATGAATCTTCAAACGCAAATAGAGTGAAAATAATTCGATACCTATAGTTCGAAACTACTGCTCTTTGACCATCCTTTATAGAGTTTCAAACCTGAAAATTGCGAGTATAGTACTAATTATACTAATGTTTTTGATGAGTTGTTTATTTCTCTGGCGCTTTTAAATAATTTTTGCCGATCACGATAACAAATCGTAGGAAATTACCTTAATCCTTAATATGTTGGTTTGTCTGAACTCGTCCCAGATTAGACGAATAATTGTAAATAGTTAGTTTATTTAAGTATCATTTATCCGTTAGTCAATGTCAATTATTTGTTACAAGTTTAATCATTATTTCTCATATGAATACAAGTATTTGATATAAGTTACACTAAACTCAGGCCGATGAGCAGAAGTACGTCCGTAATATTTACCGTGAGTGTTGTTTGGTATGTCTTTTAATTATACAGTGTCATAACTAGAATCGCATGACTATACGCTCCTACAAAATTGATGATATTATTCTTTTTCTTTGTTTTAGTTTCATGCCTTAGGTAAGTAGGTTCGCATGCAAATAGATAATAAAAAACATACAAGAATCAAACAAAAACTATATCAATACTTGCTATAATAAGGAATATAAAACATTATCTTGTTTTTAAATTTTAATTTATCTTAGTACTCTTTTTACATTTGATAGCCTGAAGTGTCTACTACCATAGTACACCACATGCATATAATAAAAAAAATAACAAAATAACACAACTCTAAAGAAAACCCGAAACGGAAAGTTGACAATCAAAATCTGTAACATATCAAACTAAAGGAAAACAAGTGTCATATGTCTGAGTTTGTACAAGCATTTCCTTGTGAAGAACAAAGAAAGTACTTACGCGAATTTATAGTATAAAGTATAAAGATGAATAAAAACACTTTACGGTAGAAAAAAACATTTTAAAATAGTCGAACACAAAATGTTAAGGCTTTTACAGTGAGTTGACTGTTAGTGTTGCTCTCCACCAATTGCAACTCATTCAAAATTTTGACCAAATTGCAATTTGTTTTTTAAAATCAAACTCCCCTGAAAACTTATCAATAGCATATTGTTATTTCACACATATTTTACTGAATATATGATGTTTTATTTAAAATTATATCTGATTCTTATAAATATAGAATACTTTTAGAAAGAAAAACTATATGAAAGCTTAGTTTGGACAATTTAATAGCAATTCAGAATAAACAGTTCCCCTTCAGCATGGAAATGAATATAATATAACTATACAAACTGATAAACTAATTTTTGTCACAACATAATTAAAGTGGAGTTAAAGTCTTATAGGATTGTAAGTATATTTTATTTTATCACCTTTTGCACTTTCACATTTTGACTGAACAATTTGTTCAATATTCTGACCAGTTGAACAATTTGGTTTAATAAAACAAATTGCAATTTGGTCAAAATTTTGAATGAGTTGCAATTGGTGGAGAGCAATACTAACAGTCAACTCACTGTAATATAAATATATTTGAACAAATATCAAAATACCCTGCCACGTTCGGTCTGGATTTTTTGTTGTTCCTGGTTTTTCTGTGTTATAAAGATCTGTTTAGTGAAGCCCTTTGCAACTTACGTTTATAGTTTGTTCAAAGGTTGTGTTATAACACCACTGTCCAGGTTAGGAGAAGGTTGGGCGCCCAAAACCATGTTGAACCCCACCACATATTGTATGTGCCTGTCTAATATCAGGAACTTTTAATTCAGTTGTCGTGTGTTGCTGTACATTACATTTGTTTTTCAGTGATTGATATGTACCTAAATCAGTCCATTTGTTTTCTTGTTTAAGTTTTTTTTGCACATGTCATTTCGGGTTTGTCTCTGGCAATCGTACCACATCTTGTATTCTCTATATTCAACACCGGTTAGTCAAATACTTGTCATTGAATTCGATTTAAGATAACAAACAAAAGTTACAAAGTAATGCCACCAGAAGCATGCAAACAATTATTTAAAATTCCAAACAACGCTTAAACCAATTAGGGTGTCAGCTTTGTCGTAAAAGTCGGACAATATGACTTCAATAACAGGCACTTTATTATATAATACTCAAATATAGGAAAGAAAAATAATGTGTACTTAGATAAAACCAATATCCAGGACAGTATACCTGAACGAAATGTCGATTGGACATTTTTAAACAGTTTGAAATTTGAGCTCTATTATGATAAGAAAAATATGCTTAATCGAACCGATAAAAAATACAATAAATGACATGCAACGATACGACATTATTAATAATTTAAAAATAAGTGTCTGTATCAATTATCTCAAACTAACTGGGATAAACCAGATTTAAATATGGATTATTGAATGAAAGAACATCAACAACAAATCTGAAAATGAAACTAAAAAACTCCGTCAGATGGTGTTCTTCTCTTTGTCTTTGAGAAGATGTTTTATGAATTCTGCTTCACGTTAGTAAAACTGGTCAGGCAGTAGACATGCATATTTAATTCCCGTTGGTATATCGAATGTTCATGGACATATCCATGTATAGAAAAACACATACGTTCACAATTATTAGACGCAAACAAAGTGACAACGCTATGGCAAAATATATCAAACGACAAATAAGAATCTTCAACTTATCCTGCTTTACGCGTGGTAATGTCGTAGTGCTTGTGTAATCACAAAGTCTCAGTAGGTAACGGTATTGTGTTATGACAATATGAAATAATCCGTGTCAATTTGACACAGATTATTCATGCCAGCCAACCAACAAGTAATGGCGTCCGTAAAACTTTCAGACAGAAGACTTCAACGTAACAATTAAACATATTTGGAAATGCAAGCTTTTTAAAGTTTAATTTTGAGATACACATACTTCATATTATGCCTTCGCTTGGAGAATGTTGATACATATGAACGAACATTCACTATGCGGAATATACCTCGTTTGTCGTTAATTTTTGTTCTCAAATGACCATCTTTCTCATTATTTGTGGAAATCAAGGTATGAGGTAGATTTACTTGTAGTTCTGGTAGTTAGATGAGTTAGAAACGTTCAACAACGTCAGCCCTCTTAATAATTAAGCCACAGTACATCACATATATAGTGGAACATGACGTTTGTTCATTATTTTGGTCTGCTTCGTATGGACCAAAGAATAGTTCGTAAGGAAGAGAAGCATAGTTGTTATCTATTGGAATGTCGAGTGTCTATCAACTTACAAATATAGCACATGTGTTGTCAATAAAATATCTTGATGATGTAACTTCCATACATTCGTTTTTTTGAAACAGAGCGTTATTTAACAAAGTATTATTTACCCTCTTAACAAACAGCTATATATAACTACTCTTTCCCGTTTTTTTTCTTTTGTTAAACTTTTCGAAATTTTAGATCCTCAATGTTCTTCAGGCTCATTTTTGACTCGAGCGCCACTGTTGGGTTTGTTGTTGACAAAACGCGCGTCTGCCGTACATCATTTTAATCCTGGTATCTATGATCAGTTCATTTGGAAATAGTGAAAATGGATAGAAAAGTCAAATATCAAATGTGTATATCAATGTGTATACTAAATCAAAAGATTGATTGATTGATTGTTGGTTGCTTAACGTCCAGTGGCAAGTAGTTCATGCATATTCAGGACGAGAACAAGATCCCAATAAATACAATAGGTAGGTTGATACGATAGAGGCCATCTGGGATGATGGTCGGAGAAATTTGGACTGCCACTGAAAAATGAGAGTACATTGGATAGGGACAGAAATTTTGCCTTGCAACAGGCCACCTACAGACCCCTCAAAGAGTTGTTGCAAGGGTTATTGACGTGCAAAGAGCGTGGCACTCTCCTTACACGAGACATCGGGTTTAACGTCCCCCTTTTAACCGGACGTGACTGCGAACTTGATACATCCTGTACAGCCAAACTGATGCCCCACTTCGGCAAGCGTTTTACTACTGGTCGGGAGAAGACCAAGTGACCATATTTCTATACCCCAGTCACTCTTGAGTAGGTAGTTTCAGTCACTGTGTACAAAAGCTAAAAAAATTTAAAAGGCAAATTTAAAAACGAGGACGTACATACAAACTGAAAATATCAAACGCTGGCAATCATCGGATCAAGTGGAAAACAACTGTCATATTCCTGACTTGGTACAGGCATTTTTGCACTTCAATGACAGTTGTATTATTTTCGTCAAGTTAGTAGAAAGGGAATGGTTGAACACGACTTTGATTGTAAATACGAATTGATAGTACTATGTAGAAAAAGCTTTTTTTGGTTGCGCGCTTGGTAGAAAAAAACAACTTAAAAGGACACTTATGTAAATTGTAAATACATTACAGTTAAGGAAAAAACAAGTTCCATCTACTCTTTTGTGAATATCAAAGGAATATATAACAGTCCTTTATTTGTCCTCTTAGTAAGTATCGATGAAGAAAATGTTGAGTAAGTTTACTAGTTAATTGTCACCACGTTATTCATGTATGATATTTTTAAGACATTGTTTGTTGTAAATTCAGTACTGTTTAGACATGTTGCCTTGTAGAAAATACAGAACTGTTTAGATATGTTGCGTTGTAAAGAATGCAGAAACTGTTTATATATCTTTCTTTTTATAAAATATATGTCTGTTAATACATGTTGCCTTGTATAGAATACAGTATTGTTTATATATGTTGCTTTGTAGAAAAACAAACAGTACTATTTACATGTGTTGCCTTGTAGAGAATACAGTTCTTTTTATACATGTTGTCTTGAAAAGAATACAGTACTGTTTATATATGTTGCTTTGTAGAAAAAAAACAGTACTATTTACATGTGTTGCCTTGTAGAGAATACAGTATTGTTTATACATGTTGCCTTGTAGAGATTACAGTACAGTTTAGAAATGTTGCCTTGTAGATAATACAGAACTGTTTAAACTTGTTGCTTTGTAGATTATACAGAACAGTTTAAAGGCTGCACTTGTAAATACAGTTGTTTCTCAAACCACGCCACTTTTGGGGAGATTTAGAATATTCATAGAAAATTAATTTTGTTAACATACTGGTTCCCAGTTATGATCTCTGTGTTCCATCTCATAGAGACATAACTTGTGAATGTTACCAGTAAATATATATATACACCTGTATATTGTTTACATTGGAATTTGTGGTAACCCTTCATTCGAGGTATGGGTAGTTAAGAAAATTAGTGTTAGTTTAAACTCTAAAAAGTTCAGGGCATATAAACGTTGAAAATATGCGGCACATATTTTGACCTTTGAAAAAACTTGCAGTGTATATGAACTTTCAATTCTTGGATAAGATTGTTTTCAGAACTTCATAGTAAAAGTAGTACAGTTTTACCCGTAAAAGGAGTTCCTATGGGAAATTGCATTGTCAATATTAACAGACATGCAACCTATATCGGTTGAAAAAAGGGAACATTCAGAATTCAACCACATTTTCTTTATCTCACAGATTTTAAAGAAATTAACATAAATATGAAGTTTTATAAATATTTCATGAAGATTGATAGAATCCTAGGCCTTAGATATAATGACTCAGCATAAATTCACAGTTTACAGTATGCATAGCTTACTTAAAGTCCTAAATACAAAATTAATTCATTATATTTGCATAATTGTAAGTTAAATTGTTAAGAAGTGCTTCTATTTACTCTTCATAGTCATTGAAACTCATCGATCCTTCCTGAATATTATTTATAGGGTGTTTGTGTCCTGTCGATAACCCAAAAGTAAGCCGTAACACCTTTTTTGTCACCATGACATAAAAAAAAATACAAGTTAGAAAAATAAATATCTCAACAAAACTTACAATAGTGTGATCTATCCTGAATATGTACTGAATATTCTAAATTGCTATCAAGATACGACAGCATTCGACCAGTCAGACATACGTTGTTCGTTCGTTCGTTTGGTGTGTTTGAGCTCTTGATTTTTCCATTTGTTTAGGCAATTTTCGTTTTGAGATGTCCTTAGAGTTCGCTTTATTTGTTATTTTACATTTTACACATGACTAATAGTGAATAATCTAATGAACACGATTTTTGCTTATAGAAACTGCAGATATAAGAACCTGAAACAAATTAGTGAAATGCAAAAATCAATATTAAAGTATTAAAAAAAGATCCCTATCGTGCTGCATATATCAAGCAATACTGCTTTGAAGATTCGAAGATAATGTCAGGGACAAGAAAGATGACATGGAATTGAAAATGACGCAAATGAAACATTATCATGGATATCTATGATACTATTATCCAGTCATATGCATTTCCATATGTTTTGAAACTTATTTTTCTTTGGATCTCAAATTGTTTGGATTGAGTGTTCATGATGACGTCGACATGAATTATAAAACACGTTTTTGACTCTGTTGATGAATCGAAAAGTATTAAGAACTAAGGGTACAACTCCCTAAGACAAAGTTGGTATTAAATGGATTTAGCTTTTTTGTTGTTGTTTTGCTTCTATTATTATCACGAAGCTGCTCATACATCCATAGCTTTACATTGTTTTAAATTGATCGTTTTGGATGTAGACAAACTCAAAAAAGCGTTTTATCATATTAAGTAATTTTAGTAAAGTCATTTAGTTATTCACGTGTATAAGTTTTTGATGAAGATAATTCCAGACAATCGATTCGGAACAAAGTCCATGCTTTTTATGACAGACATTTGTATTTTTGTTTTAAAGCTGTTCACATTTAATCACATATTAAGGCAATAAAACAGGTACTGTTATAGAGTCACAAACAATACATTATTTAACTAATCCACTATTATTGCGTTGCTATCGATTATGACTGTTTTAAATTTTAATGTATTTTTGTAAATGATTTAAGGTTTACCAGCTGAAATCAAAGCACTCGATAAAGACTCAGCAAAAGTATTTACTCACTTACTAGAGGAAGAAAGTTACCCCCATTTCGAATCACGAGTAATGTTAGCAGGCGAACAGGGGACCGGCAAAACAACTATTGCTCGATATCTTATTGGTAAGGGACCAACGAAGATGAGAAAATCAACTGATGGAATTGGTCTATATACAGGTTTGTCGTATATAGACAGAGAAACAGAGGAATGGTTGGAAGGCAAACAAGGTACAGGATTATGTTTATACAATTAATTCAAATTTATTTAAAACATTGTTCTTGAACGGAGCGGTTTATATTTTACGAACCTAAGAGTTTTGACTGTTTTCAATAGTTAAAACGTTGTTATGATATATTTATTTGTGACAAACTACAATCCTCTGATTTGAAAAATCAAAATATACAAGGTAGGTTATGCTTTACGATTGATATCTTTTAACTTTTTGTCATTGTAATACACCGCACCAACGAATTTGTTATACTTCTTCTTTCGTATGTTCCTTCTTTTTGTGTGATTGAGTGTCCATATGTCTGTTACAGAATGTTTTATTTTTCACTAAGCACTTAACCGATCATTGTCTGGTAAAAACGTAGCATGCCTTGCTGTTGGTGGATATCAATGTGTGATAATAAACTTGAAAGCTTTCACAGTTCTTTCACAGTTGAACTAACGTAGTCCATAAAACAAAATCGCACTACATTAACAGTCCATAATCATTGTGTAGCATATTTTCAAACAAATATGCACGATCACTTTACATCAAAAATCCATAAAAAGTTTTAGTGTTTCTCTTTTATTGTTGTTGTGTTTCCATGTTAATTTTGCATGATATGAGTTGCCACGAAATTCAATTGCATCACTTGGTAACTTCGTACATAATCATACTCTTTTTCGTGAACCTCTGGAAATTCAATTCCTAAAGATTCAAGCTTCAAAGCTTCTAAGTCGTGTTCCTATGTTTTACGTAAAATAAGTACATTGAAAATACTAGACGCTGTTGATCTTGGTTTCTCCTGAATGTAGCAGTTCAGGAAGTAAATATCCTAGTTTCAATTTGACTATGGTTGGTCCGTTTCCGCTTACAACTTTATGTTCAACTATTTCCCAATAAAAATCGGCTCCAAGTAATAGGGAAATTTCTAAAGTATTATGTTTAGTAACTGGATGAGAGAGCTTAAGTATTATCAAGTACTTACTGTTCTTGTCAATATAGCGTATGTGGTTCTGTAACGGCGTAGCTATAATACGATTTAAACTTGTATTGGGTTTTATGTCCAGTTTTAGTGTCAACATATTAAACTGTGGCTTTATCAAGTCACCTAACATAAGTGTTCGTTTCATCGAAAGTTGGTTTAAAGAAAGTGCAAGACTCTCTGTTACAAAAAACCTTTCAGTGCCTACGTCAAACAAAATATTCGTGTCTGTACAATAACGGTCTGACTAAACTGGGGTCACTGCGGTTTTCAGCAGTACATTTGTGCTGACAATTGTAAAATTTCTGAGTTTTCATGAATCACAGTATCCTTCACAGATTTACTACAGTACTTTCGTTCTTATAACTGTGAACATAATCATTCGTGTCGGCGAGTCTTTTTGTTTTGTTCGCTACAGTTACGACATGAGCTTTTCGATTTGTACTCCTTATGCGATGTGTACCGAGGCAGTTAAAACATATATCGTTTCGTTTAACGATAGCACGACGTTTGTCTAAATTGCGTATTTTCGGCAAATTGGCTGTCGAATGAATATCTTTACAGATAATTCACGGGTTAGCTGTTAAATGCTGATTTGCATTTCTAGTACTTGCGTTGTGTTTTCTTTGTGTTTTAGCTCCGGCGAAAAAGGCTGAAGTCGAAATATCGCTCTCTGTCTTCATAACATGTCCGTCTTCTATTATTTAGATCTTTGTATGTATACCTCTTCAAAAATGTCGTTATAGCAAATTTAACGTACAACTGAAAGCTCCCAAACGAGATGATTTTTAATTTATTCCGGCAGTTTATTGATTACCATTGGAACTAAGAAATTACAGTGGGAGTCATGTGTCTGTCAAAGCGATTTAAGTCCTCTAACTAAACTCTCCATTTTGTCGCAAAAAAATCTCAGGCTTACTATGTCATTTCGGGATGGCGTTATATCAAGCAGTGCTTGTAGATGTGCTTGTGTAATTTTTTGAGACTGTTCAAATCTCTCTATCAAACATTAACGGCTTTGATTTGCATAGTACGCGTTAATTAGAGAAAATCTGGCAATGGTCTGAACTGCTTTGTTTTCTAATTGGGTCTTCAAATAATTAAACTTTTGAACCTCTGTCAGTGCTAGGTTGTAATGAACTGCTGATTCGTAAGAATCCCCCCAAAAATGCCATTCTAATTAATTGGTATTCAATGTTGGTAATGTTAATTTTGACAATCGATGATTGATAGATATACCAGAAGGAACAGCATAGCTTCACTTGTCGCTTGTAAAATTCGAACGGCATTATTTGACTGTGGTCATAACGTGACAACATTATGTGTTTGTACAATGTCAAGCGAACAAGCAGGGCTCAACGATGGAGTTTCTACATTTAAAACTTGATAAGATGAATGTGATGTTTGATTAGAAATATGATGCGATGTTTTATTTATAGATATCCTAAAATGTTTCAGTTAAGTAACACAATTTGTAGTATGTTCACCTGTTTCCACGATTTCTGACTGTTTACGATGCGTTCACAATTCTTTCGGTGTGTTGGGTAATTTCTTCTTCAGTAGTTAGTTTTCGTACATGTATGTGGCTAACAGCTCATCTCTATCGAATTCAGAATTGTATTGTGCGTCTGCCAATTTTCGTAAAAATCTGGTAACGGCACTACGATTTGAGCTTCGGTAACGTTACTAGTCACAGCACTATCGATATTATCTATCTTGAATAAAATAAACAAACGCTTTACAGTTTAACGTTAAATTGTTACTAACAAAAGACAAGGTGACGTCGCCTGTGTGACGTCGACCATTTAAACACTATTATTTCCGAGACGTTGCCGGTTCTGCGGTCTTCTTGACATATGGATGGCGTTTGTCCCTGATGTATGCAATGTCAATCAAAATGAATCTGCTTATTCTTTCGGAGCACCTGAAATCACTCAAAGTTTTTGGAGAGATTCGCGTTGGTCAGTTGTTTGTTGTATACTGTTGTTGGTAACTTTCTTTTTTATCTTTCTTTTTATCCAGTTTATTTTCGACTACTAAGCTTGAATGTCATTTTGGTATCTTTCTTCTCTTAGATATTGCAAGATAGCATCATATTCTTGAAGGTTTTGTGACATTGTTCTGGACCATATGAGTATTTGGACCATACGTTATGGTCATGACCATATATATGGATATTTACTCATATGGTCCGAACATACACGTATAGTCCGACCGTACACGTATTATCGTGATTGTTAACACGTGTAATTCAAAACTTTTAAAATAACCAGGTCTGACCTTTCCAGTTGTCACGTCTTTTAAAAGGAGTTTTTTTTTTATATTTATAAAAAAAGATATTAACTAAAAAAAAAAAAAACAGTTTCACACAGTTACTTTTACTTGTAACTACAACAAAAAGATATCAACAAAATATGCACATATTATAAAAGAAAGTTTTGATACTTTACGTATAGCGGTGATTGACAGGGCTTCTGGTGAATTACTAAGTGTATTGTGTAAAGTAGATGACAACACAGACAAGGACCAGAGTGTGTTTAATGTTTTCTATTAAATGGGGGAACTGCAGTCATGTTACGATATAGGAGATCTAGAGCTTCCTTTAAAAACACCGTAGACACATCGGAACGGCTCGAGACCTCAATATGACTACAGCTGCAAAGAAGGCTAGCTTGTCACTCGCAAACAACAGGTATAACTCAAAAGGTTCGTGCAGAATCAGTACGTGCAGTTGCGGAAAAGCTATGGTACCAAGTGGAAGTAAATGTCATCATAAGCATAATGCAAGAATACAATTAGCAATGAAAACTAAGATCAAATGACTGTGGCATCTGTAGTTGATTTTTATGTAGCCTTCGAATTATAAAATTAATACATGTTTATGTAACCATCATTTTTATGGCCCCGCAACAGAAATTATTTCGACTTTCCGTCAATCCTACATTACGTTATTCCGTCATACCGCAACAAACCATTCTACCAACTTTTTTTCTAAATACCTTGAGTTCGTATATTGGATAGATATGAGTGAACCATGATGAGTTAGGCCGTGTTCACATTTACCTAAACTTGGTTGTGTGTTATTGTAACTCACACGTAAACTAAACACAATTACGTTCCCATTGATAAAACTCAATGTTTACATGTAGTTTAAATCATGTTTTGTCTAGATGCAGTCGATAGTCAATGTACGCCTTGTGTAGGTTAAGTGTACACACAACTGGGCAATTACAACATTAGTTTTACCATGTATATTTAAGGAAGAAACGATTTTTAAATAAAATTGATATTTATAACAATTATTTATAAAGTTCTATACAGAAATATTTGTCTAAACTTGATATATTCATTTGCTATAAAACCAAAAAATACCTTTACGTAGCTTTATTAACCCCTTATCAAGACTCAAAGCATCATCATTGCCGAACACGTAATGTATTTGAAAAGGTCTTCCCGAATAAACTGGACGTACACAGAAACATTTGCCACTGGTCTTTACTCAAACAACGATTCACTCATAATTGCATTATTAAAAAAATGTTTGGTAAATATATTGTTTGTCTCGTATCTCAGATCCGTTAAGATACACGTAGAAATAAAATAGAAAACATTACCCAATCCCTTTGCCAAATACTCCTTGGATATGATATATTATTTGAAACAAACAGAAAAGATAGAAATGCATAATAACGCTACTGCAGCCTACGTGTTCCTATGCGTAATCGCGACATCTTTAGTATCTTTAAACTACTGCAAATCATCAAAATGGCTTTTATAAAGGAGCAACCACTTTACTTAAAAAGTGGCGGGGGGTTTATGAATGTTATTTCTTTTCGCACGAACGTTTTTATTCAGTATTTTTCAATGCTAGCAATCAATTATGTTTTTCTTGAATATATAACACTATAATGTATGGGGAAACTCTGGATTCAGAATATTTTTTTTATCATCTGTATGACCAGAATATTTTTGTTTTCTTTTCAAATTGGGGATCAGAATATTTTTCAAGGGAAAAAAAATTAAAAAAAAAGTGTGTTGTTTTCTGGTTGCGTAAGGCTGCATGATTAACTATAATAGCTTACATCCACTTCATTTGACTTTTTGTCCATAGATGTCACATTGACAAATACACCACATCACCGTATTTCTATTTTACATCTTAGATGACTTTTACCAAAAACGGATCGATGTCACTGCTAGAGGGTTTTTCGTCCTTTTACGTATCAAAAAAGAAGTAGTCCACACTCTGATGCAGATAATTAAGAAATAACAGTACTGTAATTGAAGAGTTGCCACCGTCAATTGGCGATTTATGTGCAGTCGTAAATGCAGTTTTACTGGCGATTTGTAACTGAGACAGTAACATGGAAGTTTGAGACCGTCAAATCAATATTTTACGATTCAGATTTGATTAGAATCACATTAAAACGGCGATTATTATGTAATGTTGCTTTATTTTCGATAATATTGAAATGTGGATTTGAAGGTAACTTTTAGACAATGATAAAGATTGTTACATAAAAAAATGAATTATAATAGATATTATAAATTTTGTAACTTTAACTTGACATTTTGTTTTCAATAAAGGGAATAAATATTTAAGACACTTTGGTTATGTTGATCCGAAATAGTACCTGTCCTTGAAATAAGTTGTCTTCAAGTCTCGTATGCTGACTTATTGATTTGCGTATCGTACCGTGTCGAATCAAGTGCATGTAATCAGACATCTTAGAAGTCAAGTGTGTAGTGTTTAACGCTTCCATACAGGGTTGATCTGTGTGCAACGATGTTGCGGATGGTTTATCGGTGTTGAATAGTGTTTAACGGTGTTGAAAGGTGTCTAGACTTTAAATTTGAATATATTTCTAAAGAATATCCCTTCGAATCAATTTCAGCAATCGTGTTTGCTGGATGTAAAGCCATCTTCACGCGTCTCAGACATTTATTTACTTTTTGTTTCATTTATGTTCTCAAATTGGATTGTTACTACATTGAAGCTTTTTTCCTTTATCATACAGGGAACTATTATTAAAAGCACACTATATATAACTAATATGTTATATATATATATATATATATATACACACATTCAGGGATCTACAACCTGTCGATACCTGTATCTTGGCATTGCACGAGGTCATATTTTTCTCTAAATGTTTATGACGTGTTTACACTAAATCTATTGAATGTTGCATGTGTACGCATTACTAATTTAGTCATGAATGCATGTTTTTTATATTAGTTGTTAGTGGCTTTGAACAAACTGTCAGTTAACTACGAGTACTTTCCGATCTGTAGCTTGCGTCTTTTTTTGTGGGGATGTACAAGAACCCGGCCACGTCCACATGTATTTTTGTTCATGTGATGAGTTATGGTCGATGCCACTGCTGGTGGACGTTTTGTTCAACGGTATCACCAGCCCAGTAGTCAGCACTTCGGTGATGACATGGATATCAATTATATGGTCATTCTTATAAATTACCTATTTCAAAACATTGATTTTTTTTCGAAAAACTAAGGATTTTCCTATGTCAGGAATAGAATACCTTAGCCGTATTTGGCTCACCTTTTTAGAATTTTGGGTCATCAATGCTCTTCAACTTTATACTTGTTTAACTTTACAACTATTTTAATCTGAGCGTCACTGATGAGTCTAATGTAGCGAAACGCGTGTATTAAATTATAATCTTGGTACCTTTGATACCTAACCAAAATAAAATAAAGGCAACAGTAGTATACAAATCTGGGTTACATACTAGAGCTGAACGAAACACATCAATTATAAGAGGAGAACTATGACGCAATTGAATCACAACATTAAAATGTACCACACACAGAAACGAACTATAATATAACAGTGGCTATGTTCCTGACTTGGTAAAGGACATTTTAAGAAAAAAAAAATGGTGGGTTGATCCTGGTTTTGTGGCATGCCAAACCTCCCGCTTTGATGGCAATTTTTAATATAACATTAAAATGACAACATGTCATGACAGGACAACGATACAAATAAATTGGAGAACATATATGACAGAGAAACTCACGAATATAGCTTACACAAAGTACCAGATTCAATACGCCAAACGCGCGTTTCGTCCACACAAGGAAAACTAGTGACGCTCAGATGAAAAGTTTGAAAGCCAAAAACAAGTACAAAGTTAAAGAGCATTGAGGACCAAAGGTTCAAAAAAGTTGTGCCTAATACGGCTAGGGTTTTCTGCCTGGGATAAGAACTTCCTGATCATTTAGAATAATTTATACGTTTGTAAACGATACTTTTTTTTATAAAATGACTATATAATTATAAATAAATAACTGTACTTATGTATCCCGTCATACTTTGAACCACACCATTATTTTATTCATTATTATTACTTTTACTGTTAAATCTGGTTTTTGTTATATCTACTTTACGTGAGTCTGCATTATGTATGCCGTCATACGACAAAATTATTTTTATGTCTACCTGTGCGAATTTCAAACGCGCAATTTTACACCAGTAATGAAAACCTTCTATCATTTATGGGTAGACTTTACATAGATAAATTCAGCCGTATTTGACGTGAAACTGTACATATGTGTCCCGTCATACTTTGAACCACACCATTATTTTATTTATTATTTTTACTGTAAGTCTGTTTTTTGTTATATCTACTTTACGTGAGTCTGCATTTATGTATGCCGTCATACGACAAAATTATTTTTATGTCTACCTGTGCGAATTTCAAACGCGCAATTTTACACCAGTAATGAAAACCTTCTTTTATTTATGGGTAGACTTTACATAGATAAATTCAGCCGTATAAGAAAAGCAAAATGAGAATGTTAAATTTGATGTATGCCTTTTTGTGCTACTTTGTTACATTTGTTGTTTATGTAGTGATATTAAGATGATAACACAATATTGACTGTTGTACCCCTATTTTTGACATTTTTACTTTTTGAGTATGTTTGTTTTGTTCATGCATCGTTGACAATGTAATGGAATTTGATGCGACTGTCATACAAGTGAGAGGTTTAGCTAGCTATAAAACCAGGTTCAATCCACCATTTTCTACATTAGAAAATGCCTGTACCAAGTCAGGAATATGACAGTTGTTATCCATTCGTTTGATGTGTTTGGACTTTTGATTTTGCCTTTTGATTTTTGATTTTCCTTTTTGAATTTTCCTCGGAGTTCAGTATTTTTGTGTTTTTACTTTTTATGCATGGTAAAACAAAGTAGTGACTAACTACAGAAAAAAAACCGGACACACAATACAACCTAAACCAGCACATGAAAATTCACAGTCGAGTTAGCCAAAGTCCTCAACACACAAAGTAACGTCAAGTTTGAATTTCTAAAATGTATTTCCTGAAAATAGGATAGAACTCAAAATAAGATATGTAATACTGATATAACATTTATTAATACCAATTTATATCAAATTGTGGTAGTAATTAGATAATCAATTGCATTAGTTAGCTATGTCGGTGTTTCTTCTGAATCAAACTGTTAACCAAATATATCGTATAAATTAACTCAGACTTTATGACTTACTTTCTATTTCTAGATTTTTCTTTAGAGGAATTGACCTTCAGTAGGTCATTAAGACATAAACCATTGGAAATTCCTACTAGCAGTCTTTCAACAGGACTGCCCACTGATTTAAGCAAACGGTATACCGAAAGTCTAATAGCCGGTGCCTCTGTTCAGGGTAACGAACAACATATAGAATTTAGGGAGAAAAATGAAATGCAAGATATTACAGTCGAAGCAGAAAGGGATAATAGCAGATCAAGAGAACAAGGGGATTGGAATAATCCAACGCAAGGTATAGAAGGCGGCAGACCAATCACAAATGCTCTTCTAGATGTACATAACCAACAAGGTGATCCAAATAACGAAAGACCAGTATCAAACGTCCATCTTAGACCAGTTAAAATACGAGATGATCCTTCTGACGAAATACAAGTACAAAATGTACATCTTGATCTACAAGAACATCAGGATCATCCTTTAGACGACAACCTCATACAGAATGTCCCACTTGTTGTAGATAAAACAAAATGTGATATCAAAGAACAAAGACATGTGACATGTGTCCAAAGACCAATGCCAAAGGTTTTGCAAGCCGACGTACTACAACAGAGAGACTCATATAAAAGCAGGCAAATGGCAAGTAATCCAGTAAGTTCAAGCAAACAACCAAATTATTCAGATAAAGATACCCAATGTGAAGAATTTAAAGACAAAACTCATTTTGAGAATCCAACAGAAAATGAATCACAAAAATATAAGCTAAATCCAGGATTGCCTTTGGTTCTAGGTGGTACAAAAAATAGCAGTTTTCCAGAAGATTTGACCATACATGCCCCAATTGAGCAATTGAAAACTTTGACTGAATTATCTGAAGAAGAGCAAGCAACATCTGGTTTGACACATTCTGTAGAATCTGTTACTGATCCTGGAATAATAACAAAACTTAAACGATTCTTTGGAGTTTCCAAAGAAGTGAAAGAAATAAAGGTATCGATAACGGAAAAACACATTTTAAAGCAATCTTTGAAAGTAGGAAAGAAAAAGTTACATCAAAAACATATAGCTCCCGTGATAATATGGGACTTTGGAGGTCAAGATATCTTTTACTCCACGCACCAAAGTTTCCTGTCATATCGAGCAATCTATTTGATTGTACTGGATGGTAGTAGAGCCCTTGATGACCCATGTCAATTTGAACAATATTTACCAGGGAAAAGTGGACCGAAAACAGCAAGAGGTATAATAAGTTAACATGAAGTAATAACATGTATATGTGCACAACACATTCAATATACTCATAAATTTCAAACGTGCTCATCATGGTGCAAATAATGGGAGTCACTTCAATATACATATGATATCATCCCAAAAGCAGTTTTTGCTTTGTATTCGCTCTATTATGACAGCCCTCACTTAGTACAAAATGATACTTTTGGTTTTGGAAATTCACATCATATAAACAAAAGGATAACAGTGACGTCGCTGTCGATAAATTAACAGTAGTAGGAAACATTGGTATATAAGTTTGACTGTCCCTCTGGTATCTTTCGTCCCTCTTTTCTATAAACTTAACCGGAACCAAAAGTTACATTCTCAAAATCAATAAACTAAATATATTTCGATACATATTCAAATCATACAGTTAGGTAAGCCATTGTTTACAAAATAAACAAGTAAGCAAGACTGTGTAGTAATACACCCATCCCCGAATCATGTCTATTTTTGAACTGACAGCGAACAACAGCAAAATAATTGCATTACAATTATTCATTTTAGTCTTTTTGAAATTTGGATATACATATATACGTGTTAGTTTGTTATAAATCAAATATGATCATTTCAGTCATATTGGTGAACATGAACCCTGTCATTCACTTATTCATTATTATTAGTTCGATACCAATTTTCGTAGATTATGATTGTACAGGTGAATTACGAATTACAGGTTCAAATAATTACAAATCTTCTGTTATAAATTACATGGTTGGCTACTAACCCCTACGGATGCAATTGTTAATATATTACGTAACCATTAATGGTAGACGGGACGTCATGAACCCTCTACAAAATTTACTGACTGGGATGTATATGGATTCACCACGTTACAACTTTAATCCACTTACAGCGTCACTTATTGCGATGCGATCAAAGATTGTATGCAAATCAAGCAAAACCAAACAATCAAGTATCCACGAAAATTTCAGGTTTCTTAAATCAACATAAATTGGTACGAACGAAAATGATGGAATACTAATAACATACTTTGGTATAGTAGCCAGTGACAGAACTATACATCGGTAATCATGATCTAGCCTGTTGTAACTGTTGCGAAGACAGTGATATCACGAGATAGCATGAAAACATGTATTTATCATTAAGGTGGTTCGAACCTTTAACAGTGCGCATGATCAAGCCTGTTGTAACTGTTGTGAAAAACAAGTATAACTAATTCAGATTAACATTCGATTTAGAAATTATATTTCACACAACAAATGTATATTCCACATATGTTAGAGTCTGAAATACATATACCATGTGTGTTGGAATGAGAGTTAATATTGAATCAGGCGAAATAAATTAATTGACTGTCACTTGTGGAGGAATATATAAGGCAGTCACAAAATATGATTGGAAAAAAACGTATACATTACATTTATAATTTTAATTGATATCTTATATCAATGATTGCATTATGTTTCATCAAACTAATAACGATAATAAAATATATATGCACTATTTTGTTGGTCCAGTAATGACCCAAATACCACTAAAAATTTGGTGGGAACTTGTTGGTCAAACAATAGCCGAACTGTTTCCTAATGAACTTTGGTAGGACATTGTGTATCCAACTTTGGCCATATATTAACAAGCCAACACCAACTATGTGTTAACACTTTATGGTGATATAGTCATAATTATAAATTTACTGTTTACAAAAACATTAATTTTGGAAATACTAAGCATTGTCAAACTTAAGAATAGACTACTTTAGCTATATTTGGCAAAACCTTTAGGATGTTTTGGTCCTCAGTGATATTTAACTTCGTACTTGCTTTGGCTTTTTTTTAACTTTTTTTTTATTCAGGCGTAACTGATGAGTCTTTTGTAGACGAAAAGCGCGTCTTGTGGAAGTATATAGTTTCCATTCTGATATCTAAGATGAGTTTATTTATCCGTTGATAGTGTGTTATTTTCCCTTAATTATGTTATATCTCGTTTGTTAACAGATTATTTGGGATTCTGGATAAATACAATTGTGACCTACTGCAAAGGGAGCCAGCATGGATTTCCGAAAATAATGATTGTCTTTACACATAAAGACAAAATAAAACAGGTGAGTACATAACTTTAGCGTATGCACTTAAATAATGCAATATATGGTTTATATATCACTAATTTATTTCATTTGTTTTTTAATGGTAAAACATATTCATTGTTGTTAGTTTTTTGTCTGTTGTAGAGATGTTTATATTAGAGGTGATCCTACTCTTATTGATATTTAGTTGTATGCATTATAATTCTTACTGACAGACTTAATTTGAATTAAGAAACAAATGATTGATTTTAAATTCCTTAGGTGTTATACCACCATTGATGTTCCCCTATTAGTCTGTGCAGAATTTATTTTTGTTTAAATAAAGAAATACATGTACTTGGCATGGGTAATGTTTATTCTATCTAGTACTTATAAACAAAATATAACATATCATTTCATTGCATATAAGAGAAAAAAGTTAAGTCGAAGTTAACTAATGAAACTTTCATCAGTTGTCTTCCTCTGTACAAGCTTAAGTAACCATATAAACTCAAGTTTACAAATTGATCTATAAAAATTTAGCATAAACGTTGTGTGTGCTTGAAACCACCAAAGATGTATGCATATGACACAGATATTGTTTACTGCAATGAAATGTATCTGTCAAATTCAAGGGGAAATTTTTGTTCGATCCTTGTTTGTATGCATCTGGATATGACGTACTATGATCTTGTGGTATTATACAATTAGTTTTAAAGTCAAACTTAAATTATTATGTGTACAAAGTATCGTATTTATAGAGTGAAGTTGAAACAACGAGAGAGCAACTATACGGAGACGTAAAGAGCATGTTTCAGGGAACCCCACTGATGTCACATTTGGTTATCGAAGACAGAATATTCGTAAATGCTAGAAACAAAAATGACCCAGAAATGACAAAGATCAAAACAAGTATTATACGAGAATCAAAACTCCAACCAACATGGGGACAGAACTTACCAAAATGCTTTATCCCTCTAGAATTAGAATTCGAAAATCTTATCAGAAAGGATATAAATGTAATAACATTTGATGATTTGAGACATATTAACACTCAACACCCTATCAGACCCTTGACAGATGCTGAACTCAAGGTTTTCCTGAAATTCCAGCATGCTATTGGCAAAATTCTATATTTTGATGAACCAGGATTGGATCAACATGTTATACTTTTGCCAACATATCTCATTGATGCTTTCAAATCTATAATCACAGATAAAAGGTTCTGTAAAGGGGAAAGGCAACGAGAGGCTTTATGGGATCTAATGAGCCAAAAAGGGGTCATCTCTAAATTTGCAATAAAAGAACTTTGGAGAAATAGGAAATATCGCATGTTTAAAAAACGCAACGACTACTTATTAGCAGTGATGACTCACCTTGATATACTAGTCGAACCAAAGAGATATGATCCTAATCACAATCGAATACCAGCTGACTTTTACTATGTTGCAAGTATGGTCCAGACTAAAGATGATACTGGATACCTTCTATCTCCATCCTTCAGTGAAAGAAACATTGGAATATCATTCAATTCAAATGACGCAATAATACCTCCAGCTTTATCATTCAGGTTTATCACTTACTGCCTCAGTATTTTTGATGTGAAGAAATACGGTGAGACAAAGGATGACATGCTGTTCCATAGATCTGCAGTATTTACGATTGATCCGTCATTAGATATCCATATTCTGTGCGAGGACGAAAGGATTTTTGTCCGTCTTGTTCATGCTAGGAAGAAAATTCTTATAATGAAAGACCTGGCTTCAAGTATCTGTGAATGTTTAAAATCTGCCATTCAGAACATCAGCCATCTTTATATACAAACCAGCAGTGAGAAGTGTGATGTTAACGCAAGGTCTTTTCAACTGAACCTTTGCTGCAGTGTTGTTGACGATCCGTGTTTGCTATCCATTGAGGAATTTAACACAATCGATGAGAGTTGGATATGTCAAAAACATAAAATAGAACACGAACAGTTTGTGCTGTCTCGTTGGATAACAGAAAAGGTAACTCAATATGTCTATTAATACTCTGAGTACACTCTACTTATGTTCCATCAATGATGAATAAGGAAAATCTAACCTATTTTATATGTAATTAAGCCACGTGATTTATTTAAGGCGTTATTAATACACATATCAAATGTTATACTAAAGAATAAGCTACACATAATACTATTAAGGCTGCAGATAGTTATTTGAATCATATCAACATTATAACAAATCAACTATTTATCTATTCTAAGCAAAATTCCATGTTTAATTGAAAATTATACTTTTAGGACTTTTAAAACATAAAAACTTACTACTTTAACTTAACAAATGCTTAATACAGATCTTAAAATGGGGATATGTTATTACTTTAAATATTTTTTTTTTATTTGGATATTTTATAGATTATAGATGGGCATGTACAGTCACTTGTTTCAACAGCTGGCTGTACAGTAAAAATATATGGTTGATCATAATGCAACTAAAGATAATATATAGAAACTAGGCGTTTTATAAACTCTTAAAAATGCATAATATTTTATCTGTACTATTAAGTGATCATTACATACATATCTCATGTTTCAATTTGTTTTATTTCATCAAACTTCTTAACTAAAATTATCGAATTGTATCGGAAAGTAATCGATAATAATATGATATGTTTGGCTGTAATCGATTAAAATAAGATTATGAATAATCTAACATGTCTTTGATTGCAGATTACTTTCGATGACTGGACAAAATTTGATCACTCACTATCGGTAACGATAACAGAGTACGATTACTACATCCCTGGTTTTCTAAAAGTTTTGCTTTAACTGTTGGTTTGAAACGTAGCATTATTTATTCAATCTTTTAAAATACTGGTACCTCATTTATAAAATTCAAAGAAGTATGAAATGAATTTTATCAGTTTAAAGTTGTCTGATTGAAAGTGAAAAAAACTTTGTATTGTGCTAAGATTTGATTTTAATTTTCTTCATCAACTTAAGAAATTGCAAAATTTCATTGATTTATCCCTGTATTTTAGGAATCAGAAATACATTGTGAATTAAACTGTCCAGGTAGGTAACTATTTATCTGTAGTTTTAAGTACAGGCAGACAATCCTACCAGCTGTAGAGTAAAAAATCCAGCTTTGTTCATCATCGACAATATATAACTGAGTTTAATAAGAATAAAAACATAAATTGCACAGAAAACAGTCCTTTATTTAACATGTTTAAAGTTAAAACTAAGGTAAAAAAGTAAAACAAAAATATCAAACTCTAAAGCCTCAGTTCATAAAGCATGACAAAACATAAATTAATCAACAAACAAAACGATTGTTTACCAACTATCATATTCCTGATTTTGGTACAGGCATTTTCCGAAACGAAAATTCGGTGTGTTAAATCTAGTGTTATAGCAAGTCAAGCATTCCATTTGCATCTATGGCAATTGTTAATAGTTCTGTTCGTTCATCAATTGTATTTTATAGTTAATTCAACGGCAATCATTCCGTATCTTCTAACTTTAGTTTAACGCTGTTATTCCGTATCGTATCAGATTGTAATTTATAGGAGTGACAATGAATTTAAAAAACGACTTAAAAACTATTTTTTTTTAATTTTATTTTGTATCTCCAATTAAGAGTTTGAACCCCATAGAAATGAACTATTTCTTCGCATGTTAATGTTTTTAGAAAAAGTTTTCATTGTCACGCATACTTATATCAAATTGAACATATAACATTGAAAATTGAATGCAAACATACGATTTAGATACCTATTACATGGAGAAATTTAAATTGCCCACATGATTGTTTAGTTTATACTATGTACATATATTGTTTAAGGGTGTAATATAGCGGTACTCCACGATCTTTGATTTAACAATAAATACTGATCTCCGAGGAAATTTCAAAAGAAAAAGTATCTAATCAAATAGCAAAATCGAAAGCTTAAACACATCAAACGAATAGATTACAACTTAAATTTTCCTGAAATGGTGCAGGCGTTTTCGTATGTAAAAAAAATGTTTGATTGTAAGTGGTTTTAAAGATAGATAAACGGAACACTTGTATGACAGTGGCATCAATTCCATTATATTGACAAGTACATATGCGTATACAAGATCAAATAACTTAGTTGACTTCCTTATTACATTTAAATAACCGTAATTTACCCAAGTGTGATACAAATATATAATATTATAATATATATATTAATCTAGAATATCGAGCTTCTTAAAATCATTGAATTTGATATATAATAACCGATGATGAAGTCGAGGGTTATTTTAACTAAGCATTAACAAGGCATATTCTTATAATTAGTCAACGGGAAACAATGAACCTTTTTTGTGTTAAACTCGCCTAAGAATTTGTCATTGTGACTGACAAGTAAACGCATTCAATTTCTTATACGAAACTTATTTATTGCAGAAGGCAAAATAATTCATACTGTATACTGTCTAAATTTTCTCAAACACTAAAGGCAGAATCCTTTCTTAAGAACACGTTTTGACAAGTTATAATATACAAACACAGAAAACGTGTTACCAAATAACCGAACACTATAATAACACATCCGACCCAATGACCGAACACTATAATAACACATCCAACCCAATAACCGAACACTATAATAACACATCCGACCCAATAACCGAACACTATAATAACACATCAGACCCAATAACCGAACACTATAATAACACATTACCATAACGCTATGTTTTACAGTTACACATGAAGCGTTCTTGAGTGAAATTCCGACAGCTCTTCATTTGTGTCGGCTTTCCTCATTGTACAATTTAGATGAGATCCGGGAATTGGTTACCTATCTTGGACTTCCATACATTAACTGGAGCGATCTCTATCAATTTGAAAGTGAACCAGAAGTACTGAAATTCAAAGTACTACGTCGTTGTCACGACAAATCAACACTGACATTCAGACAAATTAAGGAAGCTGTAGAGGAAGGACACATACAAACTCCTCACACTCTTTGCAAGGTAAATTGTTTTGTATCTTCCAATTTGACTTTATTAATTTTTCAAGGCTATGATGATTTTATATTGTAGAGTTAGTGCATTCTAATAATACAGATCTATTTTAGACTGTTACATCACATTTATTGCAATTCTGTAGCTTTAACATTTGATCATTATAAGCTTAACACTACTTTTCTCAATATTCATCATACTCAGACTCAGAAATCAACCAATTACAATACTGGATTCGGTTTTCCGAAATATTATAAAATGTTCGAGTTCCGAATGAGGCACCACCGTAGGGTAAAAAACAAATATGTGAATTCTATTCTAAAATACAAGGTATTTAGATTGTATGTATTCTTACTGACCTTTGATTTTTCAGTAACCACATCTGTCTAATAAAGGACTTCCATAGTAACAATGAAGCGGCCTTGATTACCAATAGTCTTGATTTGTATCGTTTGAAAGAGATTTAATACACCTCTTGACAATCTGAGAAAGATCCCATGTCAGAGCTATATTTATATAATATCATGTTTTCTACATCTGATACAATAAAGATCCCATGTCAGAGCTATATTTATATTATATCATGTTTTCTACATCTGATACAATACAGATCCCATGTCAGAGCTATATTTATATTATATCATGTTTTCTACATCTAAAACAATAAAGATCCCATGTCAGAGCTATATTTATATTATATCATGTTTTCTACATCTGATACAATATTTATATTATATCATATTTTCTACATCTGATACAATAAAGATCCCATATCAGAGCTATATTTATATTATATCATGGCTTGTTTTCTACATCTGATACAATGAAGATTCTATGTCAGAGCTATATTTATATTATATCATGTTTTCTACATCTGATACAATAAAGATCCCATGTCAGAGCTATATCTATATCATATCATGTTTTCTATACGTTCGCAGTTTATCTGTTTCCCTCGGTTTATCATTTTTTGCTATCTTGATTTGTATTTTTTAACGGTTGTATGAAACTTGAACATTAATACATAACTTTCACCCCATATTTATCGACTATATATTGTATTAAAAATAGTATTGAGTACACTAACAGCATGGAAATGTTTCTTATAGGTAATGAAAGGATCATCCGTAGACTTCGGTAAGTAAACCTTCTTAACTGTTTTTGGTGGTATGTCAGATAGATGTAGAAGCCAAGTAAGAGGACTTCCTCCAGTTGTTGGTACATGTACAACATCTATGCTTACATGCAACACTGGCATGTGCTTAGCGACAAATTGTAAATCATAAAAATCCAGCAACACCACAATAAAAATTTATCAGAACATAATTCAATTTCTACTTGAAAAACTTGGTATTGTAAATGGTATAAAAACCTTATTTCGAAAATATGCTTCACAAATATTCAGCTGATATGCAAAGGCAAATAACAATTAACGCATGGCTGATACCTAATTACATTATTTTTCCAAAGACCAAAAATTAACAAGACACATTGCAAAGGTAACCACATATTCAGATAATACGTATGAATATTATTTGTCTGCTCAAAATATATCATAAAGAGATTGTTTATTTACGTAACCTGAATATGTAAAAGCTCTTAAAATAAGATTTTTGAATTGAATAACAATGTAACATTCTCATAATAGCAATTTTTAGCAACTATAATTAATATTATAAATGCATTTGTGTACATGTTAAAGAAGAAATGCGAAAGATACCAAACGAACATATTCAGAGTCATCAGTCGAAAATTAACTGAAAATGCCATAGCTAAAATAAATAGTACATAAAAAACAACATAGAAAACTAAAGACTAAATAACAAGAACCCTACCAAGTACTGGGGGTGATATCAGATGTTTCGGAAGGATAAGCAGATCCTGCTCCACATGTGGCACCCGTCAAACAACTCGTGATGGCGTCCGTAAAATTTACAAAGGGATGATTTCAACATCATCACTTAGAACTCTTGGTTTTAAAGCTTCATAATGAGCAGCAACTCTCTATCAAGGAAATCATGAAAGGACGTACAAGGCCTGTAGCATCGTTCCAACTTGGAGATATATAGCCCATATACAGGCGCTGCAATTTTCCTACATCAAAACGGAAAGTTTACAATTAGAAAATTGAAATTATCTCTTGTCAAAATTGTTTTTCAACCAACCACCCTCACTGTTGTCTATTCATGCTATTAGACAATTTAGATAGAACAAATATATATTTTTGCTACATCGAATACATAAATGTAGTATTTTCGTTTTGAATTCATACCAATTTTCAAACAATAAGGAATTGATATATGAACTTGTATTTAGTGTACTTGTTATCACCAAGGTCATGATCATCGTTCTGAATTTGCAATATTGTTACTAGTAATTGGGTACATACATGTATATATGTGTGAATGTGTTTTTCATCTTACTGTCTTGTTTCTTGTTTTTGTTTGTTTAAGTTTTTTTTAGGGTTGTTTGATGGATTCGAAAACTTTTGATGGAGATTTTCGACAAGTCGGAATAAATAAGGAAAATTTGGGGCATAAGGTCACATGTACTAACCAATTGTTTTAATATTTTAGAGACTGACCCAGAGAAATGGGACCTTGTTCCAACTGATAAAGATATTGACAAAATGGCGCCTTTGATTGGAAACAAATCCTTACTCTATCTGATTGAACTTGGTTTGGATTTCTGTATATGGGAAGATATACACCAGAGACATTGTGAGATGAAAAATGATTTAGTGAAGCTGAACAGGGAAATTTTAGACAAATGGTTGAAGTTTTGTAAAGAAAGAAACGTAAGACCAACAATGCGGATGATCGCCCAAGCCTACAAAAATATTGGAAAAGATGTTAAAGTTATTGAAACCACCCTCTCCCTCTGACTTGAATTACTTCTTTGCTGTTTTATGTGTACACCGTTGTTGTCTGTATATGAGTTAAGTACAAATTGGATAAAATACAAACAGACTTATGAAGTCTTCTCCATTTAACAGTTATAGCAATATATAACAAAAATATTATATGAGCATGCAAGTATAGAATAGTGTATCTATTTAATATATATGTATATAAATATGCATCAAAAGACTGAAAATTGAAGAAAAAAGATAATAATAATAATACAGAAAAATAAAATAAAAAAAATAAATGAATATTTCGAAAACCAAACACCAAAAAATTATACAAAATTAAAAAAAGAAAACATAAAAAGGACAAAAAAGGGGGCAGAATTTTACTTAGATGATCATGGGTGTGCGATCGTAGTTTGCTATCTAGACAATTTGAAATCTTTCCGAACTTTTAATAAACTCGAAGACATTTTTGAAGTAGTTTGGTTTTGCTCTAGAGAAAGAAGTTGTATATACGTTAATCAATAGTATTGATTTCACGTAGACGTCAATTGATTACAACTCTTTGTCCACTGTATGTGCATATTGACAACTTAACCAATATATAACTAGTTAAGACTAATCAATTTGACACTGAAATACAAATTGAATATCCCGTTCTGCCTAAAATTCGCTTCTGATCCTTGTGGTGTATCATATCATGCGACGTTACGATTTTGTTAATGTACTGTTTCATTGATTTCATATAGCAAAATTACCTTGTTTACTATTACAGCAGATGTAAATAAAAAAAAAAGGAAAACCTGCAATAGATAAATAAGTGATTTATACAGTGTATGCTGTGTTTCTATACTTTTAAAGGAAGATACCGATTACATTGAGCTGCAACGCCCTTAAAACAATACAAAGTTGGAATGTTTGTGATATTACGTATATGTGTAATATGTTGAACTTCAAAATGATGTCTTTGAAACAATATTTTGTCAACAGAAAACGTATTATTTCGAGAATATATACAATTTTGGAGACCGTTATCGATCCGTATCTTATACGCTTTCGCGCATGTTTAGTTGTCGTAGTGCCTGCAAAATTTTAAAACTCTTTATTTCAACATTTGCCGAATTCTGAATCGTACCGCGATTTCGCGGGCATAGTTTGACTGTCCCTCTTGTATCTCTCGTCCCACTTTTCTAGAAATTACAGATGCAAAGGATATTGTAAATAAAAAGGTAGGAAAATGAGTACGTTACGTTCAAGTAAAAGAGCAAAATACGATGCCCGCGATAAATATACACAACTTTGTGACAGCAAATCGTCTTATCTTTATACGGTAAGGATGAGAAGGTATGCTATCTATTTACATAGTGATCTGTCCTAAATCTACGATAAGTTCACGAAAGTTTAAGTGAAAAACGAAAACCAATCAAAATTTCTTCTCAATGGAAAAACGTTTAAAGCATTTTTCAAAATAGTATCATACAAAGGAAACTTATAAATTTCAAATCCACATAAGAAAAATTTTGGTACGATAGTGACACAACAAAACTAAGAGATAGAACTATCACACAAAACTTTTCAATGTGAAAGATCTTGATAGTCTTCCTTTGTAGAAATGTTTCATTGTTCTACATCTTTGTCAGTGCATTGTTATTCACCTAGTATGTCATTGTACTCCGTTTGTTATACATTTTGTAATCTACCCTTTGTCATTGTACTCCATGTATTATAGTCTATTTCAATTTATCTTTGTCAGTGTATTTCATGTTTTACATTGCATTGCTACTTACCTTTGCCAGTGTATCATACCTTTTATTATTTCCTTGTGTCATTTTCAATGTATATCATGTATAAAAGCCTCTTTGTTTACTGTACTCCCTGTATTATATCTTTTATCATCGTAATCGATGTATTTTAACTTTGAATCATTTACCTTTCGTCATTGTACTCCATGTGTTAGCCTATTATTATATACCTTTTGTTATTGTACTCCATGTATTATACCTTTTATCATCGTAGTCCATGTATTTTAACTTTTAATTATTAACCTTTGTCAGTGTACTCCCTGCACAGTGGAATTTACTATGTTTGGAATTTAAAAATCGAGTTTTAGATTAAATACGTGCCTTTAATGGTCATATTGATTCTGTTGACTTGTCTTTTCTACTCTTTACACTACACTTTCACACAATCTTCTCAAACACAAATTTTCGTATTTATAGATGGTCGTTTAGTTAATCAGAATCAATTATTTTTCCTGCAACTCATTTAAATATAAAAAAGAAGATGTGGTATAGTTGCCAATGAGACAACTGTCCATAAGAGACCAATATGACACAGACAGTAACAACTGTAGGTCACAGTACGGCCTTCAGCAACTAGCAAAGCCCATACCCCATAGTCATCTATAAAAGACCCCGATATGACAATGTAAAACAATTCAAACGAGAAAACTAACGGCCTTATTTATATAAGAAAATAAACGAAAAACAAATAAGTAACACATAAACAAACGACAACCACTGAAATACAGGCTCAAGACTTGGGACAGGCACATTCATAAATAATGTGGCGGGGTTAAGCATGTAAGCGGGATCCCAACCCTCTCCCTAACCTGGGACAATGGTGTAACAGTAAAACATAAGAACGAACTATAAAAATCAGTTTTTCAACTGATTTTTATAGTTCGTTTTTATGTTGTACTGTTAGACCACTGTCACAGGCTAAGGGGAATGTATGGATCCCGCTTTCATCTTTAACCCCGCCATATTAAGTATGTTTATGCTTGTAATTTAGTGGTTGCCGTTGGTTTATGTGTTACATATTTGTTTTCATTCATTTTTTGTACATATATAAGCCTTTATTTTTCTCTTTTGAATTATTTACATTGTCATTTTGGGGGCTGCCTATGCGGTATGGGCTTTGCTGATTGTTGAAGGTCGTACGCTTATAAATGTCTATGTATTATATCTTTTATCATTTCCGTTTTGTCATTGCACTCTATGTATTTTTAATTTCCGTTTTGTCATTGTACTCCATGTATTATACCTTTTATCATTTCCGTTTTGTCATTGTACTCTCTGTATTATACCTTTTATCATTTCCGTTTTGTCGTTGTACTCTGTGTATTATATCTTTAATCATTTCCGTTGTATCATTGTACTCTATGTATTATACTTTTATCATTTCCGTTTTGTCATTGTACTCTATGTTTTATACCTTTTTTTTTCATTTCCGTTTTGTCATTGTACTCTATGTATTTTACCTTTTATCATTTCCGTTTTGTCATTGTACTCTATGTATTATACCTTTTATCATTTCCGTTTCATCATTGTACTCCATGTATTATACCTTTTTTCATTTCCGTTTTGTCATAGTTCTCTATGTATTATACCTTTTATCATTTCCGTTTTGTCATTGTACTATATGTATTATACCTTTTTATCATTTCCGTTTTGTCATTGTACTCTATGTATTATACCTTTTTATCATTTCCGTTTTGTCGTTGTACTCCATGTATTATATCTTTTTTTCATTTCCGTTTTGTCATTGTACTCTATGTATTATACCTTTCATCATTTCCGTTTTGTTAAGTTACTCTATGTATTATACCTTTTAACATTTCCTTTTTGTCATTGTACTCTATTTAGTATACCTTTGATCATTTCTGTTTTTTCATTGCACTCCATGTATTATACCTTTTATCATTTCCGTTTTGTAATTGTACTCTTTGTATTATACCTGTTACCATTTCCGTTTTGTTATTCGACTCTTTGTTGTATAGCGTTTTATCATATACCTTTTTTATTTTACTCCCTGATTTATAGCCTATTATTCTTACCATAGAAACAGAGGATGACAACATTAACCTTGTAGTATTTTCTATGATCCTTATTAACATGTTAGTTGTTTCCTTTAATCATTTTGTAGGGTCTGTGTTTTGGCAATTTCTAGAATTTATCTTAATTAATCAAAAGAGGAATTATTCATATGGTAATATACATGCAAAAGCTATTGTAGCAATAACTAGATACATGCGGAAAAGAAGTTATCGGGGTTTCTAGTTTACAAATTACATTTTAATTGGTTATCGTATCAATGCAATATGACGTCAAAACCCGAATGTTTTGATACTGATCAGCATTCAAAAGTAACAAAAATGAGAAAAAAAGTATCGCTAAGATAAATTATGAGTCTTTTATATAATTTTCTATAAAACAAGTACAAAAACGACTGTTACATGATTTAAATTTTGTATTTTTTTTTTTAATTCATTATAAACCACAATAGCTGAGTGGAATAATTGTATCGCTATCAGTTACAAAACTTACTCTCCATGTATCCTTTACATTTTTTTGTAAGTGTCATTCTACCTGTTGTCTTTTAAAGCATAAAATGTAAACATATTATATGATTAGATGTTGGTTTGCTGTTAAATATGAGTCTCTATAATTGTATCTTCTTGCATATGCTGATTTATCATAACTGCTTTTATAATAAAGTAATAAAAATTCTACGATTTCAATGTTATTGCCACTCTTTTAAAGTTACAAATTATATAAAACTTCAGCACATAGAATTTATAGCTCAAGTCATTCTTGTTATTTGTGAAGTAGACCCTAAATTTGTATCTATTAGGTCTTTTTGCGATTCGATGAACTTTTTTGGAAAAAGGAACAGTACTTCTTTGACAAATACCTGGCTCGTGATTTGTTTGTTCTGATAGGGATGACGTTTTAGTCTGTAACCTTTTGAATACCGTATCAGTTGATAATTATGTACGTCATATGCGGTTGAAGTTGGTTAATCGCTTCTAAATCTGACAGCTGTAGTATTTCATGGTATATGTTTAAATGAAGATGTGGTATGAATGCCAATGAGACAACTCTCCGTCTAAATGTAGAAGTGAGAGAGGTAAACCTCTATTTGTTTTTTTCCGAATCTATATGTATATCTATATCACAAGGATACACAGAAGACCCAATCAGAAATTTTTGGAATATTGATCAAAAGATCACCTATAAACCTGAAAATAAAATAAAATAATTTGGCTGTTTTGCTCAATAAAGATGTTCTAAAGCTACAGTTATATTCCGATGTTATAATCTCATAAATCAATAAGGAGATACATTTCAAGGCCACAATAAAAAAAAAATGAGGGTATGACGTGCACTCCAAAACGGAAGAAGATCGTGTGCGACTAAAGATTAAACTTCTCTTAAGCTTGCATGCATCACCTGCCATGACAATTCCATGTTTGTTTGAATTATTAAAGGCAATCTTACACATTATTTATTGTGATGTGTTTCTATCAAATGCACAACTACAAGTTATTCCTCATAGCTGCCTGAAAGGTTATTTAGTTGTTATTTACAGACCCGGGATGCATTTCTTTAACATAAATATCTAACATGATTCAGTATAATGTTTTAAACAGAAACATGATCTAATGTACTATAAAAACAATATGTTTTTAGAAAAGCAAAACATGTTTCTGTTTCCCAAAACATGTTGTATTTTTCTGTTTTCTGTAAAACAAACCGTCTACGATCATATAGTTGTCTTAGCAGCTCATTCCTTTCTAGAGCTGCAAAAGTCATGCTCTACAAATGTAATTCATAAAACTTTTAGCACAAAACCATTTCTAATAATATTTAGTGTCACTGTCAATGAACAGCTAAAAAATGCAATTAGGTGTAGTATAGCTATGTTGAATTAGTTGCTCCAAATTGCACTTTCAATGAGTTTCGCCAGGATATTCGACTCACAAGACTGAGAGGAACTTTTAAAGCTATACTTTGCAACATGTATATTGAAAGCTTAGCTTGAATGCAGACAAATTAACATTCAGGGCTGGTATCCAAAACAGTTTCATAGAGAACAAGATACTAATAAACCTATGCAATGGTATAACATACAGATATTATGTCCTGAATGTAAGTGTTTACAAAGTAATTTATTGTCCAGAATTCTATTATTATAATATATATTATCGTTTTGGTGTGGCTCTACATTACAATCATGATTTTTGTATAACTAAGAATGGTTATATCGTTTTGGTATGGCTCTACATAACAATCATGATCTTAGTATAACTAAGTTTGGTAATATCGTTTTGATATGGCTCTACATATCACCATACTTAGTTTTACTAAAATTATGATTGTAATGTAGAGCCACACCTAAACGATATCACCATACTTAGTTATACTAAAATTAAGATTGTAATGTAGAGCCACACCAAAACGATATTACCGTACTTAGTTATACTAAGATCATGATTGTAACGTAGAGCCACACCAAAACGATATTACCGTACTGAATTATACTAAAATCATGATTGAAATGTAGAGCCACACCAAAACGATATCACCATACTTAGTTATACTAAAATCATGATTGTAATATAGAGCCACACCAAAACGATATCACCATACTTAGTTATACTCAAATCATGATTGAAATGTAGAGCCACACCAAAACGATATCACCATACTTAGTTATACTAAAAGCATGATTGTAATATAGAGCCACACCAAAACGATATCACCATACTTAGTTATACTAAAATCATGATTGTAATGTAGAGCCATACCAAAACGATATCACCATACTTAGTTATAATAAAATCATGATTGTAATGTAGAGCCACACCAAAACGATACCACCATACTTATTTATACTAAAATCATGATTGTAATGTAGAGCCACGCCAAAACGATTATACCGTACTTAGTTATACTAAAATCATGATTGTAATGTAGAGCCACGCCAAAACAAAATCACCATATTTAGTTATACTAAAATTATGATTGTAATGTAGAGCCACACCTAAACGAAATCACCATACTTAGTTATACTAAAATCATGATTGTAATGTAGAGCCACACCAAAACGATATCACCATACTTAGTTATACTAAAATCATGATTATAATGTAAAGACACACCTAAACGATATCACCATACTTAGTTATACTAAAATCATGATTGTAATGTAGACCCACGCCAAAACGATATTACCGTACTTAGTTATACTAAAATCATGATTGTAATGTAGAGCCACGCCAAAACGATATCACCATACTTAGTTATACTAAAATCATGATTGTTATGTAGAGTCAAGCCAAAACGATATCACCATACTTTGTTATACTAAAATCATGATTGTAATGTGGAGTCATACCAAAACGATATCACCATACTTAGTTATACTAAAATCATAATTGTAATGTAGAGCCACACCAAAACGATATTACCGTACTTAGTGATACTAAAATCATGATTGTAATGTGGAGTCATACCAAAACGATGGCACCAGACTTAGTTATACTAAAATCATGATTGTAATGTAGAGCCACACCAAAACGATATTACTGCACTTAGTTATACTAAAATCATGATTGTTATGTAGAGCCACACCAAAACGATATTACCGTACTTAGTTATACTAAAACCATGATTGTTATGTACAGCCACACCAAAACGGTATTACCGCATTTAGTTATACTAAAATCATGATTGTTATGTAGAGCCACACCAAAACGATATTACCGTACTTAGTTATACTAAAATCATGATTGTTATGTAGAGCAAAACCAAAACGATATTACCGTACTTAATTATACTAAAATCATGATTGTTATGTAGAGCCACATTAAAACGATATTACCGCACTTAGTTATACTAAAATCATGATTGTTATGTAGAGCCACACCAAAACGATATCACCATACTTAGTTATACTAAAATCATGATTGTAATGTAGAGCCACACCAAAACGATATTACCGCACTTAGTTATACTACAATCATGATTGTTATGTAGAGCCAAACCAAAACGATATTACCGCACTTAGTTATACTAAAATCATGATTGTTATGTAGAGCCAAACCAAAACGATATTACCGTACTTAGTTATACTAAAATCATGATAGTTATGTAGAGCCACACCAAAACGAGATTACCGTACTTAGTTATACTAAAATCATGTTTGTAATGTAGACCCACACCAAGACGATATCACCATACTTATTTATACTAAAATCATGATTGTTATGTAGAGCCAAACCAAAACGATATTACCGCACTTAGTTATACTAAAATCATGATTGTAATTTAGAGCCATGACAAAACGATATTACCGTACTTAGTTATACTTAAATCATAATTGTAATGTAGAGCCACACCAAAACGATATTACCGTACTTAGTTATACTAAAATCATGATTGTAATGTAGAGCCACACCAAAACGATATTACCGTACTTAGTTATACTAAAATCATGATTGTTATGTAAAGCCACACCAAAACGATATTACAGTACTTAGTTATACTAAAATCATGATTGTAATGTAGAGCCATGACAAAACGATATTACCGTACTTAGTTACACTAAAATCATGATTGTAATGTAGAGCCACGCCAAAATGATATTACCGTACTTAGTTATACTAAAATCATGATTGTAATGTAGAGCCACGCCAAAATGATATTACCGTACTTAGTTATACCAAAATCATGATTGTTATGTAGAGCCACACCAGAACTATATTACAGTACTTAGTTATACCAAAATCATGACTGTAATGTAGAGCCACACCAAAACGATATTACAGTACTTAGTTATACTAAAATCATGATTGTAATGTAGAGCCATGACAAAACGATATTACCGTACTTAGTTATACTAAAATCATGATTGTAATGTAGAGCCACGCCAAAATGATATTACCGTACTTAGTTATACCAAAATCATGATTGTTATGTAGAGCCACACCAAAACTATATTACAGTACTTAGTTATACCAAAATCATGATTGTAATGTAGAGCAACACCAAAACGATATTACAGTACTTAGTTATACTAAAATCATGATTGTAATGTAGAGCCATGACAAAACGATATTACCGTACTTAGTTATACTAAAATCATGATTGTAATGTAGAGCCACACCAAAACGATATTACAGTACTTAGTAATACCAAAATCATGATTGTAATGTAGAGCCACACCAAAACGATATTACCGTACTTAGTTATACTAAAATCATGATTGTTATGTAGAGCCACACCAAAACGATGGCACCAGACTTAGTTACACTAAGATCATGATTGTAATGTAGAGCAACACCAAAACGATATTACCGTACTTAGTTATACTAAAATCATGATTGTTATGTAGAGCCACACCAAAACGATATCACCATACTTAGTTATACTAAAATCATGATTGTTATGTAGAGCCACACCAAAACGATATTACCGTACTTAGTTATACTAAAATCAGGATTGTTATGTAGAGCCATGACAAAACGATATTACAGTATTTAGTCATACTAAAATCATGATTGTAATGTAGAGCCATGACAAAACGATATTACCGCACTTAGTTATACTAAGACCATGATTGTAATGTAGAGCCACACCAGAACGATATCACCATACTTAAATATACTAAATTCATGATTGTTATGTAGAGCCACACCAAAACGATATTACCGTACTTAGTTATATTAAAATCATGATGGTTATGTAGAGCCACATCAAAACGATATTACAGTACTTAGTTATACTAAAATCATGATTGTAATATAGAGCCATGACAAAACGATATTACCGTACTTAGTTATACTAAAATCATGATTGGAATGTAGAGCCACACCAAAACGATATTACCGCACTTAGTTATACTAAGATTATGATTGTAATGTAGAGCCACACCTAAACGATATTACCGTACTTAGTTATACTAAAATCATTATTGTAATGTAGAGTCACACCAAAACGATATTACCGTACTTAGTTATACTAAAATTATGATTGTTATGTAGAGCCACATCAAAACGATATTACCGTACTTAGTTATACTAAGACCATGATTGTAATGTAGAGCCACACCTAAACGATATTACCGTACTTAGTTATACTAAAATCATGATTGTAATGTAGAGCCACATTAAAACGATATTACCGTACTTATATATACTAAAATCATGATTGTTATGTAGAGCCACACCAAAACGATATTACCGTACTTAATTATACTAAAATCATGATTGTTATGTAGAGCCAAACCAAAACGATATTACAGTACTTAGTCATACTAAAATCATGATTGTAATGTAGAGCCATGACAAAACGATATTACCGTACTTAGTTATACTAAGACAATGATTGTAATGTAGAGCCACACCAAAACGATATCACCATTCTTAAATATACTAAAATCATGATTGTTATGTAGAGCCACACCAAAACGATATTACCGTACTTAGTTATACTAAAATCATGATTGTAATGTAGAGCCATGACAAAACGATATTACCGTACTTAGTTATACTAAAATCATCATTGTAATGTAGAGCCACACCAAAACGATATTACCGCACTAAGTTATACTAAAATCATGATTGTAATGTAGAGTCACACCAAAACGATATTACCGTACTTAGTTATACTAAAAGTATGATTGTTATGTAGAGCCACATCAAAAACGAAATTACCGTACTTAGTTATACTAAGACCATGATTGTAATGTAGAGCCACACCTAAACGATATTACCGCACTTAGTTATACTAAAATCATGATTGTTTGGTAGAGCCACATCAAAACGATATTACCGTACTTAGTTATACTAAAATCATGATTGTAATGTAGAGCCACACCAAAACGATATCACCATACTTAGTAATACTAAAATCATGATTGTTATGTAGAGCCAAACCAAAACGATATTCCCGCACTTAGTTATACATAATTCATGATTGTAATGAAGAGCCATGACAAAACAATATCACCGTACTTAGTTATACTAAAATCATGATTGTAATGTACAGCCACGCCAAAACGATATTACCGTACTTAGTTATACTAAAATCATGATTGTTATGTAGAGCCATACCAAAACGATATTACAGTACTTAGTTATACTAAAATCATGATTGTAATGTAGAGCCACACCAAAACGATATCACCATACTTAGTTATACTAAAATCATAATGGTTATGTAGAACCAAACCAAAACGATATTACCGCACTTAGTTATACTAAAATCATGATTGTAATGTAGAGCCATGACAAAACGATATTACCGTACTAAGTTATACTAAAATCATCATGATTGTAATGTAGAGCCACGCCAAAACTATATTACCGTACTTAGTTATACTAAAATCATGATTGTAATGTAGAGTCAAACCAAAACGATATCACCATACTTAGTAATACTAAGATCATGATTGTAATGTAGAGCCACACCAAAACGATATTACCGCACTTAGTTATACAAAAATCATGATTGTAATGTAGAGCCACACCAAAACGATATTACCGTACTTACTTATACTAAAATCATGATGGTTATGTAGAGCCACATCAAAACGATATTACAGTACTTAGTTATACTAAAATCATGATTGTAATATAGAGCCATGACAAAACGATATTACCGTACTTAGTTATACTAAAATCATGATTGGAATGTAGAGCCACACCAAAACGATATTACCGCACTTAGTTATACTAAGATTATGATTGTAATGTAGAGCCACACCTAAACGATATTACCGTACTTAGTTATACTAAAATCATGATAATAATGTAGAGTCACACCAAAACGATATTACCGTACTTAGTTATACTAAGACCATGATTTTAATGTAGAGCCACACCTAAACGATATTACCGTACTTAGTTATACTAAAATCATGATTGTAATGTAGAGCCACATTAAAACGATATTACCGTACTTAAATATACTAAAATCATGATTGTTATGTAGAGCCACACCAAAACGATATTACCGTACTTAATTATACTAAAATCATGATTGTTATGTAGAGCCAAACCAAAACGATATTACAGTACTTAGTCATACTAAAATCATGATTGTAATGTAGAGCCATGACAAAACGATATTACCGTACTTAGTTATACTAAGACCATGATTGTAATTTAGAGCCACACCAAAACGATATCAGCATACTTAAATATACTAAAATCATGATTGTTATGTAGAGCCACACCAAAACGATATTACCGTACTTAGTTATACTAAAATCATGATTGTAATGTAGAGCCATGACAAAACGATATTACCGTACTTAGTTATACTAAAATCATGATTGTAATGTAGAGCCACACCAAAACGATATTACCGCACTAAGTTACACTAAAATCATGATTGTAATGTAGAGTCACACCAAAACGATATTACCGTAGTTAGTTATACTAAAAGTATGATTGTTATGTAGAGCCACATCAAAACGATATTACCGTACTTAGTTATACTAAGACCATGATTGTAATGTAGAGCCACACCTAAACGATATTACCGCACTTAGTTATACTAAAATCATGATTGTTTTGTAGAGCCACATCAAAACGATATTACCGTACTTAGTTATACTAAAATCATGATTGTAATGTAGAGCCACACCAAAACGATATCACCATACTAAGTAATACTTAAATCATGATTGTTATGTAGAGCCAAACCAAAACGATATTACAGTACTTAGTCATACTAAAATCATGATTGTAATGTAGAGCCATGACAAAACGATATTACCGTACTTAGTTATACTAAGACCATGATTGTAATGTAGAGCCACACCAAAACGATATCACCATACTTAAATATACTAAAATCATGATTGTTATGTAGAGCCACACCAAAACGATATTACCGTACTTAGTTATACTAAAATCATGATTGTAATGTAGAGCCATGACAAAACGATATTACCGTACTTAGTTATACTAAAATCATGATTGTAATGTAGAGCCACACCAAAACGATATTACCGCACTAAGTTACACTAAAATCATGATTGTAATGTAGAGTCACACCAAAACGATATTACCGTACTTAGTTATACTAAAAGTATGATTGTTATGTAGAGCCACATCAAAACGATATTACCGTACTTAGTTATACTAAGACCATGATTGTAATGTAGAGCCACACCTAAACGATATTACCGCACTTAGTTATACTAAAATCATGATTGTTTTGTAGAGCCACATCAAAACGATATTACCGTACTTAGTTATACTAAAATCATGATTGTAATGTAGAGCCACACCAAAACGATATCACCATACTAAGTAATACTTAAATCATGATTGTTATGTAGAGCCAAACCAAAACGATATTACCGCACTTAGTTATACATAATTCATGATTGTAATGAAGAGCCATGACAAAACGATATCACCGTACTTAGTTATACTAAAATCATGATTGTAATGTACAGCCACGCCAAAACGATATTACCGTACTTAGTTATACTAAAATCATGATTGTTATGTAGAGCCATACCAAAACGATATTACAGTACTTAGTTATACTAAAATCATGATTGTAATGTAGAGCCACACCAAAACGATATCACCATACTTAGTTATACTAAAATCATAATGGTTATGTAGAGCCAAACCAAAACGATATTACCGCACTTAGTTATACTAAAATCATGATTGTAATGTAGAGCCATGACAAAACGATATTACCGTACTAAGTTATACTAAAATCATCATGATTGTAATGTAGAGCTACGCCAAAACTATATTACCGTACTTAGTTATACTAAAATCATGATTGTTAGGTAGAGCCACACCAAAACGATATTACAGTACTTAGTTATACTAAAATTATGATTGTAATGTAGAGCCACACCAAAACGATATCATCATACTTAGTTATACTAAAATCATGATTGTTATGAACAGCCACACCGAAACGATATTACCGTACTTAGTTATACTAAAATCATGATTGTAATGTAGAGTCAAACCAAAACGATATCACCATACTTAGTTATACTAAGATCATGATTGTAATGTAGAGCCACACCAAAACGATATTACCGCACTTAGTTATACAAAAATCATGATTGTAATGTAGAGCCACACCAAAACGATATTACCGTACTTAGTTATACTAAAATCATGATGGTTATGTAGAGCCACATCAAAACGATATTACAGTACTTAGTTATACTAAAATCATGATTGTAATATAGAGCCATGACAAAACGATATTACCGTACTTAGTTATACTAAAATCATGATTGGAATGTAGAGCCATACCAAAACGATATTACCGCACTTAGTTATACTAAGATTATGTTTGTAATGTAGAGCCACACCTAAACGATATTACCGTACTTAGTTATACTAAAATCATGATAATAATGTAGAGTCACACCAAAACGATATTACCGTACTTAGTTATACTAAAATTATGATTGTTATGTAGAGCCACATCAAAACGATATTACCGTACTTAGTTATACTAAGACCATGATTGTTATGAACAGCCACACCGAAACGATATTACCGTACTTAGTTATACTAAAATCATGATTGTAATGTAGAGCCATGACAAAACGATATTACCGTACTTAGTTATACTAAAATCATGATTGTAATGTAGAGCCACGCCAAAATGATATTACCGTACTTAGTTATACCAAAATCATGATTGTTATGTAGAGCCACACCAAAACTATATTACAGTACTTAGTTATACCAAAATCATGATTGTAATGTAGAGCAACACCAAAACGATATTACAGTACTTAGTTATACTAAAATCATGATTGTAATGTAGAGCCATGACAAAACGATATTACCGTACTTAGTTATACTAAAATCATGATTGTAATGTAGAGCCACACCAAAACGATATTACAGTACTTAGTAATACCAAAATCATGATTGTAATGTAGAGCCACACCAAAACGATATTACCGTACTTAGTTATACTAAAATCATGATTGTTATGTAGAGCCACACCAAAACGATGGCACCAGACTTAGTTACACTAAGATCATGATTGTAATGTAGAGCAACACCAAAACGATATTACCGTACTTAGTTATACTAAAATCATGATTGTTATGTAGAGCCACACCAAAACGATATCACCATACTTAGTTATACTAAAATCATGATTGTTATGTAGAGCCACACCAAAACGATATTACCGTACTTAGTTATACTAAAATCAGGATTGTTATGTAGAGCCATGACAAAACGATATTACAGTATTTAGTCATACTAAAATCATGATTGTAATGTAGAGCCATGACAAAACGATATTACTGTACTTAGTTATACTAAGACCATGATTGTAATGTAGAGCCACACCAGAACGATATCACCATACTTAAATATACTAAATTCATGATTGTTATGTAGAGCCACACCAAAACGATATTACCGTACTTAGTTATATTAAAATCATGATGGTTATGTAGAGCCACATCAAAACGATATTACAGTACTTAGTTATACTAAAATCATGATTGTAATATAGAGCCATGACAAAACGATATTACCGTACTTAGTTATACTAAAATCATGATTGGAATGTAGAGCCACACCAAAACGATATTACCGCACTTAGTTATACTAAGATTATGATTGTAATGTAGAGCCACACCTAAACGATATTACCGTACTTAGTTATACTAAAATCATTATTGTAATGTAGAGTCACACCAAAACGATATTACCGTACTTAGTTATACTAAAATTATGATTGTTATGTAGAGCCACATCAAAACGATATTACCGTACTTAGTTATACTAAGACCATGATTGTAATGTAGAGCCACACCTAAACGATATTACCGTACTTAGTTATACTAAAATCATGATTGTAATGTAGAGCCACATTAAAACGATATTACCGTACTTAAATATACTAAAATCATGATTGTTATGTAGAGCCACACCAAAACGATATTACCGTACTTAATTATACTAAAATCATGATTGTTATGTAGAGCCAAACCAAAACGATATTACAGTACTTAGTCATACTAAAATCATGATTGTAATGTAGAGCCATGACAAAACGATATTACCGTACTTAGTTATACTAAGACAATGATTGTAATGTAGAGCCACACCAAAACGATATCACCATTCTTAAATATACTAAAATCATGATTGTTATGTAGAGCCACACCAAAACGATATTACCGTACTTAGTTATACTAAAATCATGATTGTAATGTAGAGCCATGACAAAACGATATTACCGTACTTAGTTATACTAAAATCATCATGATTGTAATGTAGAGCCACGCCAAAACTATATTACCGTACTTAGTTATACTAAAATCATGATTGTTAGGTAGAGCCACACCAAAACGATATTACAGTACTTAGTTATACTAAAATTATGATTGTAATGTAGAGCCACACCAAAACGATATCATCATACTTAGTTATACTAAAATCATGATTGTTATGAACAGCCACACCGAAACGATATTACCGTACTTAGTTATACTAAAATCATGATTGTAATGTAGAGTCAAACCAAAACGATATCACCATACTTAGTAATACTAAGATCATGATTGTAATGTAGAGCCACACCAAAACGATATTACCGCACTTAGTTATACAAAAATCATGATTGTAATGTAGAGCCACACCAAAACGATATTACCGCACTTAGTTATACTAAAATCATGATGGTTATGTAGAGCCACATCAAAACGATATTACAGTACTTAGTTATACTAAAATCATGATTGTAATATAGAGCCATGACAAAACGATATTACCGTACTTAGTTATACTAAAATCATGATTGGAATGTAGAGCCACACCAAAACGATATTACCGCACTTAGTTATACTAAGATTATGATTGTAATGTAGAGCCACACCTAAACGATATTACCGTACTTAGTTATACTAAAATCATGATAATAATGTAGAGTCACACCAAAACGATATTACCGTACTTAGTTATACTAAAATTATGATTGTTATGTAGAGCCACATCAAAACGATATTACCGTACTTAGTTATACTAAGACCATGATTTTAATGTAGAGCCACACCTAAACGATATTACCGTACTTAGTTATACTAAAATCATGATTGTAATGTAGAGCCACATTAAAACGATATTACCGTACTTAAATATACTAAAATCATGATTGTTATGTAGAGCCACACCAAAACGATATTACCGTACTTAATTATACTAAAATCATGATTGTTATGTAGAGCCAAACCAAAACGATATTACAGTACTTAGTCATACTAAAATCATGATTGTAATGTAGAGCCATGACAAAACGATATTACCGTACTTAGTTATACTAAGACCATGATTGTAATGTAGAGCCACACCAAAACGATATCACCATACTTAAATATACTAAAATCATGATTGTTATGTAGAGCCACACCAAAACGATATTACCGTACTTAGTTATACTAAAATCATGATTGTAATGTAGAGCCATGACAAAACGATATTACCGTACTTAGTTATACTAAAATCATGATTGTAATGTAGAGCCACACCAAAACGATATTACCGCACTAAGTTACACTAAAATCATGATTGTAATGTAGAGTCACACCAAAACGATATTACCGTACTTAGTTATACTAAAAGTATGATTGTTATGTAGAGCCACATCAAAACGATATTACCGTACTTAGTTATACTAAGACCATGATTGTAATGTAGAGCCACACCTAAACGATATTACCGCACTTAGTTATACTAAAATCATGATTGTTTTGTAGAGCCACATCAAAACGATATTACCGTACTTAGTTATACTAAAATCATGATTGTAATGTAGAGCCACACCAAAACGATATCACCATACTAAGTAATACTTAAATCATGATTGTTATGTAGAGCCAAACCAAAACGATATTACCGCACTTAGTTATACATAATTCATGATTGTAATGAAGAGCCATGACAAAACGATATCACCGTACTTAGTTATACTAAAATCATGATTGTAATGTACAGCCACGCCAAAACGATATTACCGTACTCAGTTATACTAAAATCATGATTGTTATGTAGAGCCATACCAAAACGATATTACAGTACTTAGTTATACTAAAATCATGATTGTAATGTAGAGCCACACCAAAACGATATCACCATACTTAGTTATACTAAAATCATAATAGTTATGTAGAGCCAAACCAAAACGATCTTACCGCACTTAGTTATACTAAAATCATGATTGTAATGTAGAGCCATGACAAAACGATATTACCGTACTAAGTTATACTAAAATCATCATGATTGTAATGTAGAGCTACGCCAAAACTATATTACCGTACTTAGTTATACTAAAATCATGATTGTTAGGTAGAGCCACACCAAAACGATATTACAGTACTTAGTTATACTAAAATTATGATTGTAATGTAGAGCCACACCAAAACGATATCATCATACTTAGTTATACTAAAATCATGATTGTTATGAACAGCCACACCGAAACGATATTACCGTACTTAGTTATACTAAAATCATGATTGTAATGTAGAGTCAAACCAAAACGATATCACCATACTTAGTTATACTAAGATCATGATTGTAATGTAGAGCCACACCAAAACGATATTACCGCCCTTAGTTATACAAAAATCATGATTGTAATGTAGAGCCACACCAAAACGATATTACCGTACTTAGTTATACTAAAATCATGATGGTTATGTAGAGCCACATCAAAACGATATTACAGTACTTAGTTATACTAAAATCATGATTGTAATATAGAGCCATGACAAAACGATATTACCGTACTTAGTTATACTAAAATCATGATTGGAATGTAGAGCCACACCAAAACGATATTACCGTACTTAGTTATACTAAAATCATGATAATAATGTAGAGTCACACCAAAACGATATTACCGTACTTAGTTATACTAAAATTATGATTGTTATGTAGAGCCACATCAAAACGATATTACCGTACTTAGTTATACTAAGACCATGATTTTAATGTAGAGCCACACCTAAACGATATTACCGTACTTAGTTATACTAAAATCATGATTGTAATGTAGAGCCACATTAAAACGATATTACCGTACTTAAATATACTAAATTCATGATTGTTATGTAGAGCCACACCAAAACGATATTACCGTACTTAATTATACTAAAATCATGATTGTTATGTAGAGCCAAACCAAAACGATATTACAGTACTTAGTCATACTAAAATCATGATTGTAATGTAGAGCCATGACAAAACGATATTACCGTACTTAGTTATACTAAGACCATGATTGTAATGTAGAGCCACACCAAAACGATATCACCATACTTAAATATACTAAAATCATGATTGTTATGTAGAGCCACACCAAAACGATATTACCGTACTTAGTTACACTAAAATCATGATTGTAATGTAGAGCCATGACAAAACTATATTACCGTACTTAGTTATACTAAAATCATGATTGTAATGTAGAGCCACACCAAAACGATATTACCGCACTAAGTTATACTAAAATCATGATTGTAATGTAGAGTCACACCAAAACGATATAACCGTACTTAGTTATACTAAAAGTATGATTGTTATGTAGAGCCACATCAAAACGATATTACCGTACTTAGTTATACTAAGACCATGATTGTAATGTAGAGCCACACCTAAACGATATTACCGCACTTAGTTATACTAAAATCATGATTGTAATGTAGAGCCACACCAAAACGATATCACCATACTAAGTAATACTTAAATCATGATTGTTATGTCAGCCAAACCAAAACGATATTACCGCACTTAGTTATACATAATTCATGATTGTAATGAAGAGCCATGACAAAACGATATCACCGTACTTAGTTATACTAAAATCATGATTGTAATGTACAGCCACGCCAAAACGATATTACCGTACTTAGTTATACTAAAATCATGATTGTTATGTAGAGCCATACCAAAACGATATTACAGTACTTAGTTATACTAAAATCATGATTGTAATGTAGAGCCACACCAAAACGATATCACCATACTTAGTTATACTAAAATCATAATGGTTATGTAGAGCCAAACCAAAACGATATTACCGCACTTAGTTATACTAAAATCATGATTGTAATGTAGAGCCATGACAAAACGATATTACCGTACTAAGTTATACTAAAATCATCATGATTGTAATGTAGAGCTACGCCAAAACTATATTACCGTACTTAGTTATACTAAAATCATGATTGTTAGGTAGAGCCACACCAAAACGATATTACAGTACTTAGTTATACTAAAATTATGATTGTAATGTAGAGCCACACCAAAACGATATCACCATACTTAGTTATACTAAAATCATGATTGTTATGTACAGCCACACCGAAACGATATTACCGTACTTAGTTATACTAAAATCATTATTGTAATGTAGAGTCAAACCAAAACGATATCACCATACTTAGTTATACTAAGATCTTGATTGTAATGTAGAGCCACACCAAAACGATATTACCGCACTTAGTTATACAAAAATCATGATTGTAATGTAGAGCCACACCAAAACGATATTACCGTACTTAGTTATACCAAAATCATGATAGTAATGTAGAGCCACGCCAAAACGATATTACCGTACTTAGTTATATTAAAATCATTATTGTTATGTAGAGCAAAACCGAAACGATATTTCCGTACTTAGTTATACTAAGATCATGATTGTAATGAAGAGCCACAACAAAATGATATTACCGTACTTAGGTATATTAAAATCATGATTGTTATGTAGAGCCACACCAAAACGATATTATCGTACTTAGTTATACTAAAATCATGATTGTAATGTAGAGCCACACCAAAACGATATTACCGTACTTAGTTATACTAAAATCATGATTGTAATGTAGAGCCACACCAAAACGATATTACCGTATTTAGTTATACTAAAATCATGATTGTAATGTAGAGCCACACCAAAACGATATTACAGTACTTAGTTATACTAAAACCATGATTGTAATGTAGGGCCACACCAAAACGATCTTACCGTACTTAGTTATACTAAAATCATGATTGTAATGTAGAGTCACACCAAAACGATATTACCGTACTAAGTTATACTAAAATCATGATTGTTATGTAGAGCCAAACCAAAACGATTTTACCGTACTTAGTTATATTAAAATCATGATTGTTATGTCGAACCAAACCAAAACGATATTACCGTACTTAGTTATACTAAAATCATGATTGTAATGTAGAGCCATGACAAAACGATATTACCGTACTTAGTTTTACTAAAATCATGATTGTAATGCAGAGCCACGCCAACACGATATTACCGTACTTAGTTATACTAAAATCATGATTGTTATGTAGAGCCATACCAAAACGATATTACAGTACTTAGTTATACTAAAATCATGATTGTAATGTAGAGCCACGTCAAAACGATATCACCATACTTAGTTATACTAAGATCATGATTGTAATGTAGAGTCACACTAAAACGATATTACCGTACTTAGTTATACTAAAATCATGATTGTTATGTCCAGCCACACCAAAACGATATTACCGTATTTAGTTATACTAAAATCATGATTGTTATGTAGAGTCACACCAAAACGATATTACCGTACTTAGTTAAACTAAAATCATGATTGTAATGTAGAGTCACGCCAAAACTATATTACCGTACTTAGTTATACTAAAATCATGATTGTTAGGTAGAGCCACACCAAAACGATATTACAGTACTTAGTTATACTAAAATTATGATTGTAATGTAGAGCCACACCAAAACGATATCATCATACTTAGTTATACTAAAATCATGATTGTTATAAACAGCCACACCGAAACGATATTACCGTACTTAGTTATACTAAAATCATGATTGTAATGTAGAGTCAAACCAAAACGATATCACCATATTAGTTATACTAAGATCATGATTGTAATGTAGAGCCACACCAAAACGATATTACCGCACTTAGTTATACAAAAATCATGATTGTAATGTAGAGCCACACCAAAACGATATTACCGTACTTAGTTATACTAAAATCATGATGGTTATGTAGAGCCACATCAAAACGATATTACAGTACTTAGTTATACTAAAATCATGATTGTAATATAGAGCCATGACAAAACGATATTACCGTACTTAGTTATACTAAAATCATGATTGGAATGTAGAGCCATGACAAAACGATGTTACCGTACTTAGTTATACTAAAATCATGATTGTTATGTAGAGCCATGACAAAACGATATTACAGTACTTAGTTATACTAAAATCATGATTGTAATGTAGAGCCAAACCAAAACGATATTACCGTACTTAGTTATACTAAAATCATGATTGGAATGTAGAGCCACACCAAAACGATATTACCGCACTTAGTTATACTAAGATTATGATTGTAATGTAGAGCCACACCTAAACGATATTACCGTACTTAGTTATACTAAAATTATGATTGTTATGTAGAGCCACATCAAAACGATATTACCGTACTTAGTTATACTAAGACCATGATTTTAATGTAGAGCCACACCTAAACGATATTACCGTACTTAGTTATACTAAAATCATGATTGTAATGTAGAGCCACATTAAAACGATATTACCGTACTTAAATATACTAAAATCATGATTGTTATGTAGAGCCACACCAAAACGATATTACCGTACTTAATTATACTAAAATCATGATTGTTATGTAGAGCCAAACCAAAACGATATTACAGTACTTAGTCATACTAAAATCATGATTGTAATGTAGAGCCATGACAAAACGATATTACCGTACTTAGTTATACTAAGACCATGATTGTAATGTAGAGCCACACCAAAACGATATCACCATACTTAAATATACTAAAATCATGATTGTTATGTAGAGCCACACCAAAACGATATTACCGTTCTTAGTTATACTAAAATCATGATTGTAATGTAGAGCCATGACAAAACGATATTACCGTACTTAGTTATACTAAAATCATGATTGTAATGTAGAGCCACACCAAAACGATATTACCGCACTAAGTTACACTAAAATCATGATTGTAATGTAGAGTCACACCAAAACGATATTACCGTACTTAGTTATACTAAAAGTAGGATTGTTATGTAGAGCCACATCAAAACGATATTACCGTACTTAGTTATACTAAGACCATGATTGTAATGTAGAGCCACACCTAAACGATATTACCGCACTTAGTTATACTAAAATCATGATTGTTTTGTAGAGCCACATCAAAACGATATTACCGTACTTAGTTATACTAAAATCATCATGATTGTAATGTAGAGCCACACCAAAACGATATCATCATACTTAGTTATACTAAAATCATGATTGTTATGAACAGCCACACCGAAACGATATTACCGTACTTAGTTATACTAAAATCATGATTGTAATGTAGAGTCAAACCAAAACGATATCACCATACTTAGTTATACTAAGATCATGATTGTAATGTAGAGCCACACCAAAACGATATTACCGCACTTAGTTATACAAAAATCATGATTGTAATGTAGAGCCACACCAAAACGATATTACCGTACTTAGTTATACTAAAATCATGATTGTAATGTAGAGCCACACCAAAACGATATTACCGCACTTAGTTATACTAAGATTATGATTGTAATGTAGAGCCACACCTAAACGATATTACCGTACTTAGTAATACTAAAATCATGATTGTAATGTAGAGCCACACCAACACGATATTACCGTACTTAGTTATACTAAAATCATGATTGTTATGTAGAGCCACACCAAAACGATGGCACCAGACTTAGTTACACTAAGATCATGATTGTAATGTAGAGCAACACCAAAACGATATTACCGTACTTAGTTATACTAAAATCATGATTGTTATGTAGAGCAACACCAAAACGATATCACCATACTTAGTTATACTAAAATCATGATTGTTATGTAGAGCCACACCAAAACGATATTACCGTACTTAGTTATACTAAAATCATGATTGTTATGTAGAGCCATGACAAAACGATGTTACAGTATTTAGTCATACTAAAATCATGATTGTAATGTAGAGCCATGACAAAACGATATTACCGTACTTAGTTATACTAAGAACATGATTGTAATGTAGAGCCACACCAGAACGATATCACAATACTTAAATATACTAAAATCATGATTGTTATGTAGAGCCACACCAAAACGATATTACCGTACTTAGTTATACTAAAATCATGATTGTTATGTAGAGCCACACCAAAACGATATTACAGTACTTAGTTATACTAAAATCATGATTGTAATATAGAGCCATGACAAAACGATATTACCGTACTTAGTTATACTAAAATCATGATTGTAATGTTGAGCCACACCAAAACGATATCACCGCACTTAGTTATACTAAGATTATGATTGTAATGTAGAGTCACACCAAAACGATGTTACCGTACTTAGTTATACTAAAATTATGATTGTTATGTAGAGCCACATCAAAACGATATTACCGTACTTAGTTATACTAAGACCATGATTGTAATGTAGAGCCACACCTAAACGATATTACCGTACTTAGTTATACTAAAATCATGATTGTAATGTAGAGCCACATTAAAACGATATTACCGTACTTAAATATACTAAAATCATGATTGTTATGTAGAGCCACACCAAAACGATATTACCGTACTTAATTATACTAAAATCATGATTGTTATGTAGAGCCAAACCAAAACGATATTACAGTACTTAGTCATACTAAAATCATGATTGTAATGTAGAGCCATGACAAAACGATATTACCGTACTTAGTTATACTAAGACCATGATTGTAATGTAGAGCCACACCAAAACGATATCACCATACTTAAATATACTAAAATCATGATTGTTATGTAGAGCCACACCAAAACGATATTACCGTACTTAGTTATACTAAAATCATGATTGTAATGTAGAGCCATGACAAAACGATATTACCGTACTTAGTTATACTAAAATCATGATTGTAATGTAGAGCCACACCAAAACGATATTACCGCACTTAGTTATCCTAAGATTATGATTGTAATGTAGAGCCACACCTAAACGATATTACCGCACTTAGTTATACTAAAATCATGATTGTAATGTAGAGTCACACCAAAACAATATTACCGTACTTAGTTATACTAAAATTATGATTGTTATGTAGAGCCACATCAAAACGATGTTACCGTACTTAGTTATACTAAGACCATGATTGTAATGTAGAGCTACCCCTAAACGATATTACCGCACTTAGTTATACTAAAATCATGATTGTTTTGTAGAGCCACATCAAAACGATATTACCGTACTTAGTTATACTAAAATCATGATTGTAATGTAGAGCCACACCAAAACGATATCACCATACTTAGTTATACTAAAATCATGATTGTTATGTAGAGCTAAACCAAAACGATATTACCGCACTTAGTTATACTAAATTCATGATTGTAATGAAGAGCCGTGACAAAACGATATCACCGTACTTAGTTATACTAAAATCATGATTGTAATGTACAGCCAAGCCAAAACGATATTACCGTACTTAGTTATACTAAAATCATGATTGTTATGTAGAGTCATACCAAAACGATATTACAGTACTTAGTTATACTAAAATCATGATTGTAATGTAGAGCCACACCAAAACGATATCACCATACTTAGTTATACTAAAATCATAATGGTTATGTAGAGCCAAACCAAAACGATATTACCGCACTTAGTTATACTAAAATCATGATTGTAATGTAGAGCCACACCAAAACGATATCACCATACTTAGTTATACTAAAATCATAATGGTTATGTAAAGCCAAACCAAAACGATATTACCGCACTTAGTTATACTAAAATCATCATGATTGTAATGTAGAGCCACGCCAAAACTATATTACCGTACTTAGTTATACTAAAATCATGATTGTTAGGTAGAGCCACACCAAAACGATATAACAGTACTTAGTTATACTAAAATTATGATTGTAATGTAGAGCCACACCAAAACGATATCACCATACTTAGTTATACTAAAATCATGATTGTTATGTACAGCCACACCGAAACGACATTACCGTACTTAGTTATACTAAAATCATGATTGTAATGTAGAGTCAAACCAAAACGATATCACCATACTTAGTTATACTAAGATCATTATTGTAATGTAAAGCCACACCAAAACGATATTACCGCACTTAGTTATACAAAAATCATGATTGTAATGTAGAGCCACACCAAAACGATATTACCGTACTTAGTTATACCAAAATCATGATAGTAATGTAGAGCCACGCCAAAACGATATTACAGTACTTAGTTATATTAAAATCATGATTGTTATGTAGAGCAAAACCGAAACGATATTTCCGTACTTAGTTATACTAAAATCATGATTGTAATGAAGTGCCAAAACAAAATGATATTACCGTACTTAGGTATATTAAAATCATGATTGTTATGTAGAGCCACACCAAAACGATATTATCGTACTTAGTTATACTAAAATCATGATTGTAATGTAGAGCCACACCAAAACGATATTACCATACTTAGTTATACTAAGATCATGATTGTAATGTAGAGCCACACCAAAACGATATTACAGTACTTAGTTATACTAAAACCATGATTGTAATGTAGAGCCACACCAAAACGATGTTACCGTACTTAGTTATACTAAAATCATGATTGTAATGTAGAGTCACACCAAAACGATATTACCGTACTAAGTTATACTAAAATCATGATTGTTATGTAGAGCCAAACCAAAACGATTTTACCGTACTTAGTTATATTAAAATCATGATTGTTATGTCGAACCAAACCAAACCGATATTACCGTACTTAGTTATACTAAAATCATGATTGTAATGTAGAGCCATGACAACACGATATTACCGTACTTAGTTATACAAAAATCATGATTGTTATGTAGAGCCATACCAAAACGATATTACAGTACTTAGTTATACTAAAATCATGATTGTAATGTAGAGCCACGTCAAAACGATATCACCATACTTAGTTATACTAAGATCATGATTGTAATGTAGAGTCATACTAAAACGATATTACCGTACTAAGTTATACTAAAATCATGATTGTTATGTACAGCCACACCAAAACTGTATTACCGTATTTAGTTATACTAAAATCATGATTGTTATGTAGAGTCACACCAAAACGATATTACCGTACTTAGTTAAACTCAAATCATGATTGTAATGTAGAGTCACGCCAAAACGATATCACCATACTTAGTTATACTAAGATTATTATTGTTGTGTAGAGCGAAACCAAAACGATATAACAGTACTTAGTTATACTAAAATCATGATTGTTATGTAGAGCCACGCCAAAACGATATTACAGTACTTAGTTATACTAAAATCATGATTGTTATGTAGAGCCAAACCAAAACGATATTACCGTACTTAGTTATACTAAAATCGTGATTGTTATGTAGAGCCACACCAAAACGATGTTACAGTACTTAGTTATACTAAGATCAAGATTGTTATGTAGAGCCACACCTAAACGATATTACCGTACTTAGTTATACTAAAATTATGATTGTAATGTAGAGCCACACCTAAACGATATCACCATACTTAGTTATACTAAAATCATGATTGTTATGTAGAGCCAAACCAAAACGATTTTACCGTACTTAGTTATACTAAAATCATGATTGTTATGTAGAGCCATACCAAAACGATATTACAGTACTTAGTTATACTAAGATCATGATTGTTATGTAGAGCCACACCTAAACGATATTACCGTACTTAGTTATACTAGAATTATGATTGTAATGTAGAGCCACACCTAAACGATATCACCATACTTAGTTATACTAAAATCATGATTGTAATGTAGAGCCACACCAAAACGATATCACAATACTTAGTTATACTAAAATCATGATTTTTATGTAAAGCAACGCCAAAACGATATTACCGCACTTAGTTATTCTAAAATCATGATTGTATTGTAGAGGCACATCAAAACGATATTCCAGTACTTAGTTATACTAAAATCATGATTGTTATGTAGAGCCACACCAAAACGATATTACCGTACTTAGTTAAACTAAAATCATGATTGTTATGTAGAGCCAAACCAAAACGATATTACCGTACTTAGTTATACTAAAATCATGATTGTAATGTAGAGTCACACCAAAACAATATTACCGTCCTTAGTTATACTAAAATCATGATTGTTATGTAGAGCCAAACCAAAACGATATAACCGTACTTAGTTATACTAAAATCATGATTGTTATGTAGAGCCATACCAAAACGATATTACCGTACTTAGTTACACTAACATTATGATTGTAATGTAGAATCACACCAAAACGATATTACCGTACTTAGTTATACTAAAATCATGATTGTAATGTAGAGTCACACCAAAACGATATTACCGTACTTAGTTATACTAAAATCATGATTGTAATGTAGAGCCACACCAAAACGATATTACCGTACTTAGTTATACTAAAATCATGATTGTAATGTAGTGTCACACCAAAACGATATTACCGTACTTAGTTATACTAAAATCATGATTGTTATGTAGAGCCAAACCAAAACGATATTACCGTACCTTGTTATACTAAAATCATGATTGTTATGTAGAGCCACACCAAAACGATATTACAGTACTTAGTTATACTAAAATCATGATTGTAATGTAGTGTCACACCAAAACGATATTACCGTACTTAGTTATACTAAAATCATGATTGTTATGTAGAGCCACACCAAAACGATATTACCGTACTTAGTTATACTAAAATCATGATTGTAATGTAGAGCCAAACCAAAACGAGATATCCGCACTTAGTCATACTAAAATCATGATTGTAATGTAGAGCCATGACAAAACGATATTACCGTACTTAGTTATACTAAAATCATGATTGTAATGTAGAGCCACGCCAACACGATATCACCATACTTAGTTATACTAAGATCATGATTGTTATGTAGAGCCACACCAAAACGATATCACCGTACTTAGTTATACTAAAATCATGATTGTAATGTAGAGCCACACCAAAACGATATTACCGCACTTAGTTATACTAAAATTATGATTGTTATGTAGAGCCACGCCAAAACGATATTACAGTACTTAGTTATACTAAAATCTTGATTGTAATGTAGAGCCACACCAAAACGATATCACCAGACTTAGTTATACTAAAATCATGATAGTAATGTAGAGCCACACCAAAACGATATTACCGTACTTAGTAATACAAAAATCATGATTGTTATGTAGAGCCACACCAAAACGATATTACCGTACTCAGTTATACTAAAATCATGATTGCTATGTTTAATTATTATCCTGACATCAGATATGATAGTTTTTATTTTGCAGGTTATCGATAAGACGAAAATAGGCGAGACGTGCCCACTGCTATATAGTTTATATGTTAATGCATTTAGATAACCTTCAAGGCTGTTATGCATTTATAGATGAAACTGTAATATTTGACTATGATAACGTGGATAATAACGGCGAGTTCCTAGAATTAATTGAAAATGTCTCGTCAATGCCCAATGTGACGAATATGACGTATCTAGAAGGAGATATTATTGTTATCTGTCCTATTACTAATATATTTTACACTACGTTAAGTAAGGTTATCTATATCAGTGTAATAGGCACAGGTGTTGCCTCTATACTGGTTGGAAATTGTCTAGATATAATCCTTCCTTTTATGAACCAGCACTTTCAAGTACCAGTTTTTATAACCATTCGTTTGTTTGCATTCGTATCTTTGTTTAAAGAATTGATCTTATTTATTGAAAGTATGTCAAATTGTCCTCAAATCATTAACATTAATGTCCCAAACTTCGGATGTGTTATGCAAAAATTTAGTGCATTTATTGAAAATTTTATTTCACTTCATTTATGCCTTTTGGCTTGTCAACGTCTTCTATTCACGGTGTGTCCCCTTAACGCTAGACTGTACAATACAAAGAAGAATATACGTATTGCGTTGTTAATCTTATATTTTATTTGTGTTTTATTGGAAGTCGTATCGAGTTTCTGAAACCTTCGATCTTGTGTACAAAAGGAGTATTTTAAAACATTTCAGGCGTTTGTTTTATCACACATTGATTTGATATTTTTCAATATTTTATTCAATGTTTTTCTTATGTCTGCAATGGTCGCATCAGTCATTAGAAGAGCAATATCTAAAAATCTTCTACAGACTGCAAAACAGCAAGCACAGTCCCGAATTGCCGCTGTCTTTGTCATCACTTATATATTACTTTTTATTCCAATTCAATATGCACCAATTGGTCTAAAGAACGTGTGTACTGATGATCAGTACAGAGTAATGATTGATACATTTATTTAGTCATTGTTTGTTCTTTGAATCCATATATTTTTTGTTTAAGCATAAGGGCTGCAGAAAGTACATTGTCAAAATTGTTTTGTAAATGTTGATGCATAGTTACACAGTGAAGAAATGGATCAATTATTTATATAGTATACCAAATACTTACATTTCTGTGATTGTATATGTTTTTATGTGTGCATGTTTGGTTCTGTGGTAACAGTATACGCGTCACTGTTTTAAATATCCTGTAGTGTTTGTGTTGGTGGCTGCTGTTTGCTTGTTTGTTCTCATTTTATATATTATGTGTTTGTGTGTTTCTTTCTGATGAATGTTCTAGCGTGTAATTGTGCCGTTTTTATATCACGTAGTGTTGTCATTTTAGCGATATATTAGTATTTAACATGGTCATAAAGCGTGAGGATTGGCACGCAAATATACCAAGTTCAAGCCACCTTTTTTTCTTAAAATGTCCTGTACCAAGTCAGGTATATGGCTGGTGTTATCTAATAGTTCATTTCTATGTATGTCGGTGTTTGTTTTTGTTGCACTTCAGTTCTTTTGTTTTCCTCTTTATAGTTGATGTGTTTACCTCGGTTTTAATTTGTAACTAGAATTTTTTCCTCTCAACCGATATATACCTACTGTTGCCTTTATATTTACAAAGTTCTTCAAAGTTATGGAGCTTTCAATTTAAGCATCTGGCGTTTTTCATAGCAGTTTTTAGTACTCGTCACAATTTTTCCGATTCTTTTCCTTCATCTAAGATAGCGGACATGATTTGAAAAATAATTTATATAGATCAGTTTGACTGATGCATGGATACAATGCATTATGACCATAACACAGTTTCGTGCCTTTTCGCCTTTGAATTGTGATCGGTACTTTAAGTTTACATAAGTGATATAACCATTATGCGTTTGGCGTTACTTAATATACATGTGCTACCGTATAGCGGGCTATTTTCGCGGGGTGTACATTTTCGCTTATTTTCGCTGAAAGAACAAAATCGCCAAAATAAATTCAGCAAATTAAAAAGTGTACATGCAAAGGTATTGATGAAGGTTTAAATCCGCCGAAATAATAACCGCTAAAATATTTCGTATACCTTATTCAAGTTAAATCGCGAAATTTTACACCCGCGAAAATAACTCACTATACGGTATTCAATTGTGAATATGTTGCTGTACAATTTGTTTTTTATCTTGTTATTAGTCTTTATCATAATTCTGTTCTATAAAGATATACTTAAATTCAAATAAATTAGTCTTATATATTAAGAAGAAGATGTGGTATGAAACAATGAAACAACTCTCAACAAGAGACCAAATGATACAAAAATGAACAATACATTGTTCATTATACACATGAGGCGTTATCGATATTTAAAACTGGCAACCTTACTAGACAGCTAATATAAATCCAGAAATGAAATTAACATCTTACAAATATTGTAACTATATATATACACAACTCAATTATAGTTAAAGAGTACAACAGTTCAGGTACATGTTTCTTTACAACTTTGAAAATCGAGTTATAAGTAAAAGCATATGCGTTACCCTTAAAAAATGAAAAACTCCACACAAGCATGAATTTTGTTTCTCGATATCTGAAGAAAAATCTTTAGTTTTTAAAAAAAATTCAAAATTTTGTAACAGGAAATTTATAATAATGATCATATAATTGATATTAATGTCAACACCGAAATGCTGACTACTGCGGTGGTGATACCCTCGGGGACAAAACGTCTACCAGCAGAGGCATCGACCCAGTGGTATAAATAGTTATAAAAGGTACCAGGATTATAATTTAATACGCCAGACACGCGTTTCGTCTACATAAGACTCAGCAGTGACGCTCAGTTCAAAAAAGTTATAAACCCAAACCAGTACAAAGTTGAAGAGCATTGAGGGCCAAAAATTCCAAAAAAGTTGTGCCAAATACATCTAAGGTAATCTATTCCGGGGATAAAAAATCCTTAGTTTTTCGAAAAATTAAAAAATTTGTAACAGGAAATTTATAATAATGACCATATAATTGAAACAAATATTACAGGCATTTTCTAAATTTTGGCATTTTGTAAAATGACTGAATTTTCAAGCAGTTTATAAAATGCCTCACATTGACAGGCATTATACAAAATGACTAAAAATACCTAACTTGTGAAATTGAAACAAAAGTTATCAGTTGCCTGTCCAGTTTCAGTCAATTTGTAGAAAAAAATATCATTGAAATGCATATCACAAAAAGTTGACAAAGAAACAACATCTTTAAAATAAGATAACCATGATAAGTAGTGATTCGAGAATTAATTTATTCTGCAAAACCCAGCTTGGAAGGTTTGTATGTCAAAAGATATGTCATTTTAGTGAAACTAAATTAATTATGTACTCCCTCTTTTTTCGGTTACTAGCAGTACATGTATTATTATTTTGTCAAAACGGCAGAGAGACAAATAATTTGTTCAATAGAACCAAATATTCAAACGAATATTTAGAAAATCTAGATTCAAAACAGTGAATAAACTCATTATAGATACCAGGATTAAATGTTGTATTAACGCCACACGCACGTTTTGTCTACAAAAGACTCATCAGTGACGCTCGAATCCAAAAACGTTGAAGAGGCCAAATAAACTACGAATTTGAAGAGCATTGAGGATCAAAAATCCTAAAAGTTTTGCCAAATACAGCTAAGATAATCTATTCCAAAAAAAGAAAAGCCTAAGTATTTAAAAAAAGAATCAAAAGTTTTGATAAGTTAATTTATAAATATGACCATGTCAATGATAATTCATGTCAGCACAGAAGTGCTGACTACTGGGCGTGTGATAATCTCGGGGAAAATTAAAACTCCAACAGCAGTGGCATCGACCCATTGATTGTAAATAAACGCATCAAGTGAAACATATGAAGCAGAGAAATTATTTGTCTCATTGATGTTTAAAATTGAGAAAGGAAATGGGGATTGTGTCAAAGCGACAACAACCGAACAAAATATCTAAGGCTTTTTTGAGATTTGAGAACAATTATGGTTATAATTTATATTTGTTATTTCTGCAAAGGATTGATCTTAGTAAAGAACAGGAATTTCAACAGCCGCTTGTAATTGAAATGAAGGTATTTTAGACAGGGACAGAACATCCAAACTGTAGAACGGTCATTGTTTTCTTAACTTAAGGGTGTTGCACTTTACAAATATGTGGCAATATATGCAATATCCAAATTCAGACATAATGATACTTTATACACCCACATCCAAAATATCTCCCTCTATAGCAACGGGTTCGACATACACAGTCTGTTTTTGGTTGTGATACAAATATATAGGTATATGAGTTTCATTAAAAAGAACATATTATGCGACATACTGCCGCAAGGAAATTCCTGGGTTTTTGCAATCTTCTAAATAAACGAGACAGCAGTTAACTGTAGTTTAAATCTTAAAAAGCGACGAAGAGGAGACAAATAACGATGCATTGACGTGGTTAAAAAGGAAAAATAAAGTATGAAGTTGACGAGCATTGTGTCAATATCATTGCCTTCCCCTGGACAATAGGATAATGTGATACCACATGTTTCATAAGGTGCCTCACCTGCCACTTTTAATATTATTGCCTTCCTCTGGAAAAATGCAGAATGTAAGACCACATGTTCCACAAGTTCCCGGAGATTGTATACCACATGCTATATAAGGTCCTTCACCTGCCACTATTAAGATTATGTATCCACCTAGACAAACAAAGAGTTGATACCTTATGTTTTTAGGTTCATCACCTGCCACTAGCAAGTTTATGTCTTCCCCTAGACAAACGAGATTGTATACCACATATTCTATAAGGTCCTTCACCTGTCACTATCAAGATCCCCTTAGACAAACGGAGAGTTGATATCTTATTTTTCTTAAGTCCCTAACCTGTCACTATCAAGATTATACCTTCCCCAATACTAACGGAGATTTAATACCACATGTTCCATAAGGTCCCTCAACTACGACTTCCAAGAATAAGTATCCCCTGGACAAACGGAGATTTGATACCTTATGTTTCTAAAGTCCCTTGCCTGGAACTATCAAGATTATGCCTTCCCCTGGACAAACGGTGATTTGATACCAAATGTTTCATGAGGTCCCTCATCTGCCACTATCAAGATTATGGCCTACCCCTTGACAAATGGAGATTTGATACCACATGTTTTATAAGGTCTCTTACCCGCCACGCCACTATCACGATTATTTCCTCCCCCTAGACAGATGCAGAATTTGATACCACATGTTTTATAAAATTCCTCAGATGCCACTATCGAGATATTTTCCTTCCCCTGGACAAATGGATATTTGATATCACATGTTTGATAAGGTCCCCCTGTTTGATTTACACGGGTTCGTATTTTTTCTGTTCAATTTCTATTTACAGAATTTTGACTTTTTCATGAAAATACTTCTTGTGCACATAGTTTTATTGCATTGAAGAACATATGATAGATAAACTTACAAGAAATATTGACTTTATAAATACGCTAAAAAGATGATAAAATAATTTGACATGTTTTAATAATTAGCAGCATTCCTTAAATATATAGTATTTTATGTTTTAAGACGTGTATAATAAACATAGACGACATTAGTTGTGCAAAACATTCAGCAAAATCAAAATCTTCAATGGGAAGTAATTATATAACTCTTTTTGATATTTCCCATAGGTCATCATACTACATCTCCCTACTTTTATACAGAAATTGACAAGATTATGAAATCAACAAGATAATAATTACTTGTGTAGTATGAAGACAGAATGATATTTTATCTACTGAGAGAAAATACTATTAAACTCACTTTATTAAGTGGTTTATAGAAAACAACATTTGTGCATAGATGAACAAGACAGGACCATTCATAAAAACAACAGACTAAAGACAATCAACCAAGGTCAAACATAGCGACACCTATAACTAATATCAGGTGATTTAAATGAATAAATTTATTGAATTCTGGATGCAGAAAGAATACATTTACTCATATAGTTTGAGTTTACATGTAGTCTAAAATTACTACCTGATACATCTTTTCGCTCGTTCACTGTTACTCCTCACTTCTTTTTTCTACAAATACAATTTTAAAAGAACGTGTCCACTTTTCTATGTTCCGTGGACCTTGAATTAGGATAACAACTTTTATTTGGCATTACGACTGCAAAGATCACATCATAGAGAACATGTGTTCTAAGTTTCAAATTGTTTACACTTTAACTTCATCAAAATATACCTCGACAAAAAAAATTAACCTGAATTGGAACAGACGGAAAAACAAACAGATGGATGAACGAACGGAAAGACGCACGAACAAACGGACGCACAAAGCAGAAAACACAACCACCCCCTTCTAAAAAAGAATCTTTTTTGCTGAGTTATCTCCCCTTCTAATGATAATTACCATAGAAAATAAGAAATGCTGATTTTGAGCTTTCTTCAAGTTAGATTTTATGAGACACTTTTTTTTTCTATGTATATTTAAGACTTAGTGCTATAAATTGGAACTTTTTCTGTTGCAATTATATTGAGGTTAAAACTTAGTTTGACTGGACCATAACCAGTCCAACATGCTACAATTTCCTTTATTTTTATTTATTTTTAATGGTATGAATGTTCATACAATTTATTATTTTTCGTGTCTGTAAATAGTCTTGATCGGGGAAGATTTGTTTTATCTGATGGTCAATGATGGTTGCTAAGCTATCTTAAACAAATCAATTTACGCCACACTTTCTCTTTGCATGCATACAAAGGAAGGAGATTGTTTTGATATATATATTAATACATGTCGTACTCTGTGTTTCAGTCGGATTTATCTCAATTTTAAATCGGGAAGATTTATCGTTTACATTATTATTTTCCGTGCTTACAAAAAAATGATTTTTAGACTTATGTGTGCAAGCAAAATGTCCGAAGCTGATGGTGTAATTGTTTTCCAACTTTTACGTTTGCACCAGGGCGCCGTTAAATGCGAAAACGTTCACTTTTTAGAGTGACATTCGTTACTTCAAACAAAAATCGCTTTTATCTTTTAAAGTTGTAATGCAGTGAAAAACCGGATTCTAAAAGAAAACTATCATACAATAAAACAAATTTGTCCTATGTGAATATACGATACCAATAAAGAGTCATGAGTGCACTTTGTAAGTCATGAGTGCACTTTGTAAGTCATGAGTGCACTCATGAGGTCCTGGTCAGTGTTTAGACTTACCCCTTCAATCGAAATTCTTGACAAACTTTTAAAAAAGAAAAATGCGTTCCAAAGTTGCATTTAAATAATGTTTGTCAAAGTTAAAGACATAGCATATCAGAAACACTTTTATCCGGTTTAATTACCACACATACATGTATGTGTTATAGATGAAAAAGCCCTATTTGTCTTAATATATATTTCTCGTGTATTACTTATCTAACGAATTCAAAAGACCTGTTAAACTAAGTAAAACAGGAAGTTGCAATTATTAATTTTATTTAGAATTTAATACTCTCTTACCAGAATGGGTATAGTAATAGTTCAGACTATTTTCAATGGCAAATAAATGGTTAAGTACACGCCAGTAACAGTCGAGTATGGCTAAGACTTGGGTCGAGTAAGGTAGAGTAAACAATTCAGACCAATTCAGACTGATCGATTAAAAATTAATTCAGAAAATGCTGCTGTGTTGCAACACATGTGTATATTATCTCATATTATGTCTGTTCGGTGATTCCAGAGGCCAGAACACAACAAACAATTTGAAAATCTGAAAAATTGAGGACCGAATGTTAATGTTAGTACCTTATTAGTGACAACTGTGCAAGTGATATTCCCGAGGACTTATATTCAAATAACACTAAGGTTTCTAACTGACGGCCCGGCGGTAATGAAAAATTTGACGGTATCAATTGTTCAGCTCCAGATGTGCATTCGTTCCTAAATGCTGAACGTGAAAAAAGGAATGACTTTTATGACAGCGATTATAAGATTTAATGCGATTGTTGGTATTGAAAAGTACAGCGGAAACTATTTCATGCCTTTTCGAAATGAGAAAGAATAATAAATAAATATGTCCTGTAAAAGTGGCTATCCTGGCTGAAGTCTAAATTTAGAACTACATCTGGAAAATGAGGATCATTTGGAAAAGGACTATTTTTCCTTTAAAAAAACAAATATTCTTACAGGCATAAGAAATTCAGTTTTATGCTACAAAAACTTCGTCAGTCTCTACTGGCATTATGTCTTTATGCTTAAGTGAAAGCAAAAAAGACACAATATTAAATGTAGTGAAGTTGATAAGGACACAAACTGTTCAATATGGGACGATTATCCGTGGGATGCATTGACATGGACATAGTGTAATATAAGTAATGGTGGTCTCCCCCTCCCCAAGACTAGAAAACAAGTTATACGATGTTTTGAAAGTCTGTCACTATCTTAGTACTCTATATTTGTCTTAATGTAGATTATCTGCAATTATAAAATTGTAATAGGATAAATGATCTATTGCAGTTTGTATTTGAAAACCTGTGACATGCAGTTAAAAACAGGCTATCAAGTAAAAGCTGAGCACTATAACCTAACATCTTCATTAATTCAAACAATTTATTCTATTTAATTTTTCACTTGCCTTTCACAATTTTATTTAAATGATTTAAAGAATCGTTCAAAAGTCTCCTCGATGGAAATATTTTTTAAAAGGGATTTATTCGAGAAATTTCATACAGATTTCATGTAAGAATGTTAGTTTTCAATCTTTTAACCTTTCGATGTTCTAGTCTTTTAAAGTAAATATAATTCCTGAAGTTCATGATTAGTGGAGTCAAATGTGTCCGTTTGTTTTAGATTCTCCTACATCATTCTCATAACCAAATGAAAAAAACCTGTAACGATTGAATACTTTTACAATATATGATTAAAACGCACAAGTAACATCCAATACAGTTGTAAAAGTTGTTTCCTATACCTGTATAACCAAGTTCTATCCTTATAGTGTTTTTTTTTTATCTATTTGAGTACGTCTGTGTAGTTTTTCAATTAATATTGTCATCAAATATCTTCAAGTTGTTATTTACAAAACGACAGTAGTAATGGCCATTTTTTAAGCTGTTCTGAAAGATAGATTGACCAAAGACAAGATACATGAGAAAATAAATAAGCGTTGGTTCGCTGCATTTTGATAATTGATACACTCTGAACGAATGCATTTCTTTACAAAGACCGATATGGCCTGATACACAACAGTTTTTAAATCATAAAACAATTCACATACGAACACAACACGACTAAGACTTAGTATTGTTGTCTTTGTTTTAACAAAGAACTGTACTTAATGAATCGTCAATTTGTATTTTAAATTCTTCCGTCTTCCTATCACATTTCATTTGTTTTCATTGTTATGTTAGCGGTTTAAACACAAATATGTCCCAAATTTTCAAGGTGTACTTTACTTTCAAACAAAATTTTATATAAATTTGTCTGTTATATTTAATCTGACAAAGAAATGGTGAGCTTAAAACAAAGTTTTTCAAGATGAGTTAGCGCACATAAGTTCTAAGGTAAGTTTAAATTTCATTATAGTTTAGATAATAATGAAACATTTCTTAATGATGGAATACTCACTGTAAATTACACTTATAAGCAGGCTTTAGAGATTTTCTATAGTGTCTTGTTTCTTATAGTGTGAAATTAGCAATGCAGTGAATATAACAGTTATTATGTTATTCAAATAATTTGTAATCGGTATTTATTTTTAATATTTGGAAATAACTTGTGCTGCCAAGAAAATCGTAATAGCTGCCAGACGTAAAGTTGTGTACAAAAGACTCGCGCTTCGTGTACAAAATACTTATAGAAATCCCAATTCAAGTATGAAATCAATAGCTTATATAAACCAACACTTAGAAAGGTTATGTTAAATAAAGCTGAGGTAATAATTTAGTGGATGTTAGCAAGGAAAAATTAAGTAAAAGGTTTTACGTGACTTCTAATTCAGTTTATACAATATTTGGAAGACACTATTTCTTATCAAAACCTATCATTCATATAACATGAACAAGATCATGGTAATATTCTTGTTCAGGTGGATGTAAAGACAACCTTACATCGTTGCGTTGACAAAGTTGTTTGTTACAGACCAAGCTTTAATGCATTTCATATTATACCTTTATTTATGGATAAAAATCACCTGTATTCAATCAGAACCAATGTACTCGGATGGTTGTTTGTTGATATATTTTCCTTTTTCATTCTTAATTTTATAATTTACAAACATCGACTTTTGTGAAAAATCAATAAAAGCGAAATCATATAACAAAAGAATTATAATGTTTAATGACGAGTAATAGATAATTTGAAACAATATAAAAGTGAGAAAAAAAAACCTTTTGAAAAGAATAAAACTTTCAAAAGAAAAAGTCGTCATTTATGTTTTTTATTCAATTTAATCTAACTAGATATTAATAATGATGTAAAAGATATTATTAAAAGCTACTATGATAACCAATTATAACATAATTCAGATATTACTATGTTTTTTATTCCTTCAATGAAAATCGCCAGTTTTTCCCGCGGCAGATTGCAAGTTGGCAAAATAACTATTCGAGAAAAAGCGCGAAAGCAAAAATGTCATCAGAAATGTTTTAAATATGGTGCATATTTGTACGACAAAACATAACTTGTTCGTGACGACATATCATTTTTGACGTTGTATTACATAAGATAAACCTTGAGATGACCCACTGATCACTTATCATGGATAAATTTTTGATGTATTCATGTATTGCATTATTTCGAGCAAAGTTTTACGGTTTTATTTTTTGTTTTGGTTTACACAACCAATACAAAAAGACAAACAACGGTTCATTCATTGTTTGGTATAAGGTGCTTTATTGAATATAGCCCAATTTAAAAAAAAACAACAAAAAAACAATGTTTCTAAAATTTTTCATCCAATCCATATGATCAGAGACCACAATTGTCATCCCTAGATTTTCGTTGTTCACGAATATAGTCCCTAGTGTTGATAGTGGGTTACTTGCCATTAATTTTGATACCCCTTTCAAATTTATTTCTCCATGTTTAATGCCTCAAATTGCCAGAAGGGGGATGAAATTACACTGTCAAAAAATTTGGGTCCCGATTTTTAAGGAAAGTAGTGATTTGGTCTAGTTGAAAAAACAAAATGAAAAAGGTTAAACATTAGCACTTCGGAAGCTGTCAAAAGATTTCAAGACGCCCTAAATATAAAATTTTAAATATTTTGAGTTAGAACCGATGAAGTTTTCTATAATTTTGATATAATTTGCCCCAAAAGTAGTACAACACACTTCAAAAATTTCATTGAGAAAGCGTAGGTGGTTTTTTTTTAATTTTCTTTTATGTTCTAAAAGAAATGTAGTACGAAATAATTGTGGTCTCGGACCTCAGACTGAGGTGAAATCTGTAAATATAGAATCTGTACTTTGGCAACTTCCCTATATGATTTGGTGGTGTCAATTTGCCAAAAAGCATGAAACTAAAGAATTTAAACTTTTATTTTATAGAATTTCTGCAAAAATGGCCAATGTTGGCATTTGATGGTCAAAATAGGCATTTTATAGCTTTTTCAATATTGATGCATACATGGCATCCTGACTTTCTCTCTGACAGGTTTTCATGTGTCAATATTTGTGTTTCTATGCCTTTATCTAGTTCTTTTACTTATTTATGAACTCTGAATCTACAGAAAAGAAGATTATCTCAGACTATATGTGCAAATGTGTTGTATAAATTACCCTTGTCTAACGCCCTGTTTGGATGAAGTCAAAAGTGGGGAGCTTGGTACATAAAATTTGAAGTCCATAGTGAAGGCCTCACTAAATTTGTAACAAAAGCACTTTACAATGTCTATTGTACCTGTTTCATTTTGCATAATATCTTTCTTTTCTTCTGTAGGATAGAAAGTGGTTTAAATATAAGCCTGTTGAGTCTAAAATTGCATTCAAGTTTTTTTTTACTAAAAAGGGAAAAAATCTTTGTAGCAGACCATACTGTCTGCAAGAAAAGTTAATTGCAAGAGCCTTGTTTGTGCTCAGATTTGTTGTATCATGTCTCATGAGTATAGTAATGATAAAAAAGACAATTTATTTTTTATTTTTTATAGCCTCAATATGCATTTTTAAATGTAAATATGTAAAGTCCCAAATGTTGTTAGTTGAAATTTTTCAATTGACCCTAATTTTTGTCCAGACTTACTTGGCTTAAGACCCTTTTAAACTAATATGATATGCTATTTGTATCTTTTCTTTTTATTTGAAGTACATTCAATACATATGTAAGGATTATTTATAACCAAAAAGCTTCACAAATTTACAATTGCTGGAAAGTATTGCATCTTCATGTAAGGCCCCCCTTTCATTGAAAAAACTCAATTTTTAGGCCCAGGCTCATATAAATTTGACTTTTAAATAATTATGCTAAGTCTGATAAATCAAATGAGTACTCTATTGCTTTAAGTACATAATAAATTATATATTAAGGCATTTGAAAAATATTTATTTTGCAATATTTTAATTTGTAAAGCACCAAATCTTGATAGTTGAAATTTTGCAATTTTAACGTCAAAATTTAACACGCAAAGATGAGTATAGAATTTAACATATTGTCTATAATATATATCCTATTGTTATGAAACTTTGTAGGCAGTGTTATAATTGATTAAACTTGGTCATACCAAGTTTTTTTAAGATTTGTCAACTCTTTCTATCCTATTAGGTCCGAGACCACAATTGTCGTCCCTTGATTTTCGTTGTTCACGAATATTGTCCCTAGTGTTGACAGTGGGTTACTTGCCATTAATTTTTATACCCTTTTCAAATTTATTCCTCCATGTTTAATGCCTCAAATTGCCAGAAGGGGGATAAAATTACACTGTCAAAAAATTTAGGTCCCGATTTTTAAGGGAAGTAGTGATTTGATCTAGTTAAAAAAGGTTAAAAATTAGCACTTCGGAAGCTGTCAAAAGTTTTTAAGACGCCCTAAACATAAAAGTGTCCATATTTTGAGTTAGAGCCGATGACGTTTTTTACAAATTTGATATAATTTGTCCCAAAAGTAGTACCACACACTTTAAAAATTTCATTGAGAAAGCGCAGGTGGGTTTGTTTAAATTTTCATTTATGTTCTAAAAGAAATGTAGTACGAAATAATTGTGGTCTAGGACCTAAGAGCTGAAATCTGTAAATATTGAATCTGTACTCTTTGGCAACTTCCCTAAATGATTTGGTGGTGTCAAATTGCCAAATAGCATGAAACTAAAGGATTTAAACTTTTATTTTATAGAATTTCTTCAAAAATGGCCAATGTTGGCATTTTTACAGCTTTTTCAATATTGATGCATACATGGCACCCTGTCTTTTTATCTGACAGGTTTTCATATGTCAATATTTGTGTTTCTATGCCTTTATCTAGTTCTTCTACTTATTTATGAACTCTGAATCTACACAAAAGAAGATGATCTCAGACAATATGTGCAAAATGTGTTGTATAAATGACCCTTGTCTAACGCCCTGTTTGGGTGAAGTCAAAAGTGGGGAGCTTGGTACATAAAAGTGGAAGTCCATAGTAAAGACCTCACTAAATTTGTATCAAAAGGACTTTACAATGTCTATTGTACCTGTTCCATTTTGCATGATATTTTTCTTTTCTTCTGTAGGATAGCAAGTGGTTTAAATATAAGCCTGTTGAGTTAAAATTGCATTCAAGTTTTTTTTACTAGACCATACTGTCTGCAAGAAAAGTTAATTGCATGAGCCTTTTTGTGCTCAGATTTGTTGTATCATGTCACATGAGTATAGTAATGATAAAAAAGACACAATTTATTTATTCCTTATAGCCTCAATATGCATTTTTTAATGTAAATATGTGGCACGGCCTAAATTGACCCTAATTTTTTGTCCAGTCTTACTTGGCTTAAGACCCTTTTAAACTAATATGATATGCTATTTGTAACTTTTCTTTCCATTTAAAGTACATTCAATACATATGTAAGGATTATTTATAACCAAAAAGCTTCACAAATTTAAAATTGCTGGAAAATATTACATCTTCATGTAAGGCCCCCCTTTCATGGAAAAAACTCAATTTTTAGGCCCAGTCTCATATAAATTTGACTTTTAAATTATTATGCTTAGTCTGATAAATCAAATGAGTACTCTATGCTTTACGTACATAATAAATTATATATTAAGGCATTTGAAAAATATTTGTTTGCAATATTTTAATTTGTAAAGCCCCAAATGTTTATAGTTGAAATTTTTCAATTTTAACGTCAAAATTTAACACGCAAAGATGAGTATTGAATTTAAAGACCAAACAGCCTATTCATTTCTATCAGTAATTTTTCCTACAAATTTGGTGTGAAGGTGTTGCATGATTTGAGGAACAAAATAAGATTAAAAAAATTCTTTATATCAAACCTACAAGCATAATTCTTGTGTCACGTTAAACAGTAGATTTGTATCTTTCAAATACAGGTTCAAGAGTTTAAGGCTCATATTGATTTGATCTTTAACATATGATTTATTTCATTCCCGCCAAAAATTAAACGTAAAACTGAAAAACGTTTCCAGTATTAAAAAATATCTACCAGTGATTTCTTCAGAAAAATTTAAAAAAGAATAGTGCCATATGTATTCTTCAAAATAAAGCAAAAAAAAGTGTATGTCACCGACCTTTCAAAAAAGTTATGAGTAATTTTCATGTATTTTTCTCGTTTGTTTTGAAGAAAAGAGTTGTCTTTCTTCAGAACATTGCATCTGACGTCATAGTACAAACTTTCCTCGCTGGCGCACTATTTAAAAAAAGAAATCGCAAATTGGACGTTTGAAACCCACATTTAAATTTCCAAGAATAACAACTATATTCACCTACTTTTTTATCCGGTAATACTAGAGATTAAGCATGTATCAGTTTCAGATTTTTTAGTCCGGCGGCTACAAGCATATATACCTCTCTCAACTATTTCTCTTCTATTTCAGATAGGGAGGCATTTGAAAAAAATGTCTCACTTCCGGTAAAATCCAAAATGGCGGACTTCATACTTAAATCAGCCCAATATCAAAGGCTAGTATTTCAAAAGGTGTTATTATCATGCTACAACCATAATGTTTGGTACAAATCTTTGTTTCGTACTACTTTTGGATATATTATATTGTTTAGATGTCTGCAAAAATCCTACTTCCGGTAAATTCCAACATGGTGGACATTGTACTAAAATAAGCTTAATTTTTAGGGAGGGTAATTGAAATGTGTTTAAACGTATTGCTACTATCATTAAATTGTGCAGGAACCTTTCTTTGGTGCTTCTAATGAATACAATGTATAGAAAATCTGTCTTTAAAACCCCTACTTCCGGTAACATTCAAAATGGCGGACATAGAAACATCAAATCATTATTTAAATATTCAACTTTTTTTCAAAATGTAAAGAAAATGTTGTTTTTTGTGCTGGTTATTAATATTTTGGCTTTAAGTTATCATCAAAACCCCTAATTATATTCTGTTGTAAATGTTTAAATACAAAGTTGACACTTCCGGTAAAAAATATGGCGTAAATTTCAAAGATGAGTACTCAATCCATTTCTTCGATGTAGAGTTTTGGATAGATTGATTAAAAAAAAATCAGTATAATACTAAAACATTTTTAAAATTACTACTATTTGGCCAAAAATACATGTTTATTCACAGTCCCTACCACATGCACACAAAGCGGTGCACTGGAGATCCGATTCTCGACATTAACAACGACCGAGACATCCTTTCTTACATCAACAGTGTACAAGCTTTTGACAAAATGATGAGGCCTAAGAAAGAGTTTTTTAAAAGGGATCCTCTTTGTCCCATCGCCATCCATTAGCGCCTGGACTGGGTAGCATAAGAGCAATCTAATGCTCGTCCCCCTTAACACCTTCCCTAGTATATTGCACGTTTTACATGCTGGAAAAGAGAAGACCAAGTTGAGGAAATAGTCTCAATTAGCCTTTCCTTTTGTGCAAATAGTTATTTTCTTGCTTCGTTAACCACGTTAGCCCCATCTGATAAGTTTGTGCGATCTTACAGTAAAACCCCGGTAATTTCGATTGATCAATCATCATTCTTTATGTTGAAGTCACATCTTCAAATGCAATCAATGACTCCCACGAAGTCTTTTTTCTTTCCTAGCAAAGAGAAAACCGTATCACAACCGGTAAAGGCATTGATCACAAGGAGTGTGTGTGATAACTTATTGCCTAGTACATTTGAAAGACCATTGATAGATAGTAATCCAAAGTGTTTTGCCTTCCCAAACACAATCCATAGTTCGTCTACCCCTATGTCACGGAATAGCGAAACAGTAATGACAGCATCATCAGTAACGACTGTTCGAATCATGACTCGTTTAAGTTTTGTTTCACTGCATCAGACACATGCACCATGATTCTAGTGTCAGCCTCTTAATGTGAACATTGGTGCTAAATTTGAAATACATCACGTGGTGGATAACACTGAAAGTCCTGAGCATTTGTTGCTACAACTACTATACTCATCAAAAATTGCATCCACTCATGTTAAAGTTTCAAGGTATTTTATCAAGGTAAGGACATATTAATCAGCATACTCGTTAGGAAACACTTTGAAACTGTAACAATAGTTGATGTAGTCTCGGATGCGTACATAGACAATACTGGTAGTTTGAAGGCTGCTACAAGAAGCAAGAGCTACATTTTGGGGAAAGAGAATACACAAACGAATCCAGGGTCAAAACTAATTCCTCAAAATTGGCAAAGTGTTCTGAGAGATGACGACAATAAGAAAGAAATTTTAGTTTTCATTCACAGCAGATTGCTCAATAAAATTTTGAGGAAAATTAAGGTAGTTGTATTAAGAAATGCTCAGGATGTTCATTGCTATCACCACTTGATGATGTTTCAGGTTTAGCGTCATCGAACAGTCGATACTGATGTCATTGCTGTGTCGCTATTCCGTGACATAGGGGCAGACGAACTTTGGTTTGCATTTGGAAGTGGGGAAAACTTTAGATATATATCTATACATGACCTTTCAAATGCACTAGGCATTGAGAGATTACACGTTTGCTGGAAAAGGAACTGCGTTGGTGAAATGGATAGAGTTTGAAGATGTGACTTAAGCATTTAGAATGAGTACAAAGTAAGAAAACGCGTTTTTGGGAGAGGAAAGACTTACTGAGGCTATTCCCACGACTCGGTCTAGTCTTTTTCAGCATTTAAAGCGTGCAATATACCACGGCGGCTATGAAGGAGTAACAACCTTGGAATTGGTTCCTATGCTAACTAGTCCAGACGCTTATGAATGGCGAAGGAACAAATATGATCCATTGGAACCCTTTTGAACTCTTAGTGAGGCCTCTTCATCTTATCAGGAGCTTGTACATTATGGATGTAAGAAACAATACCAGTCCTTGTATATGTGGAAAATCAGCTCTCCGATTGTGAATAAACATGTATTTGCGGGCTAACGAGTATGCTGATTTGGTATTATGTCCTTACCTCAATCAAATACCTTGAAACTGTAACACGAGTGGATACAATTCTCGGATGCGTATGGTAGTTGTAGCAACAAATGTTCAGGATATTCTATCTTATCCACCACGTTATGTATTTCAAGTTTAGCACTATGTTCACATTAAAAGGCAGACACTAGAATCATGGTGCTTGTACGTATCTGATGCAGTGAAACACGAACTTAAACACAGTCGTTACTGATGATGCTGTCATTACTGTTTCGCTATTCCGTGACATAGGGGTAGACGAAGTTATGGATTGTGTTTGGGAGGGCAAAATCTTTGAATTAATATCTATCAATGACCTTTCAAATGCACTAGTCAATGAGTGATCACACACTTATTGTTATCCATGCCTTTACCAGTTGTGATACAGTTCTATCTTTGCTTGAAAAGAAAAAGACTGCGTGTGAGACATTCAATTGGATGGCATTTGAAAATGTGACTTTAACATAAAGAAGGATAATTGATCAACCTAAATCACCGGGGTTTTGCTATAAGATCGCACCACAAATTTAACAGATTGGGTTAACATGGTTAAAAAACTCTCTCTGAGGCCTCATCATTTTGTCAGAAGCTTGAACATGTGGATGCAAGAAAGGATGATGTGAAAAATCGGGTCGCCCGTAGACTGCCTTGTGTGCATGAGGTAGTGATCGTGAATGAACATGTCTTTTTGGCCGAATTATAGTAGCAGTTTTAGAAATGTTTTAGTACTTAAGTTATTTTATTTTGTTTAAATCAATCCATCAAAACTCTACACCGAAGACTCATCTTTGAAATTTACGCCAGATTGGTTTTTTTTTTACCGGAAGTGATAACTTTGTATTTAAACATTTACAGCCGAATGAATAAGTGGTTTTGAGGATAACTTAAAGCCAGCACAATAAAAAACATTTTCTTTACATTTTGAAAAAAGTTCAATATATAAAAAAAGAAATTGATATTTTTATGTCCGCCATTTTGGATATTACCGGAAGTAAGGGTTTTAAAGAAATATGTCTTATACATTGTATCCATGAGAAGCACCAAAGAAATGGTTCCTGCACAATGTAATGATAGTAGCAATATGTTTAAACATATTTCAAATACCTTCCCTAAAAAATAAGCTTATTTTAGTACAATGTCCGCCATATTAGATTTTACCGGAAGTAGGGTTTTTCAAGACATCTAATCTATATAATATATCTAAAAGTAGTAAAAAACAAAGGTTTGTACCAATTATTATGATAGTAGCATGATTATAACACCTTTTAACATACTAGCCATATTGGGCTGATTTAAGTATGAAGTCCGCCATTTTAGATTTTACCGGATGTGTGACATTTTTTTCAAATGCCTCCCTATCTGAAATTAAAGAGTACTAGATGAGGAAGGTCTATGCCAAACTTCATGCTTGTAGCAGGATGTGCACAATTTTTCACAAAGCCGCCGTACTATTATGATGTTGTTGCCGCACAATATAAACCTTCAGAAACACCATACGCCGGAATGAAAATTGTTTGAAATAACCTTTCACGCCGCTTTTGTATTGAAAGTCTGTTTTTGTCCTCTTTCCCACATAAGCAAAATTATTGAAAATAAAAATAGAAATGAAAGATGGCACTGCTTAACTTACAGAGCATTTTAATATACCAGACGAGATGTGCTTGTTTCTTTTTCGCGTCAATTTCAGAAGTTTGCCGTAACGAACTCATTCGGTACTGTTGAAATTCGGACATACAAAAGCATGGACGGAGTTCTTTATACCATTATTTTTCCCGACTAAGACGAAAGTTTAGAAATTATTGCATCGAGTTTGTGAATTCGTTATTTAAGAATATTTAAGATATAAGAAAATTAAAATTATAGGTATAATATATGAATGAAAGTTTTGATTCTAAAACGTTATACACCTATCTTAAAATACAATCCTTGTATTACTACCTCATGTTTTTTCAATAAACGAGACAGTAAATATAAAATACAAAAAGTTTTTGATTCAAAAATTAATTTAGAAATAATTTTCCGTTGAAAACTACAAAGTAAGATTTTTCCAACAGGATGAAATATAATCAATCTAAATTGCTCATTTTGAAAATTAAAACAAAGAAAAGATTGCTGCCGGCATTGAAAATCGAAATTTGTTTTCAATCTTTCCGGTCACAGTTGTAGCTAAATGAAAGGGAGCGATTTTATGTAAGATATTATTCTTGGAGCAATTGTTTTTGTCATAAGTTAAATTAACAACAATTCAGTTTTAAACACCGAAAATTTGATTTTAATTCATATTCGCTGAGTATTAGTTTTATTAATATTGTTTGCCTTACAGCTAATTTCCTAATGCATGTAGGGTAACACTGTGGTTGGCTTCCTTGCTTTGTTTGTATAAGTGTTTACTCAAGCTCTGTAATTAAGATTGACATCTTTATATATAGGTATGTAAACCTGTATATATGCTATTTAATTGAAATGGACGTTATCAAAATATAATTATACAAAATATACAAACAAAGCAAGCAGGCAAACTTAAGTGTTGATCTACATACAGTAAGAAATTAGCTGTATGCTTCAGTGAGATTGGACAAACAAAAATGACCCTTTGTCATCATTTTATTTTTACTATAAGATTTTGTCAAATAAGCAGTATAAATAAATTTTAATTCATTGCAAGATCGGACATTATTTTACGAGAATCATCTAGACATCAGTTACATGCACATGTTGCCAGTATGTCAAAACTTTTAGGAATAATTGATTGTCGGCCTAACCTTGTGAATACTTTATTTTTTTATTTTTTTCAAAATTGACACTAAAATTAGTAGGATCATTGAATACGGAACATGTTTACTAAGTTTTAAGTTGACAGGACTTCAACTTCGTCAAAAACTACCTTGACCAAAAACTGTAACTAAAAACTTTAACCTAAAGCGGGACAGACGGACGAACGAACGGACGCACAGACCAGAAAACATAATGCCCATAAATCGGGCATAAAAAAAACTTTCACCTAACCTGTACACAATCGGCGCAAACGAAAGACAAAATCTACGCAAGCGAAGAAGAATAAAAATGAAATGCAGATCGACGCAAAAATAAGACAAAATTTACGCATGTGAAAGAATAAAAAAAAGTGAAATGAAGAACGGCGCAAATGCAAAAAGTCGAGATCAAAATTTACATTTTATTATTTTTATTAGAACGAAGGTTAAATATAGTGTAGTATCTAATGTGTCCATTTGTGTTAAATTTCCACAGGATATTAAAGTAGCGTGACGCATAATAATTCCTCTTTTCTTGGGAGACGTAGCGTACCTACGTCGCGTACACCATGATGGAATCCGAGAAAAACGCGAAATAGGACGTTATAATTTGACGTTTTTTCTTTGCTAGAAACAACGTCATAGAGCGTTTATGTCACTACCAAGTTGCGTTAGCTGATGCGCATAAACAATAGGCTGTTTGGTCTTTAACATATTGTCCAAATATATATGCTATTGTTATGAAACTTTGTAAGCAGTGTTATAATTGATTAAACTTGGTCATACAAGTTTTTTTAAGATTTGTCAACTCTTTCTATCCTATTAGGTCCATGTTTAATGAATCAAATTGCAAGAAAGGGGATGAAATTACATTGTCAAAAAATTTGGGTCCCGATTTTTAAGGAAAGTTGTGATTTGGTCTAGTTGAAAAAGGTTAAAAATTAGCACATCGGAATTTGTCAAAAGATTTCAAGACGCCCTAAACATAAAAGTGTCCATATTTTGAGTTAGAGCCGATGAAGTTTTCTACAAATTTGATTTAATTTGTCCCAAAAGTAATACAACACACTTTAAAACTTTCATTGAGAAGACGCAGGTGGGTTTTTTTAAATTTTCATTTATGTTCTAAAAGAAATGTAGTACGAAATAATTGTAGTATCGGACCTAAGAGGTGAAATCTGTAAATATAGAATCTGTACCTTGGCAACTTCCCTAAATGATTTGGTGGTGTCAATTTGCCAAATAGCATGCAACTAAAGGATTTAAACTTTTATTTTATAGAATTTCTGCAAAAATGGCCAATGTTGTTGGCAATTTATGGTCAAAATAGGCATTTCATAGCTTTTTCAATATTGATGCATACATGGCACCCTGACTTTCTATCTGACAGGTTTTCATGTGTCAATATTTGTGTTTTTATGCCTTTATCTAGTTCTTTTACTTATTTATGAACTCTGAATCTACAGAAAAGAAGATTATCTCAGACAATATGTGCAAAATGTGTTGTATAAATGACCCTTGTCTAACGCCCTGTTTGGATAAAGTCAAAAGTGGGGAGCTTGGTACATAAAAATTGAAGTCCATAGTAAAGACCTCACTAAATTTGTATAAAAAGCACTTTACAATGTCTATTGCATGTTTTGTACCTGTTCCTTTTTACATAATATTTTTCTTTTCTTTAGGATAGCAAGTGGTTAAAATATAAGCCTGTTGAGTTTAAAATTGCATTCAAGTTTTTTTTAATAAAAAGGGAAAAAATCATTGTAGCAGACCATACTGTCTGCAAGAAAAATTAATTCCAAGAGCCTTTTTGTGTTCAGATTTGTTGTATCATGTCACATGAGTATAAAAATGATTAAAAATACATATTTTTTTTTTATTTCTTATAGCCTCAATATGCATTTTTTAATGTTAATATGTTGCACGACCTAAATTGGCCCTAATTTTTGTCCAGTCTGACTTAGCTTAAGACCCTTTTAAACTAATATGATATGCTACTTATAACTTTTCTTTCCATTTAAAGTACATTCAATACATATTTCAGGATTATTTATAACCAAAAAGCTTCACCAATTTAAAATTGCTGGAAAGTATTACATCTTCATGTAACTTTTAAATAATTATGCTTAGTCTGATAAATCAAATGAGTACTCTATTGCTTTAAGTACATAATAAATTATATATTAAGGGATTTGATTTAATTTTAATTTGTAAAGCCCCAAATCTTGATAGTTGAATTTTTTTTTTTAACGTCAAAATTTAACACGCAAAGTTGAGTATAGAATTTAACATATTGTCTATAGAATATATCCTATTGTTATGAAACTTTGTAAGCAGTGTTATAATTGTTTAAACTTGGTCATACCAAGTTTTTTTTAAGATTTGTCAACTCTTTCTATCCTATTAGGTCCGAGACCACAATTGTCGTCCCTTGATTTTCGTTGTTCACGAATATTGTCCCTAGTGTTGACAGTGGGTTACTTGCCATTAATTTGTATACCCCTTTCAAATTGATTTCTCCATGTTTAATGCCTCAAATTGTAAGAAGGGGGATGACATTACACTGTCAAAAAATTTGGGTCCCGATTTTTAAGGAAAGTAGTGATTTGGTCTAGTTGAAAAAGTTCCAAAATTAGCACTTCGGAAGCTGTCAAAAGATTTCAAGACGTCCTAAACACAAAATTGTCCATATTTTGAGTTAGAGTCGATGAAATGTTCTATAATTTTGATATGATTTGTCCCAAAAGTAGTACAGCACACTTTAAAAATTTCATTGAGAAAGCGCAGGTGGTTTTTTTTTAAATTGTTATTGATGTTCTAAAAGAAATGCACTACGAAATAATTGTGGTCTCGGACCATATATTGGGTTTGTTTTGATAAATGTTTAACATAATATGCATAGTCTTTATATAAGCAATAACAGCCACATGTACCGGTAACTGTGCAATCGAAATGCATATTATTACTGGCACACGCAACTTTTCACACCTAGACTTTGTTGGTTATATTATATTCAACAAGTTAACACCCTTAAATAATACTGTTGTACATACATGTACGAAATTGTAACACCACCTGAGAAAAGTTATACAATTGTATTTTGTATTAAAACGTAATTGTATTATCCCTCACTGGCAGAAGGTTTTGTTTTGTTACATACAACCTTCCGCCAGTGAGGGATAATACAACTGCGTTTTAAATGAGAATTATTTCGTTCACAAGACCATTCCAAACATTAATTTAAAATAGGCTGAACTGATAATTTTGATTGTCAATCTAATTTGGGGCTCAATATTTATCTGAAACAGAGAAAACTAAAGAAATAAACTTATAAAGGTAAATATTTTGAAATGAAAATGTAGTTAGTGTCGTGTGTATTATACTGTAAATTATCGTGCCAGTGGAGATGTAAGCTAAAAGTGTCCCGGGTTGAGAAATTGGGAAACAATAAATGATGGGAATTGAAAAGCCTCAATTAAGATTGAACATTAAACGAAAAATAAAAATCAATTGTGATAGATAACAGCCACTGAAATACAAATTTCAGTTTTTCGGCAAAAACATTTTTGCTTCTGACAGGATTAACATATTAATATTAGTGCGAAACCCTACCCCTGAATTTCGACAGTGTTAAAAAGAATACAATAAAGTGTTGAATTTACGCATTTCTTCCAATCATTGAATAATGTTTTAACGTACAATCTGGCATGATATTTATACTGCTTTCAATTAATATGCATATTCAAAACAATGATATTGCTTCATACAGTCATTATGAATGGTGTAATGGTGAATGGCATATGGTGCAGTGATATAAGGTGTATAGTGTTATGGCATATGGTGTAATGGGAATGGTTTAATGGTGTAATGGGAATGGTTTAATGGTGTAATGTACTATTGGAAAAGATGTGAATGAATAGTGTACGACATTTAAAACTATGCAAAATATTGATAAGAACTGAAGTGTAATTTCATACATTAGTTTACATTATTGTGATCAAAATTCATTTTTTTTTAAATAGATAAATAATTGTGTAGTTGCATGCTTTGTTTGAAAGGAAAGGTGTGTGATGCAGAGGTGTAATGTGTATGATGTAATGGCATAGGGTTTATGGTGTAGTTGTTTATGGAGAATGATGTAATGGTGTATGGTATAAGTGTGAAGTGTACACCATCCAAGGACTGTATTACTAAAGCAATACAATTAAACTTTGTATTTTTTTATGACTGATGAGCTATAATAATAATAATAATGATAATTTATAAAGTGCCCTATATACAAAAATAAAAATTACTCTAAGGCGCTGTACATTCACATAGTAATTAAAACAAATCAATGACAAAAACATAAAACATGCATTCAAATGCTGAAATAAAAAATGCCTACCATAAAATAAAAGGTCAATACGAAAATACCTGTTTAAACAAAGAATTAAAAATTAACAATATAGGCTTAAAGTATGCAAACAAGCAAAGACTCTAAAACGAAATACAAATAGTAAAAAGCCCATAAAAGAGAAAAGAATTCAATCTAATTAAAAGGCAATGCGATATAAATGAGTTTTTAGCTGATATTTAAAACACTCTAGGGACATTGTATTAAACTGTTCGGGAAATTGTTCCATAGAAATGCCGCTGTCCAATCAAATTGTCTTTCACCGTACGTCTTCGTCCTCACTTTTTGAACGGTGTGTAGTTTTGTGGAGCTTGAACGCAAAGATCGGTTTGGCACGTGTAGATTGACTAGTTCCAGAATGTACGCAGGGCCAATGTCATTCAAAGCGCAGTACACATAAGTCAATATTTTGTATTGTGGTCTATATTGGACGGGTAACCAATGTAAATCAGCAAGTATCGGTGTAATAGGTTCATGTTTTCTTGTCCTGGTGATAAGACAAGCTGCTGTATTTTGTACTTTTTGTAATTTGTTCAATGTAGTCTTGTTGATACCGTTCAGCAGAATATTCCCATAATCAAGTCTGGATGTTACTAGACTGTTCACTAGTGTCTTGCAAGCAGTTGTTGTTATGAAGCTGCGAATGCGTCCAATATTACTGATGTGAAAATGACAGGAATTTTCTATGGCAGAAACTAGCCTTTCCATCGTAAGATATTGATAAAAAAATACACATAAGTTTTCACGCAGGATACACTACTTATAACAGTATTGCCGCCTTTGAGTTGGAGATTTGGTACACTAGCTTTCAGATGTTTCGGTGTGAATATGATAAGTTCGGTTTTATCTTGATTCAGTTTTAACATATTTGTTGACATCCATGAACTAATGTCGGAAAAACATAGTTCAAGTTTGAAAAATAGTTATCCCAGTTGTCTAGCGGCTTGATAACAATTTACACTTGTGAATCGTCCGCATAGTAGTGATATTTCATGCCATGGTGACTGCATATTTCACCTATTGGCTTCGAGAAAAGACAGTCAAATTTCGGGCCAAGCACGGAACCTTGTGGAAGACCAAATGTTAGATGATATTTCTTCGATGTAGTTGTTCCAATCACCACACGCTGATGTCTAGCCGTCAAATACGACTTAATCCATTCGAGAGCGCAACCAGTTATGCAATATGCAAATGACAGACGTTGTAGAAAAATTATGTGATCTATGACATCGAATGCAGCGGATAGGTCCAATAGCACCAATACTACTGATGACTGTTTATCTAAAGCCGCATTTATATCATGATGTACTCTCGCTAATGCAGTTTCAGTTAAATGACGTGGTCTGTATGCTGACTGAAGTGGATCATACAATGAGTTAGAGTCCAAATGAACATCTAGTCTCTTATCAACTACCTTTTCTAGAGTTTTTGAAATAAAGGGTAAATTGGACACTGGTCTGTAATTTTTGTAAATTTCGGAATCAAGTCCCGTTTTTTTTTCAGAAGAGGTCTCACAAGAGCCTGTTTGAAGTCTGACGGTACGATTTCCTCATCAAACGATGCAATGACGACATCTGAAAAAAGTGGCACGACAACATCTGAACACTGTTTCAAGAGATTCGACGGAATAGGATCTAGCTCGCAGGACTTGTTCGGGGCTTTTTGAATGATAGTTCGTATCTCATCATTGGTTGTGTGTTTGAATGACAAAAAAGGTGTACCAGTGAATTCAACATCTGGCTGTAGAAATGCAATGTTATCACCCCTTACTACGTTTTGGTCTCTTAGTCCATCTCTTATTGTTACAACTTTATTGACGAAAAAAATCAGCAAATTTTGCAGAGTTTGACAGTTCTAGTTCCGAGGATGAACAGGCTCTGATAGAAACGTAATGCGTCTGGGTCACTGAGATTATTTAGGTGGAAATTGAAATCTCCGGTGAAAAGAATGTTATGCGCAGGTACTAGAATAATATTTTGATCAAGGTATGATTCGTAATCCTCAAAGAAAACAGTATTGCGAAAACCATTAGATTTATATGGTGGGGGTCTGTATATTACACACAGACGAATATTAAAATCTCCAGAATGTACAGAGAACTCCATATGCTCAAAGTGAGTAAAATGTTTTTCATGGATGTTCAATCGTTTTATGCAAATATCCCCTTTGAACAGAAGTGTTATTCCACCGCCTCAACGATCACTACTACTGTGATGTATTATGCTGTATTCAGATTGTACTGGGTCTTGAATAACACATCCATCAAAGTTAGAACCATGCCATGATTCCATGATAGCCAGAATATCTAAATCATGAGAAGTCGCAAAATCACAAATGGCTAGAGCCTTGTTTTTAACACGTCTGCAGCTTAGAGTGACAACCAGCATGTTACTTTTGGAATAAGTTCTGATATTGGGAATCATATTCACTGATGCAAGAGTTATTGGGCGATCAGAGTTTCTTCCCGTGTATATCCCAAAAGGTCTGTGACCTACACATGTCATGATATTACTTGTTGACTCTATATCAGTAGGTGTGCTTACTATTATATGATTATAGTCACAGTTGTTCAGATCTTCGATTTTATTAAAGTTAATGCCAATTTGGCTATTTTTATTCACCTTGAGATATCTATTACTTGTCAGAGCTGTAATTTGCCGTATCACACGCGGTTCTGCCCGTGTACCTCGTTTGGTCCGACGTGACGATGTGGTGAGAAACGATCCTTGACAGCTAAATGGCTGAGTAATCATCGATGTTATTGTATTCAACAATGAAATGATTAATTATCAAACTGAATCACTATAAATGTTTATCAAAATCCACAATTTTGTTTATAACTAGTAATGGATTGTAAATCTGAAAAAAAAAAGTTTCACTAGTTTGCGTTATTAATTCACACAAATTTCAATAATAAATTCACTGTAATGGGAGCATCCACTAATCGCTAACCACAGTTGAATAATTAGATTGCATTGCCAAGAAATCAAATTATAACTCAATTAATGTCAATTGACCAATTGTGAACTTATCATTTCTGAGTTCCAAGTGGTTTAGATGAAATCATAACTTCGTAAATTTCACGCACGTCTTTACGGGTTTGGTGGCCATTATGGAAATCTGTATTTTTATAAGCAACACGACGAGGTCCAAGGTTTGCTCTTCCGATGCATATGCAATCCTCCCTTCCATTGTTTTCTAAGATGAACTATACATTTTTATGACCTTTTTAATCCCGAATACTGAATAACTTTTCTATGACTGTTCCGTAACTATTTCGTCACGTTTGGAGTGCATTTTATTTCCATTATTTTGGTTCTTTGGAGGAGGGAAGAGACAACTCTTGGTATCATGGAATTGTTTGTATTATGAACGGATTAGAAATACATGGTATAAGTATTGTATTTTTTAAGTTCATTTATATGTCTTGGAGTTTAGTATGACGTCCATTTTTCACAAACCTAGTCCACATTTTTGTTTAAAGACCAGCTTAAGCCCGCTAACGTCTATGGCATTTTCTTGCTGTGATAAAAACCAATTGGTGGACTTCGTTTTTTTTTTCTGCTCCTTGGGGGGATTGATGTCTCTGCTTACTATTCCACATTTCCATACTCAATTGTTTACTTCAGTATGGTGTTCAAGTCAAATATACTCAACCTGTATTGATCAGTTTCGTCTTACTTATGTTAATTACAATAAACATCACACATTTTGTAAAACACGATGTCCGTCCTTTCAAATATTAAGACAATGCTAGAACAAACTAAAACGAATTATGAAGTCTGGATCCTGTATTTACTGTTTGTTCTTGGCTATCATATCAATTTTCTATATTGCTTTTAGACTATAAGTACCTCTTTTGAATTGTAGTGCAGTTTGTCATCTATATATTAACTTGTATGTATTGTATAGTGCATATGGTATATGTTTTGCTAAATACTGAAGGTACTAGCTTATAGGTGACCCTGTAATTGCGTACACCCTGGTCCCTTTGGTCTATAGTAGATATAGTAGATATAGTAGATACAAATGTAGTTGTTTTAATTGCAATCATACAACATCACCTTAAGTTTAACTAAGTGCTGTTATCATGGTTATTAGAGCAAACATGTAGGAGTGGGATGATGTGGACAACATTTGATTTAAACACCTGTCCACAACTAAAAATATCTAAAATTGTTCAAACCTGACCCTTGTCTGTTAGGTTAGATAAGGAAGGTTGAAAAAATCTCTTTTTTAATGGAAAAAATATAGAACAAATATATAGGTAACTAAAAATGATAGAACGAGTTGTCTTGCATAGAAATCTGCTAAATATAGAATTAAGAATATGTGGTATGGTTGCCAATGAGACAATCCTCCAAAGAGACCAAATGACACAGATAATCTAGTTTCATTGTACAATTGCAAAACTAGTATGTATTCTACAGAAAAAACAATAATATCTGAATTTTAAGGTATACAAAACATTACAAGGATATTGATTTAAGCTCAAAATATCTTAAATAGCATCTAATGGCGTACACGGCATCAGTTCACATTATTTGGAAAACAAACTATATGAGCTGATAGACAACTCACTGGCAGCCAATCAGAAGACGTGTTACATCCAACATTAAACTATGTGTAGTAAGACTCCACCACCTATAATTTCAATTAAAAAATGTGACCTCATTGTGTTTGTTTCGAGAAAAATCAGGAAATGGAGTTTTGAATCAAAATGAAGAAGTAAAAATCAAAAATAAATCATCTAATAAAAAACATCAAATTTCTTGATAACTTTTATACATGTACTCCTGTGCCAAACACAAATAACTTTTCTGCAGAAAAAAAACATAAAAGATCTATTCAACCTTAATTCACCTATGCTTGATTTTTTTTCAAATCAAATAAAGGGTAACTGTACATCAAGTTTAGTTTTTAGAAAAGTGTTATGCGATGTTAGTTGTTCAATCTGATATGTTTTCCCCTAATGGGTTGTTAAAATCCTTAAACATTTGAAAGATACCCAGCAAATATAATTATTGCAATAACTGTTATCCTTGAATTTCCGATTATCATTTCCATAATACAGGGAGGCATTCAAGCATGGTTTCTTAAAAGTAAAGTTATATTCGTCTCTAAAAGTCTTAATAACATGTACAATTGTTTGTGTTGTTTTTACAGACATATATGTGTACTGCATTATAAGATATAATTTGAAAAGAAAAAAAAGACGAAAAATAGATAAATTGTTTGGTTCAATTCTTTATAACATTCTAAAAAAATGTTGGATGTAACGTGTCTTCTGATTAGCCGACGGTGTTTTGTTAAACAGCCTATAGTCATAATTTACGTCATCAACGTTTTTTCATGGTTTTCTCCGGTTTAAATTGGAATTTAGAATTAAATTATAAGAAATAATTGTAATATTTTTTTTCTGTTTGATCAAATTAACATTAAAGTGTAATTATTGATTTTATAAAAATTGATAATTACCACGTGAATCACTGTTTACATTTACTCGGAAGAAATTGTAAAAACTTCTTTTCGATTGGTCAATTTGTTACCTGGATACAGGACGCTCTTATATATTTGTTTGTTTCGGGATTCGCGGTACATTTGAAATTTTTCATTGAAATTATTTACCCTCCCACCCGCCGCATATAACTGTGTTAGTTATGAATTTTATTGTATTTTATGTACTTATTTATAAGATGTGCTTGTGTATACTGTGGCTAGCTCATGTGTTTATTTGAGCTGTTTGGATGAATACATTTATCATTTCTAATGGCTAGACGCTATAGTTGCTCTTTAACATTAACTTTACATGTTATATGTGACTGCCAGTGGTATAGTCGAGTGTTTGTCCTGTGCTGTGAAATATATCTGTTTGTCTTGTGTATATATTGTGCCATAATAAAATTGAGTAACTTTGATTTCTTTTGTGAGAAGCCTGGTAATTAATGTGGTGCACACTTTAAAATAACTCGCTTCGCGCAATATTTAGTGTACACCACATTTTTTATGTTATTTTTTCATAGACAGAAAAAATATTACAATTATTCCTTAATTATTATTAAACACTTATTAGACAACACACAAATAAATTTTGAATCCATAAAAGGTTTTATTTAACCACGCATTTTGAAGGGTCTATCGGAGTTTCTTAGAAGAGAATAGTAGACAAAAAATTGAAAAAATAGACCAAACAATACTGAATAATGGGGTGCCTATAATAATAGAATAAAATTGAGAATAGAAATTAGGAATATACTGGTAATATACATGTAGGTAAATCAAATTTAAAGGTTTGAAAAATAATGGAATTAAATATCATGAATTCAAAACCGACTACCCGTTTCCTTGCCCTCTCTACAAGGTTTTCATCTAAAAGTGTTTTTTTCTCAACATCTATAAAGGAAAAATTCCAGTTAATATATATTAATTAACAATAACAAAGGAATTGAACAACACATAGCAATTACATTTGAAAATGCCTGTACCAAGTCAGGAATATGACAGTTCTTGTCCATTCGTTTTTGATGCGTTTTGTTATTTGATTTTGCCATGTGATTATGGACTTTCTGAATTGATTTTTCTCTAACTTCAGTGTTTTTGTGATTTTACTTTTTACACATCCAGGTTTTCAGGATGGGTTAGGCAATCATCATCACACAGCGAGGTAAATTTACTGTCTTGTTTAGATCATATTATGAATTTAAAAATTTTGAAGGAACTAAGGTTCCAAATTTTTATGGCGATGTTGAACTTAGTTTATATATCAATGACATATACCAAATTGTTTGTAATTGCGTTGACAAGATCAACAAGCGAAATATATGTATGATGTTTTGGCCGTGGTTGCATCGGCGGCTTCTATATTCTGTTAAAGTGTTCGATTAGTGTAGTTTGTGATTATCATTTTAACGAAGATTGTTTGACCCTGCTCCTATGTCAAGGTTTACTGCCTTGACACTTTTCCTAATCACAGTGATATTATCACTGTAAGAGGAACCACATAACACGAGAAGTTAATACTATCTGGTATTCAGTTTAATCGGGAATTTGAATATTTTCCTTTTGATTTCACAGCCATATATGTTTTACTACAATATACAATTTCTTCTAGAACATATGTTGGAGTGTCACCTAGTTTGTCGCCTGTCGCACCATTTAGATTGAATGTAACACTACATTTTTGATTGGACAATTAAGGGTTGCTGATGCAGATACTTGTATAAGTAATTGATAGGGACTACAAGTTTTGGATACAAACCTAGTTCTCTGGTTATTTCTAACGAATTGCTCTTGATCGTACGCGTGTTGATCTAGGTACATAGAAAAACTGTAATGTTAAGCTCCAACATACAGGAGCTAACACGTTGCTCTAGCGAGCGTGTTGAGCCTAACTATATATATGATCTGAATGGTTCATTATAAAAAAAACCAGACTGAAAACATAATATATTACTCAAGCGTGAATTTAATAGTAGTTGTTTGAAACGCTCTTTGTAATCATAGACTCATCCATTAATGACGTTTCATTAATATGCAATGATAAGTACCCTTGAATGACCGAACACATAAATGTGAACAGTTTTCGGTACCGTAGATATAATTAATTGTTAAAAGATGTATATGTTAGTGGCGGCAATAGGTGAAATTATGCAGTAAGCTTAAATGGTAGACAATAAGGTAACGCCAAGACATGACTGCCTGATAATTGTAGACATTACGTGTATTTCCTGAAATCTAATGATGATTATTCAACCTTTTGCAAAACATCATTTCAGTAATTAAGTGAGTTTTGTGAATTTTGTTTTATCTTCCAAGTACATGTACATTCGGAGAAGTATTCTTGTTGTTAAAACTAATGTTTCAATTATAATTCAAATATTACTATACATTAAAATAACAGATATTCAAATTTGATTTGCTTCCCATAATCAACTTGCATTTCTTTTTGCGTATCAAAAAATTAAATGTTTCAAACATGCGAATCTAATGAAAGTAGGGTTAATTAAAAAGTCTGTCGAAAATTTATTTGTAGAAATTTTACACTTTACAAGGCGAGATAGTTTTGGTCTTGCCAAAAGTAGAGACATGTAGGACATCTGGCATGTTTCACTTCTCAATCTTGATTATTATTAGTTGATGGACATGATACGGAAGAAACATTTCTTGTATCTTTGCTATCAAAATTTATTTAGAGAAAACAAGAAACATAATTTACTCAAGACAGTAAAATGATCTCATGGCACATAATAAAGTTTAAACTTGATCATCCACAGAAAAGCGGCAACTATAGACTACTACAATTCAAAACATTTTGCCAATTTTACCCCTGAAGATAGTTGAAGGTCCTGATTTACTATTATATTTTTAGAAATTTATTTATAACATAACTTTTTCTGACGTTGATACATTCGTATGATGCACAGTGGATAATTTTACTGTGCTGTCGTAAATCAATTTGAGGTGTTCGTCGATATTCTTTGGTTTACGTGTTGTTTGTGCTATAATATTATGTATTCATGTCTTTCTCAGTCCTGAGTAATTGCCGTTTTATTTGTATTGTATTCTTGTCACGTAATTTTGTCATTTTAGCGGTATTTTTAACATTGCCATATAATCAGGAGGTTTTGCTAGCCATTAAACTGGATTCTGACCGACATTGTTTTTGTACCGAGTCAGGAATATGGTAGTGGTTATCAAATAGTCTGTTTTAAAGTAATTTTGCAGCGGTTCAGTGTTTCTGTGGTTCCGCTGTTTTCCTCTTACAGTTGATGTGTTTCCTTAGATTTGTTTCAGTTCAATCGAATCATCACTATTGAACAGAGGTATACTAATTTTGTCTTGTGATAAATACCATGTGATTCAAACAATTTAATAATGACTTTGCAAATATGTCTCATGATTAGATTACATAGAACTATTTCTGTAACCCTGGGACTATTGTAACATAAATAATACGTATTAACGAGGCCCAATCTAAAAGAATTATGAAAAATCTGACCAATAACTATGTCTGAATTTTTTCCTCAATTCCTATTTAAGTATAATGAATGGATTAAGCTAAAAAAATATATACCTTACCTTTATTGTAGTAACGGGAGGGACATGCTAAAATAGGGCTAATATTATAATGGATATATAGTAAAAATTGCCCTGAAATGAACTAAAAGTGAATTTAAAAAAAAAACTGTTCAATAACTAATTTTATTTTTCACATATGACATGCATCAAACATCACTCTTTCCATTCAAAGTCAGAAAACCAGGTGTTGCGGGGGAAACTTTTGATAGGGGGGCTCTCAAAACCCACATTTTACCATTTTTTTAAATGGAAATCAAGATATCAAATCAAAATATCCACAATTAATTTTTAAAAATGTAATAAGTTGTCTCTTTGTTATCCCTGATCAACAAAACTGTTACTATTAATTAAAAAAACATGCTTAAAAGGTAAAATTTCACTAGGAGGGGCGTGGGGGTGGTGGGGTGGGGTGGGGTGAAAAATTTCAAGAGTCATATATTATCATATCTTCACAAGCAAAAATTAAATAATCAAAAACAACTGAAATGAAATATGGAAATGTAAATAAAACAAACTTATAATACATACATAAAAGAATGCATTTAAGTTGAAAGAAATAAAAAAAAATGGTTTATTGGGTTTTGTCATTTTTGTACGGAGAATCTCAAAACTTTTTTTATTTTTTTTTATTTTACACATAGAAAATATCAATAGGAATTGAATTGTACATTTTTATTTGAAAAAAAATAGATTCCTAGTCCTCTGATGGTCCTGGAATAACTGTCAAATCAGGTTCTTCTGCATCAGCTAAAATATACAATTGAGCTCAAATTGCATCTTGTAAGAAGACCTATCTGGAAACATTCAATATAATGAATAAAATTGGAAAGAAGGGATGTAATAAAACTGTTTTGTTTTTTTTGTTGTAATCCACTGTCATATGAAAAAGTAATGGAAACACTTTCTTTTTGTTAAATCTTCAAAATACATTTTGATTTCAAAATTCTTTCTTATTTTGATATTGTTATATATTGGATAATTGGATATTTGAAAATTGTATATTTGGATATTTGAGAAAAAAAATAATATTAGATGTGAAATACAAACCACAAAAGAGAGTAACAGTATTATAAATAATTTACCAATAATGTTAGCAGGGCAATTTCATTAATGGAAATTAGTCGTTTTCTTTCATTGTCAAAATTATATTAAAAGGTGGTTCATCATGAAAGTTCAATCATATTCCCCAAACATCTATGTTGTCAAAAAACTCTAACAAAAATTATCTTTCTTTGTTAGAAAATAGTAAATCCCAAATTAATCTATTATAACTATAATTTTATATCAAATATTTTGAAATATATTTTATATACCGGTAGTGCTTTGATAATATGTTGTAGGAACAATTATTGTTTTTTTAGAATTCTTATTGAAAATGTATAGATAAAAGATGGCTAATGTATATTTGTAAACCCATTTAGCTATCTTAAGAACAATTTATACATACCAATGACATTTGAGCAGTAAGTGTCCCCTTCCTTGATTTCATGACTTCTTGTTTCTGAAGATCTCTGACTTTTAAGTTTTAAACGTTGTAACTGTAAAATATAAGAAATAAACATTCCTTTGCATTGTTTCATTTAAAAAGTAAAGTATACACACTCTAAAGCATGAAAAATGTAATGTTTATTCACATAGTTATAATGATACAATAGGAAAATATTTTATATAAAATTTAAAAAAAACATCAATTTAGAGGATTTTTTTTTATTTAAAAACTTTCTATCTATATGATCAAAGGGATGTAACTCCCACAAAACAGGATTTTTAATTTTTTTTATCATGAAAATAAGAAATTTCAAAAGGCTGCATAAAACTATGTTTAGAATTTATCAATCTCCTTCAAAGTCATTTAATGCATAAAGATTGTGTTCAAATGAAAATTCTGAAATGTTTTTAAATCAAACCTTAAATTCCTTAGTCTTTGCTACAGTCCTTTTCCTGTTAACATCCTTGTCTCTTATTGCAGCTGTTACTGTTGTGGCAATTCCAGGACTAAGACCAAGCTCTTCATGGACCTGAAAAAACACACACAAGAACTTGGGAGCTGTGTCTTACATTGTGTATGATAACATTTCACAAAGCTACCATCCTAAACAACATTTATATTATTCTTTTTGATATATTTTTTCTATGTATGTGCCTGTTTCAAGTAAGGAACCTGTAATTCTGTGGTTGTCGTTTGTTTATGTGTAACAAATTTGTTTTTTGTTCTTTTTTTTTTTTTTTTATAAAAATAAGGCTGTTAATTTTCTCTGAATTGTTTTACATTGGCTTGGCTCATTGTTGAAAGCCGTATAGTCACCTATATATATAATTGTTAATTTCTGTGTCAATTTTGTCTCATGGAGAGTTGTCTCATTGTCAATCATACCACATCTTCTTTTTTATATCTATATGAGTTTCATGTGATTATGGTTTATCTTTCAACTTAACCTAATTAGTGAACCAGTTTTACAGTTTTTTAAGTTTATAAACCATATGATCTGTTTAAAAAAGTAATTTGATGAATGTTTTCATATTACTTTATATAAATAAATTATTAGTACCTGTGCAACATATTTGTAGCCTTTATTTTTTTGACAAACAGCAGCAGACAATCTGTGAGCTAAACTTCCACTCTCACTGTAGTGCTTGTCTTTTAAGGCCTTTGATCGAACAGTGTTGTTAAAGCTTTCATTAGGATTACTGGAATCTAGTTTGCTCAACTTTCCCGGGTCAAGGTCTGTAAACACTTTTAAAAGATCTTTTTTCAAGTTTTCATCTTTCACATCTGCACCCCATGGTAGATTTATATGCTTTGCTGTGGGTTTGTTTTTCATTTGGCACCAATCTCCACATCCATCATGATTACCAAACTGGTGTAGCACTACAGATGGTAAACTGTTCTTTATTCTGTCTGAGTCACCTTTGTTTTGGGCTAACATGAAAGAAAAGCTTTTTTTAGGAGATCAGTAATGGTTTTTACAGAGAGTTCTTTATATTTGCCTTTTATTTTGTGGAGCCTATTTGATATGTTCTTCTTTACATGATTGATGTCACTGACCTTTTCCAAACATGAGTCGACTTTACATCTTGCCCGATTGAATGCTGTGCAATCGTCATCTCCTATAAGTGTAATTACCGGGGTATCTTTCTTTTTGGCGTCTTTGAGTATTTCCACAATCATGTCTGGTTCCATAGATTTGGCTGAGCCACACCAATTCTTACGACATTTATGTGTTGTTGGTAACCGTTTTTTTTAATTTTGCCACATCACATTTTCTGCATCTCTTGTATCGAGCACTATAGCCAACAACCTTTCCTGTTTTTTTCCCAATCATGGAAGCTGTTCCTACAAAAAAAGTTTTCCATTGAATATTTTTTTTATGTTACTGGATTTCATTAATTACGTGTTACACCCACTTTCATGTCAAAAGGAATGTAGCTCCTCAAATATAATTGTTTTTTTTTCTTCACATTATTGTACCCTTCGTAAAAATAGTTGATACCAAGAGTATGTTTAATGTATTTTTATAACCCTGTTCATTTTTATACGCATGTTTTTTTTTTCTACTGGTGGAAAATATTCTTTCTTACCTCTATGCCATTTTCAATTTTGTTTTGCCAACAAACATAAACATATTCTACATACAATTTTCCTTACTTACAAAAAAAACAAAAGAGAACAAAAATAGAAGATGTGGTATGATTGCACATGAGACAACTCTCCACAAGAGCCCAAGATGACATAGAAATCAACAACTATAGGTCACTGTACGGCCTTTAACAATGAGCAAAGCCAATACAGTATAGTCAACTGTTAAAGGCCCCAAAGTGACAAATAAAACAATTCAAAGTGAAACTAGAAAACTAACAGCCTCATTCATGTAGAAAACAAGAATGTGTCCATAGAACACGGATGTCCTATCCTAACTATCATATTTTATGTTCAGTGGACTGTAAAAATGGGATTAAAACATTAATTTGCCAATTAAATAAGAAAGAGCATATAAAAGGGAACATCTGTACTTAGTTTCAAGTTAATTGAACTTCAACTCCAAAAAAAATACTTTAGACTGAAAACTTTTACCTGAAGCGGGACAGACAAATGGAGGAACAAACGCAAAGACTAGAAAACATAATGGCCATCAATGGGGCATAAAAATAAACAAAAATAAATATGTACCATATCAATAAACCACAACAACTGATTCACAGGCTCCTGACTTGGGATGGGCACATCCTGTCTATGATAATTCTTCAATTTCATTTATTTTAATATATGTTGTTGCCTACAGCTATAACATGTATAAAATTCATTTAGCTTATTTTTCATTTTCTGTCAAAATCTAACGAGGTCAAGGTGAATTTTGAATATTGTCTGAAGAAGTATACATTTTGTCAAAGAAACCCGTAAAAAGTAAACAAGATGGATAACATTGAATTGTTATAATTTCTTTAGCCAAATTCTTTTGCAAACGATGAATCTTTTATCGCAAACAGTTTTTTTTTTGCAAAATGTGTAAAAATGGAGGCTGCCAACGGAAACCCTGCTTCCAAGAATGATATATCTGTTCAATATTTCTTAGTTTTAAGAATTAATTAAGTTTTTTTTAGTTTTGGTATGACATGTAAACAGATCATAATACTTCCATAATAAGATAGGTAATTTATAAAGATATAGCTACCAGACAAACTATTGTAACACCTTCCTGAGCCCCTTCTCTGATAAGCTCCGTCTGCTGATGCTGTTATTCCAGTTACATTAATAGGGTCACACACAGGATTAGTGTTATCTGTTGAAGCTATTCCACTACTGGCTGTTGCAGTTTCTGACCCACTAGCAATGGCATGAATTGCATTAATGTCATCATTATCTGCTTGTAAAGTACCTGAAATGAAAAAAATGATTGAAGAGTTAAAAGATAAAAGCACTACATATGGACAGCAACCTACAACAGGTCTGACAATGTCTGATTCCTCTGAAAATTTAAGGGAATATAGATCTTGACCCCATGTCAAATTTATACTAATTGCTTTAGTTTCAGAGTTATAAGCCAAAAACTGCATTTCACCCCTATGATTTATTTATAGCAATGGCAGCCATGTTTGTTTTACAAAACAGAAAATAAAACACAAACCTTGTACTAAATAAGGATAATTAAGACTTAGTTTGGTGTTCATTGTTTCATAGCAGGTTTTTTGAAAGTTAACAAACTCAAATAATAGACAAATTACATGTGAACAAAGCCAGATCTAGCGAGCCTCTTGTTTATCATATGAATAAAGTCCTATTTTTCTTTAAAGACTGACATATAAAAACTTATGTTGCATTAATTAAGATTTAAACTTCAATTCATGCTCATTCAAAATAGTGCTAATTTTCACACAACAAATCACATTCACATTAATATTCATGAAATGTGTAGAGTGGTTCAATCCTTTGTAGATTAATATTCAATACTAGAAAATATCAGGCTTACACAAATCTGTCATTAAGTAGTCATCATTGATTTACTCGCAAGTTTTGTTAGCAATCCCTCCTCAAACAAAGCATTGTCTACGGACTGTTGTGCTATATGTTCTATTATAGGCCCAACCTCTTCACATCATCTTCTTATCAGGCTTTCACTGACATTTGGCAAATTAAGTGACGTAAATAAATTATTAAGTTGTATTAGTCCTATTCCACTGTGGTACATACCTAATTTTCATTTAAAAAATTGCAGTATTTGTATGTGTCAATACATTTATGTACATATAGGAATCTGATGTACAGTAGTTATCATGTGTTTATGTAATTTATACATGTTTCTCGTAACTCGTTTTTATATAGATTAGACCGTTGGCTCCGTGTTGAAGGCCGTACATTGATCTATAATGGTTTACTTTTATAAATTGTTATTTGGATGGAGAGTTGTCTCATTGGCACTTACACCACATCTTCCTATATTTAATATATATATATTTTAAATCTAAAAATTTGAACAACAGTACTAATATAAGATGACATACTGCAGTTGTGCTATATGAGCAGTAAAATTGCATCGACTGTATATTCATCTGTGATTAACAGTCAGTGATCGTACATGTATATCCCCTTGTTTATGACGTAGACAATGGGTTTCTGTACAGTTTAATTGATGACGTTAATAAAATATACAGGTTGGCGGAAATTTTAAGCCTTTCGCTTAAAAGTAAGAAATGATAGTTTCTACTCTAAACACGTCAATTCGATCAGTTATAAGAGTTGCAGTATATAAAGAAACAGCAAACCTTGTTTCGAAATATAAATTTTATTTGTACTTGGCTGGAAAAAAACTTTTTCTCACCACAGTCTCGCTTTCTATCTGCTTCTACATGTTCTAAGTCTTGTACAAATAACATTGATATTTCGAGACATCAAAAGATAATAACCAAAGGCTGCAAAATTTTCCTAAAACTACTAATACTGGGGCAGCAGCCCAACAACAAGTTACCCGATTGGTCTGAAAATTAAAGGGCAGATAGATCTTGACCTAATGATCAATTTTATAAGAAAAATAAGCCAAAAACTGCATTTTAACCTATGTACTATTTTTAGCCATGGCTGCCATCTTGATTGATGGGGGGGGGGGGGGGGGGGGGGGCATCCGACACAATTTTTAACAAGATACCCTAATGATATACGCGATGATTGTGGACAAGGATGGTTAAATTTGTCTTAGTAGTTTGAGAGGAGAAGATTTTTGTAAAAACCACGATGGACGCAAAGTGATGAGAAAAGCTCACTTTGCCCTTTTTACTAATTATGTTTACTTAAGATCTTGTCTTGAGCTGATAGACAATTTAATTTTTATGTGGTGTATTTTTATTAACAATTAGCAATAATGATCAGTATATCTGGACAACTGATCCGTCAAATTAATTGCTATTTTTTTTTAAAGAAACAAAAGTATTTAATGATTTCAATACACAAATAATATAAATATAAAAAGTCTGGTTAAACAGTTATATATATTACAAGGAGACTATATCAGACCCTAAATAAGAATAGGTTTGTTTACCCTAACGCTACCCACATGTACCTTGAAAATACTACCTACTTAAAAAAATCTTTTATTGTGCTAATGTGAAAATATTTATTTTTATTCAGATAGACATGAAGACTTATAAACATTGATACTTAAATTTCTCTTTGCCAAAAGAAAAAAAAAAGAAATAGCCTACGTACTAGCAACAAATATACCCACTGTCTCGATGCATATGTTGGGTAGGGTTTTGGCAAACCAAAATATTTCTAAGTGTGGCCTCATTCTGACACCAAATTTACACTGATTTTGGGTACCCACATTATTTATGTATGTGCCTGTCCCAAGTCAGGAGCCTGTATATTCAGTGGTTGTCGTTTGTTTATGTGTTACATATTTGTTTTTCGTTCATTTTTTTACATAAATAAGTCCGTTAGTTTTCTCGTTTGACTTGTTTTACATTGTCTTATCGGGGCCTATAGTTGTTAATGTCTGTGTCATTTTGGTCTTTTGTGGATAGTTGTCTCATTGGCAATCATACCACATCTTCTTTTTTATATGATTGCCAATGAGACAACTGTCCACAAGACACCTAAATGACACACAAATTAACAAGTAAAGGTCACTGTACAGCCATCAACAGTGAGTCAAAGCCCATTCCGCATACATGTAGTTAGCTTCAAAAGGCCCTGAAAGCTATATCATAATTATGTCAAAAAATTTAATCACAATTCCAATTCAGACAGTATCAAGCTGGAATAATTATATTGTGTCCAATATTGCCCCAATTGTTCAGGGTTTGATTAGCGCTCAATGAAGCATTTTATTCTACTGTGTAAAGTACCTTTTCACTGGGTGATGTAAGATTTTGTAAATTTAATTTTGTATTTCTTACATTCTTGCCTGACAGAAAAAAAACCAACAAAAAGCAATAAACTAAAGTAACGATGAAAGTCCGTCGGAAGAGGACGATAATTGGCTGACCCGTGTTAAGAGAGAGCCATATCTGTTGCACGTTAAAGACACCCTTGTAGATTTCGAAAAAGAGTAGGCTAATGCTACTACAAGCATGACAAGGCAGCACTCGCAAGACATCATAATTATTTGCAGTCTGGGAATTGGTACTAGGTAAACATGCTACATGTGAATATAAAGTATAAATATACAGGGTGTGTAGATTTTATTTTTGCACTTACCAGTTGCAAGTTTGGTGTTGACATCAAATATCCTTGGCCCATGGGATGAATTGTGGGTTTTGCCCATGGCAACACGTACAAAGTCATTACAGTTATAACAACGAACAATCAGGTGACCACATAAACCAGCAGGCAAAATTCCAATTCCATCTTTTAACTTCAATGTAATGTCACATCTAGAACATCTCATATTATCAAAAAAGGTTTGAATGTCAATCACATGTCTGGTATAACCTATTGGCTTTAATTTTCCAGAAAAATAGAACTCATTTATCTCATCAAACGATGCAGAGGATTGATAAGTGTGGTCATGATGATGTTGGAAAGAACCTGGTGTATTAAAAAGATGTATCAAAATCGGGTGTAAAAGATGTATCAAAATCGGGTGTAAAAGTAGTATCAAAATCGGGTGTAAAAGTAGTATCAAAATCGAGTATAGATGGTGTATTAAAATCAGTTGTTGATAAATCGGGTCTAGAAATGTTGTCTAATCTGTTGTTGTAAGTCTCTGCCTGACAGTTTTTCAAAAACCGACCGTTCTTCTTTCTGCTAGGCATGTCGTCTGGATATTGTTTACATTGCCGTAAATGGCGCGAAACTATGTCGTAAACAATAATAACAGTATAAATGTAAATAAAATATAACTACGATCAAAAATAGATTTATTTTATCATTTTAGTGCCTAAAGTAATCAGAAAAGGTATTGCCTACATTTATTTTATGTCTTATATTATAACCGTTAAACCAACTACCGAAAACTGCCCGAGTTGCGCATTATTCAAAAACGCGTTCTAGATCGGGCCTCGTTAATGCGATAGAGTAGTTGCAAAACCCATTTTTTTTTTTTTTTTTTTTTTTTTTTTTTATCCAACATACAAATGTATATAAATATACAACAGTACAATTATCAAACAGTAAGCTCATATATATGAATGTAATATAATACAACCTATCAGAAAATGTATAGAACTTGAAAATAACATTTTGTTGGGATTTTATAATTGTACCTTATTTAAAAGGACATACAAAAAAAAAGTATAGAGAATTAATAAATAAAGGAATTAAAAGATGATAAAGAAAAATAAAAAAAAATAAAAAAACAAAAAACAAATATAAAAAAAAAAAAAATAGTTTGATGTCTGCTAATGTTGTATAGTTGCTAATCCACCAAATTATCCTGTAAAGCCTCTTGGTAAATGCACCAAGCTTGATTAAACTTGTCAAAACATTTATTTTTAATTGATACATATGGGTGCACTCCTAACCTGTACAGCAAGTTAACTTGATAACCAGTCATTTGGACTGGTCAAAGTTAACCTGTGACCGAATATAGGACTGCTCTGACCAGTCCTAGGACCAAAATCTAGTTAACTTGAAAAGCGGACTTGGTCCTAGGACTGTTTTTATCTCTGCCAAAAAGTTAACTTGGAAACAGGTCCGCTATTGATATAAGTTAACTTCGAACCAGTCCTGTCATAAGTTAACATAAGTTAACTTCGGAACCAGTCCTGTCATAAAGTTAACATAAGTTAACTTGGAAACCGGTCCTGCCACAAAGTTAACTTCTGCTTGGACAAATCCGATCAAACCAGACCTGTTCCCAAGTTAACTTTTCACTGGTCTGCTCAAACACTAAGTTAACTTGTAACCAGGACCGCTCTTCGTTGATTTAAAAAAAAATATTTTTAATATCTTTGTTTCGTAGTATAAACATGCATCGAACATAAAGTAATTTGAAAATTAATACTTCCGTTTTATGAACAGGATTAAATACAAATATTTGAAAATAAGTACGCACAGAACGTAACACAAATTTATTTGTGATCTGACAATCTATCTATTATAAAAACGATCTCGGTCACAATGATAATAGGCACTGAATATATATATATTCCGAGATCAAATTCAATCATATAATGTATATTTTTGAAAAGAAGTATATTTGATGTTAGGTGTATACGTCCTTGTTAGTTATACATCCTTGAACTATGCAGCCATAATCAGCAATAGTTTAATTCATTTAGATAATGACTACAAATTTTTGTTCCCCTAAATCAAGGGTGCCAGCATGTCCTCTTTTTACTCAAAATACTGATATGTAACAAAATTTCAGTAGTTTTGATGCCTCTAGTTGACTTGTACAACAAAATTATTTGACCGCATCCACCAAAACTGACCATATATGCACTTTAATTTGTAAATATATACACCCGCATAGTAAATCAGCCATATTTTTTATGTCAGGATTCAATGTGTAATACAATCATGACAATGGACAGCAAAATTGCAATATAATAACAAAAAATTTTGGTTCGCATAAATTTAGGATACCAGCATGTCCTCATTTTATTCAAAATATTGATACGTAACAAAATTTCAGTAGTTTTGATACCTCCAGCTGACTTGTACAACAAAATTATTTGACCGCATCCACCAAAACTGACCGTATGTTCACTTTAATTTGAAAATCTATATACCGGTATAGTAAATCAGCCATATTTTTTATGTCAGGATTTAATGTATAATACAATCATGACAATGGACAGCAATATTGCAATATAATAACAACAAATTTTGGTTCGCATAAATTTAGGATACCAGCATGTCCTCATTTTATTCAAAATATTGATATGTAACAAAATTTCAGTAGTTTTGATACTTCCAGCTGACTTGTACAACAAAATTATTTGACCGCATCCACCAAAACTGACCATATGTGTACTTTAATTTGAAAATCTATATACCCGGACAGTAAATCAGTCATTTTTTTTATGTCAGGATTTAATGTATAATACAATCATGACAATGGACAGCAATATTGCAATATAATAATAACAAATTTTGGTTCGCATAAATTTAGGATACCAGCATGTCCTCATTTTATTCAAAATATTGATACGTAACAAAATTTCAGTAGTTTTGATACCTCCAGCTGATTTGTACAACAAAATTATTTGACCGCATTACCAAAACTGACCATATGTGTACTTTAAATGGTAAATCTATATACCCGCATAGTTAATCAGCCTTATTTTTTATGTCAGGATTTAATGTATAATACAATCATGACAATGGACAGCAATATTACAATATAATAACAACACATTTTTGTTTGCATAAATTTAGGATACCAGCATGTCCTCATTTTATTCAATATATTGATAGGTAACAAAATTTCAGTAGTTTCGATACCTCCAGCTTATTTGTACAACAACATTATTTGACTGCATCCACCAAAACTGACCATATGTGCACTTTAATTTGAAAATCTATATACCCAAACAGTAAATCAGTCATTTTTTTTTATGTTAGGATTTAATGTATAATACAATCATGACAATGGGCAGCAATATTGCAATATAATAACAACAAATTTTTGTTCGCATAAATTTAGGATACCAGCATGTCCTCATTTTATTCAAAATATTGATACGTAACAAAATTTCAGTAGTTTTGATACCTCCAGCTGACTTGTACAACAAAATTATTTGACCGCATCCACCAAAACTGACCATATGTGTACTTTAATTTGAAAATCTATATACCCGGACAGTAAATCAGTCATTTTTTTATGTCAGGATTTAATGTATGATACAATCATGACAATGGACAGCAATATTGCAATATAATAATAACAAATTTTGGTTCGCATAAATTTAGGATACCAGCATGTCCTCATTTTATTCAAAATATTGATACGTAACAAAATTTCAGTAGTTTTGATACCTCCAGCTGATTTGTACAACACAATTATTTGACCGCATTACCAAAACTGACCATATGTGTACTTTAAATGGTAAATCTATATACCCGCATAGTTAATCAGCCTTATTTTTTATGTCAGGATTTAATGTATAATACAATCATGACAATGGACAGCAATATTACAATATAATAACAACACATTTTTGTTTGCATAAATTTAGGATACCAGCATGTCCTCATTTTATTCAATATATTGATAGGTAACAAAATTTCAGTAGTTTCGATACCTCCAGCTTACTTGTACAACAACATTATTTGACTGCATCCACCAAAACTGACCATATGTGCACTTTAATTTGAAAATCTATATACCCAAACAGTAAATCAGTCATTTTTTTTTATGTTAGGATTTAATGTATTATACAATCATGACAATGGACAGCAATATTACAATATAATAACAACAAATGTTGGTTTGCATAAATTTAGGATACTAGCATGTCCTCATTTTATTCAAAATATTGATACGTAACAAAATTTCAGTAGTTTTGATACCTCCAGCTGACTTGTACAACAAAATTATTTAACCGCATTACCAAAACTGACCATATGTGCACTTTAATTTGTAAATCTATATACACCATGACGTACCAGCATAGTATTAATCAGTCATATTTTTTATGTCAGGAATCAATGTATAATATAATCATGACAATGGACAGCAATATTGCAATTTGATAACAAAAAAATTTTGTTCGCATAAATTTAGGATACCAGCATGTCCTCCTTTTATTCAAAATATTGATATGTAACAAAATTTCAGTAGTTTGAATACCTCCTGCTGACTTGGAAAACAAAAGTACCAACACTGACATGTCTGAATTCATTTGTACTATTTACAATGATTTTATAATAAAAAAAGTATACGAGGTTCTCTTCTTGGAATCTATTATGTCGGTTGATTGATTTTGTTTATAGTTAAACGTCAAGTGGCAACTATTTCATTGAGTATAATTTTAGGACGTCCCATATAAATATCGGCAATGACAAATCTCTCGATAAATCTGACGAATTTGACGAGATTTTTGATAGTTTTACCACACCGTATGCTTACGGACACTGTACAATTTCTGTTAGAATATTCTGCGGGAAATAGAATAGTAAATCCAATGCAAACAAGTTGAATATCAATGAAATATCCATGCAAGTATAAATTTATGCATAACGTAAAATTTAGGAAGGGACAGGTATACAACGGGGAACGAAGTAACGTAGACAATGTTGCCGATATCCCGTGATATAAGAATATTGTTCCGATGCGTTGAATAACCTTTCTATCCGCCTTCTAATAAAAAAACCTCTGTGTGATCGTATAGCCATTTTTTATTTATATAAGAATACATGTATATCAAATAAAAGAGAGCAATTGTATAATATCTAGTAGAGTCTAGCGAGTAAATAATAAATGATATCTGTGGTAAAACAATGCGAATGTTGTTTACATATTTTAATGAAAGCTCAAGTCTGATATGAAAACTCTTATAACGATAATCTGTCATAAGCAGACCTGTCCTCAGGTCTGGTCAATAGCAGACTTGTCCACAGGTCTGGTCAGGAGCAGACCTGTCCACAGGTCTGGTCTGAGGCAGACCTGTCCTCAGGACTGGTCAAAAGCAGACTTGTCCACAGGCCTGGTCTGGGGCAGACCTGTCCTCAGGACTGGTCAAAAGCAGACTTGTCCACAGGTCTGGTCTGGAGCAGACTTGTCGATAGGTCTGCAGCAGTCCTAAAAAAGCAGACCGTAGGTCTGGTCCACCAACGACGAAGTTAACTTTCTTGACTGCTTAAAAATTCTCAAGTTAACTTAGAAAGCAGTCAACAAGTTAACTCTAAGTTAACTTTTGTCAAGGTTAGGACCGCACCCATCTGTATCTTCTTCTCCAAAATATAATGATGCTTTATTTTTTCAATCAATGCTGTTAAACTTAATTCTCCTTTAAAATATCGTGTATTATAAATATATTGTTTAATCCAGAGAAAAATATTGTTTTGAGGGTCACCTTTGTACATTCGTGATAAATTTCCAAACAAAAAAATATCTTGTGTAAATGGTATACTAATACCATTCTGGAGAAACCATATTTCAGTTTGCTCAATAAATTGTTGTACATAATAACAGTCCCACAGTATATGTTCAATTGATTCAAGTTCAGTGTTACAAAAAGTACAATATGGGTTTTGCACTATCCCAATTTTGTTTAAAAACGTATTTGTTGCCAGAATTTTATGGTTAATTCTATACTGAAGCCATTGTAGCTTAGTATTTTTTGTAATAGCAAATGGTAATGGAAAAATCTTTTTCCAGTTTTGATTTTCTAAAACTAAAATTGCTTCCCATATTTTTACTCCTGTAGGAACAGTGTTGTTTTTGTTTAGCACTAAATACATATCTTTAGATCCCTTTTTGCTTTTGAGAATGGTCTTTATTACTGATGGTATGAAAGGAGATACTAATTTATAATCTCCCCTATTAATTTTTTTGGAAGTCTTGCAAAACCCATTTTTTTCAAAGAGATCAAAAATTAAAGCAGAGGAGGAAAGGTATTTAAATGGATTTCAACCAAACTCTGATCGAAACTATGATTTTCGTATTGTATACCACATTCACCTAACAAAAGATTGTAAAATAGGATTTCTAACGTCAAAATGTGCTTCAAATGTGGCTTTCAAGTTAATTGATTTTTCATATTTTTGGTGCGCCCCTACACTTTAATATGCCAATGGTTGTGCATTAACAGCTTTGGTTATATCCAAGTAAAACTGAAATTGCCAGTACTAGTGACCCTAGGTAACTAATTAACTATATTAAGTTGTAGCGACATGTGTTTTTCACAAAAAATATATAATACAGTGACAATATAAAATAAAAACACTTCTAAAACACCCTAAAATTCGGACCTATAAGTCACTTTTAACATGATTCGGGTAATTGACTTATTAAAATCAAATTCTTATGCACAAAATGTATTTTAAATTTGAATAAATGTCTTTTTATTTACTTAATGGTAGGACACATGTTTCAGGATTTAAGCTTGAATCATAGGATTTCAAAATAACGACTAACATCATTAAGCAACATACTAACTGTACCTAGTCAGCAAATTGGCAGTAGTTACCTTACAGTTCGTTTCTGTGTGTGTTGCATTGTCGTTGTTTGGTTTTTTTGCCACTTCAGTGTTTCTGTTGCTTCGTTGTATTCCTCTTATAGTTGATGTATTTCCCTCGGCTCTAGTTTGTAACCCGGATTTGTTTTTGTCTCAATCGAATTATGACTTTCGAACAGCGGTATACTTCTGTTGCTTTTATTTACTGTTTAGGCGTTAGCATATTGTCTATGATTTAAACTTGATACACAAAATGACAAGGATGACGCCCCGTGACGTTTGGGAACTATTTGAACCGTTAACATCGTACCAAAAGTTGATACCCTTGAACATGTATCGGGTGCCCTTAAACACCGGTACATATGATTTTAAATGAGCACAGTCTCGAAGACACGACATCTCTGTTTTACCGTTAAGTGTGATGATTCACTCCGACAAACCTTCAATTTAGCTATTGGTCATTGATAAGGGGTCATTCCTATATCAGTTACCAATCATTTATCGATCCTATCAGTTCCGATCAAGCATTTAAGATTGCAACCAGTTTTTGGTGAGGTTCGTGTTACTCGGTCTTTAGTTTTCTTTGGTCTTTTTCTTTTTAGTCACGTTATCAGTTATTTTTCGACATATGCATTTGAACTTCCCTCTTGTGTCTTTCGCCTCTCTTTTACGCGTTAAGTTGTAGACACTTCAAATATGTAAACACACTTTTTGACTATTCATCGGGTGAGGGTTATATATAACAGTACTTAGGATCAAGCATGTATACCTTAAGTTTCAGGTTCTTTATATATGTATAAATGTATTTATTTACTGAATACAAATAATTTCCCCCATCATTCACTTAATTTTAATATAACAGTATAGAGTAAACGTCCCGTTTTAATGAAGTTTAAACCATTTCTTCAACTTGAACCTTAGAAATAAAAAATTACGATAACAGAGCGACATTTCCAAAATCCATCTTCATCCTTGTGTTTGTATCAAAGTGAAGAGATGAACACTTACTGATTACATGCTTGTTCAAAATGTAAGAGCAAGAAACTTTAACCATACAACTTAACATTGAAACTAACTCTTTTGGATATTGTACGCACATCTGTTTACCTTCAAATATTTATGCAATCTTATAACTAGAGTTGTCTCATTTGCAATCATACCACATATTCTTATTTCTATGTTAAAGTGTTCAAGTGTTCAAATAGTCCCAAAGTCGACGCTTTTAACCACTCATATTCCTAGAAATGTATAGGAGGTAAGATAAATCATGATATGAAGCCGACCACCTACTTATAGAATATCATATTACCTGGTACCTTTAATAACTATTTACCCTGTTAACTGAGATGTAAAAGAGAAACGAAAGGGGCAATCGAACTAAAAGATAAATACATTTCAAAATGTACAAAAACTAATTCAGGTACATAGCCAGGATAGGACAGTCGTTTTTCATTTGTTTGAAGTTAATGATGTACTTTTAATTTTACCATTTGATAATGGACTTTCTGTTTTAAAAATTCTTTGAGGTGTGGTATTTTTATTATTTCAACTATGGGTATCGAGTGAGAGGACAACATCAAAATATCGAAATATGAAATTGAAGAGTTTTGCATGATGTTTTCTATATTTCTTTTATTGTGAAGTTCTGTTTAATTCCGATTCATATAAATATATAACATATGGTCAAAACCTTTAACATGTTTAGTAAAATCTATAGCAAATGCAAATATTGATTGCAAACTCATGATTTCAAGTGCATAGATTCAATAAAAAGTGTATGTCACACTAAATTTAGTACGATAGCAATACGTTTGCTCAAAATTACAATTTACATTAAACAACGGTGCAGCCGATACCAATAGGGAAAACCGAAATTTATAAATCGCAGAGAGACCGGAAGAACAATGACAAAAATAACAGTCGCTTAATTAAATATGATGTTTTTTTTTTATTTCCTACATCTTCCAAACAGTATCGGCTCTCAATCTCACCTAGTGTAACAAAGTATTACTTCAGAATTCACTACATTTCTCATTGTGTATCATTCAAATTACATGTATCTATTCTATTTTTTAGCTATTAATTAGAATTTACTCATTAACCGCAGGGGTTTTGTTCTGCAGAATTTCATATATAAACACTCTCAATCTTTTATCTTTGTGTTGGTTGATGGATTACGTTAACGTTAGAGAACGAAATAGAATTGAACAGGACTACTGTGTTCATAATTGTTTCCAACCAATATTTCCTTCTTCTCGAAAAAAAAATCATTGTTTCAAAAAAGTTTTTTATTTTCTGTTTGTTTGTTTAAAATTAGTTTTTGTTTGATCTTTGAAACATTTGTGAAAGAAATGAAATCATATCAAAATTTATTTTTTGGAACGAGCCGGTCGCATTAATGCATTTTGCAAATTTCATAACTGCTTCAAGTCTCTTAAATTATATTAATATGTACGGAAGGTTAAAGTATCCGCATCTTAAACATGCAAACAAAGTGAAAAATCATCTGTAACCCGTGTTGCCAAACTTTACGCTCTTACAGTCATATGAAACGTAAAATTTAACAATAAGTTGGCATGTTCTATGTACCTAAGGTCAAAAGTTTAATAAGCAAATGGGAACGCATTGACAAGATAAAAACAAATGTCATGGCTATTTTAATTTACTTTTCAGTCACGCTTTACACGTGCACTGTTTTATTGGTTGTCAATGTCACAATTCGGTAAAATTCGGCAACAAACAAAAACAAAAAGAGTATAAGGAAAGAGATGTAGATACTAAAATTAAAGGAAGCAGTCTGTTCTTCAGTAAAAGTGGATCCAAATATGTTGAAAAAGTGTCAACACCAAAAGCATTGGCTATTTTTGATACTAGCAAATCTAAATTTGGCCTATGTGAACACTAGTTCTAATGAAGTTATGCAATGGTCACACGTATTGTGTCACAGCTGCTGTCACCACAACATACGCAGAGTTCGTGAAGCTGCCCGACAAATAATGCAGGGCCCAGTATCAGCATGCACTTACAACACATTGGTATATCGGTTTAAGACAAGGACGGACATACACACGACGGGTACGATGATGACAGAGACTACGGAATCGGATCAATGATACTTGACTTTTTAAAGGACATAGATGCACATAACGTAACTATTATTTCCTCACGTACACTGCCATCTGGTACAGCAAAGCAATATTATCTTGGAGGGAGTAAAGTCGGTTCTCCGCAAAATGTAGAAAATTAAACTTTAAATCAATTTACTGTTGTTTGAACTCATCTTGATAGACAATTAACATGTAGTAAAGCATGCTGAACACTAACATGACTAATTTTCTTTTCTTTCAGGTTTACAATTTTTTCGATATTATATATTAAGTTTCACGTATTCTCTTTTCAAAGCCTATATATCAACTTTTTTCAAAGTATCTTATAAGAGTATCCATTCTCTATTTTACTTCATGTATATTTATAATTTTCATCACTACTTATAAAATAATACCGATTTATAAGTAGATGCAATTCAAATGAAATACTTAGGTCATTTGTAGACAAAACTAATGTACATAGAAGTTTATCCGATTCTTCATTTAAATTATGTCACCATGAATTAAAAAAGTCAATAAAATACATGAAGCATATATTGCGATTTTATATAACATCATTTACTTACGTTACCGGTACGCAGACATCATAAATGTAACCATCTTCTTTGTGTATAACTATAATCCCGGAGAAAAAAAATCCCATTTTTTCTTTGTTGACAATATATTTACATAAATTGCAGATGCACACGTTAAAATAAACATGTTACCTCTAGTAGAGGGTATTCTATAAAATGAATCCTGATTTCCTTTTTTTTTTTGGTGATCAAAAAGTATGTATGCATCCATTCACATGTATAAGCGCACTTTTATACGTTTTTGCACCCATTACAAATCTTGTAATTCCAACCGTATATATGCAAACAACTATCCATTCGTGAATCCAATGATAAATGCAACCAACTGTTGCTATTAAAAATATATTGGCAATTACAACTGTGTCCCACATTCTTACGTCGACAATAAAAGGTAAATAAAATTTACGACAAGAATCTCTGTGTACCTGTGCACGTGTATTTTAAATCGTAATTGGGTCATCTTTAGTATAGGTTGTAAATTGTATTGCTTTTATGTATGAATGAAAGTTACATGTACTTTAACAGTTTAAACCGTAACTGGTTTACCTATAGTGTATTCAGGTCATTAATGAATGAAAATTACATGTGTTTTATTGAGACTGAACAATGAATATTAGAAACATTAATATTAAATATATGGTTTAGGTCAGGCAGACCGAACAGAGAGAATTCTCTCTTTTTGGATTGTATTGTATTTTTCTGTATTTTTTTCTACTTATATAATGTTCAACTACGTTACGTGTATTACATATGAAATTAATAAGACTGTAAAACAGAACTAGATAATGGCTAATCATTGTATCAATTTAACGTCACTTAATGTAAATGGCTTTGGAAACGATTTTAAACGCAAATCCATGTTTCTTTGGTTGAAAAAATTTCAGAGCGACATCATTTTCTTACCAGAAACACATAGTATTGAATCCTATGAAACTATATGGAAACAGGAATGGGGTGGAGATATTTATTTTTCGCACGGGAAACGAACTCCAGAGGTGTTGCTATTGTGTTTAACTGCTCAACCGATTATATATTAAAGGGAAAATAGCAGATGAAAACGGAAGGTATCTCATTCTAACTGTTGAAATTGATAACGCAGATTTTGTTTTTGTAAATTATTATGCGCCCACGAAAATTTTTGAAAATGAACAAATAGTATATATTGAAAAAAATCAAGATTTTATTAAACGAAAGGTTAGATCAAAATCTCGTTTTGGGTGGAAATTTTAATACGATATTTAATCCATTTTTAGACAAAATGAGTGGTTCCATATATAACACACCTGCCAAATATACGAGTAAATTAGAAAATTATATAGAAGAATTTGAGTTATGGGATATTCGGAGGACACAAAATGTTGATTCTAGATTATATACTTGGCGTCAAAGAACCCCTCTTATACAATGTCGCTTATATTTTTGGTTGATATCAAATTTTTTGTCTAGCAGTGTTACCAAAACATCCATTGTCTGATAAAAACTGATCATAGTCTTATCAAATTGACACTGTCCGGCGAGAACTTTAGTAAGAGAGGTCCCGGTTTCTGGAAATTCAATTCGGGTTTACTGACAGATAAAAATTATGTGGATATAGTAAAAATACTTTATCAGAATGTAATAACAAATATCACAATTTAGAAAATAAAAATTTGAAATGGGATACCATAAAAAGTAAAATAAGAGGCGCAACCGTCAAATATTCGAAATATAAAAACATGAAATTTCGGGAAAGAGAGTCCAATTTAAAAAAACGACAAGACGAAATTCAGAAAACTCTTTCTTGTACATATTTAGATAAAGATATAAATAATATTTTGATTGAATTAGACACTGTTAAAGAAGATTTAGAGCAAATAATAAATAATCAAACAAGGGGGGCTATTATACGATCACACGCCGAGCACTGTGAAGGCAATGAAAGAAATTCAAAATAGTTCTGATCATTAAAAAAACGCAATAATAAAAATAAATGTATAAAAAAATAGTTGTAAACGACATTGCAATTGTGTCACAAGAAAAATTCTAAACGAAGAGAGACATTTCTATGAAAATGTGTACGCATCTAAAGAAGACCCTGATAAATATTCAGGTGATTCTAATTGTTTTGACTTAAATTTTATTCCTAAGCTTACAGATCTGGAAAAGGGTATAAGCGATGCAGATATTTCAGAAGTATTAAAAACATTTAAAAATAATAAAAGCCCTGGTACGGACGGGCTTACTGCGGAGTTTTACAAATTTGTCTGGATTAATATAAGACAAATATGTGTTAGAAAGCTATGAATATTCCTTCGAAACCGGAACCCGCTTAATAGACCAAAGACGGGGTATTCTTACTCTTATTCCAAAGAAGGATAAAGATAGAACACTCTTGTCGAACTGGCGTCCCAAATTATTAGCCAAAGTTATTACGGAAAGAATGAAATTATTTCTTCCAAAGCTTATAGCTCCGTACCAAACGGGATATGTGGCTGGTAGATACATTGGTGAAAATCTACGACTCATTGCTGATATTATATTGTTAACTACTTAAAAAAATTATCCAGGGCTTATATTACTGGTCGATTTCGAAAAGGCGTTTGATACGCTAGAATGGAAATTTATTCAAAAAGCATTGGTTTGTTTTAATTTTGGTAGCAATTTCCGTAAATGGGTCTTAACTTTATACTCAAATATATCTAGTCTTGTCGTTAATAATGGATTTAGTTCTAGTCCATTCACAATTGAGAGAGGTGTTCGACAAGGGTGTCCTTTGACTCCTCTTTAATTTATTTTGGCCGTTGAACTGCTGGCAATACGTATTTGTAAGAACAATCAGATATCTGGTATAAACATTGGGGATACTGAAATAAAAACTTCACAGTTGGATGGTGATACCACTTGTTTTTTGAAAGATTACTATCCGCGCAAATTTTATTAGATTCCTTAAAGATTTTGAGAAGAGAAGTGTTCAGGATTAAAAGTAAATATTTCTAAAACCGAAGCAACATGAATTGGAAGAAATTAGTTTAACAAAGAAGGTTCCCTTTCTATTAAATGGACAGATGGTTTTAAAACCTTAGGTTTAAAATTTAATGCTTTTGAAGAAATAGTTTGTTCTTATGTAGAAACATGCATAGAAAAAATGGAATCAATAATTAAACTATGGAGGATCAGAAACCTTTCCTTGATCGAAAAAATTGTAATTCTTAAATCACTTGCAATATCGAAGCTTATTTATGTAATTAATATGTACCAAAATCTTATGTAATTAAAATACAACGTGATATTTATAGATTTTTATGGAATGGCAGTACTCCTAAAGTAAAATCGGAAGTTATTCAAAAGTTTCCTAGCGAGGGGGGACTGAAAGCTCCAAATTTTGAAGTACAGCTGTTATCCTTTCGTATTATGTGGGTAAACAGATTTCTGTCAGACCATGACTCAAAATGGAAACATGTTTTCAGAGCATCTTTCTCCCTTTTTGATTTAGACAACTTGTTTATGAGCAGATGTGAATTTGAGTTTTTAAATTTGAAAGCACCTCTTTTTTTATATAGAAGTGCTATCTGCTTGGAAACGTTTCAAGGGTATTTTCATACCGTTAAATGCATTTCATGTTAGAAAAGAATTTATTTGGTTCAATCCGTTTATCAAAAATGATCAAAAGAGTATGTTTTACAGATCTTGGTACATGAAAGGCATAAGGTTCATCAATGATATTGTAGATGCTTAAGGCAATTTTTTGTCTCATGACGCTATTAACAAAAAATATAACCTGAATGTCACTTTTGTAGACATTCTATCTATTAAGCTTGCTATACCACGTGACTGGAAAGATTTGTTATTACAACAACACATATCACCTAACAGCAACTCATTTGAATTAGTTTTTGAGCATGATAATAAAAAAATGCCTATTAGTAACTTATTTGCTAAAGATGTATTTCACTTTTAATCGATCGGGGAAGTGTTTCACCTATTTAACAACAAAGATGGGAAGAAAGTTTTAATATAGAAATTAGTGACGAACAATGGAAAAATATTTGTACATTAGCTTTCAAATGTCGTATAGAAAGCGAACTACAAGCTTTTCAATATAAACTACTACACATAATAGTCTCACATAATTATCTTCTTAAAAAATATAAACTTTCCTAAACTAATGAATGTGCCAGTTGTAAAGAAATAGAAACTATAGAGCATACATTTTTTGAATGTACAAAAATAAAACAATTTTGAAGAGATTTTTCAAATTGGTGGTATTCAGTTTTTGGAGTAAAACTATTTTTGTCATTTTTGGTGTATTGAATTCTGATAACTTAGTTTTAAATTATTGCATCCTACAGGCAAAATATTACATTTATTATGTAAAGAACACACAATTACACAGACTGTTCATATCTGTGCAAGCTTTTCTTAAATTTTTGAAAAGACGTCTGAAGATATTAGAATATTTATATATTTCTAAAGGCAAACACGAGTCATTTGTCAACAGATAGGGGGATTTATGAAAGCTATTTAATTAAATTTATTTTTTAATATGGTTATAGTATAATGTATTCCAAAGTATTCTTAAGACTATCATATACTGAGTATTCACACCACTAACTTGTAAAGTTTTACTATGTCTTATTTGCATAATGTCAATAGTATAACAATGCCATACATGTCATGTCATTCACTTATGTCTTGTAAAAATGTATGTATGCACTGTAGTTTGAACACCAAAAAGATCAACAAAAAAGAAAAGAAAAAAGAAAAAAAGGTGGGTTGAACCTGATTTAATGGCATACCAAAATATTTAGCTTTATGACAATGTTTATCGCTAAAATGACAACACTACATGATATAAATACAGCACAAGCACACGGAAGAACATTCACAAAACAACAACGAACATATTCCATCAACGACAAACGCCACAGGATATCAAAACCAGGACGCACTTACGTAACGTTCATGAAATCTAGAACTTTATTCAATTATTTCCCAATACTCGTCCAAACAATTTTTTATGACAATGATGGTATGGAAAGAAATGTTTTAATAATTTTGAATTCAAACGATCATAACAGATGATTATACAACACAAACCATAAAAATCAAGTTTCCTTCATTATATAACTCTTCGATGAATATTTTTTCCACACTTTCTATACAATGCAACTGCTGGTTCACGTTCAATTTTTGTGTTGATCAACAAGTAAGAAGACATCCCTTGTGTCGCATGAACTATCATTAATAACGTCATATTCTGTGGATTCGTCAATGTAAATTGAATAATGTATTGTATAATAAGATATCACGTAGTGTGAATCGATTCTTATATTTTTGTCACAAGCGACAGAGCTGGTGAATAACATCGACACAGAGTATACTACGATGATTCATACCGATGAGGTTAATATTTTTTTCGGTATTATAACAAATAAACGTTTCTTTTTTTTTTGTCAGAAAACCCTCGTGGAAATAACCCTCAAGAGAGTTAAAAAATTCTATTATTCTTCTTCTAAGAAAGGAAGGAAATGAATTAAGAGCAGACACATTTTATAGAGTGTTTAAAATGATATTGGTCCTGAACATTATTTTCTAATAAAAAGTTTTGTAAATGAAATGAATGAAATACCCAAATATAGAGTCGGTGATCATGAATTTGATATAGAAAAGGGAAGACACAATGGAATACCTTTTAACAACATATTTTGTAAATTACGTTACAATGACATTGTGGAGGATGAAATTCAAGACTTCTTATTGGCTGATGTCAAATGAAGTATCAATAGTCAATGTTATTATTACAAAATTTATATACAGTATTACTAAGATTATAACTGCAAACTTAATAAATAAGTTATGAGTGACAGGCCAGATATGTCTTGAGTGGTACAACGATACTGAGTGTGTTCGCTCACTCAGTATCTTCGGGAATACACTGTTTGCATTGTTTCCTTTTCATATATAGAAATACATGTTTTACATAATTGTAACTTAAAATGATAAAACCACACAAGTATTTGTATACTTTAATTAAACTGTAATTGTTTACGGGCTCTTAATTGACAAACACAAATTGGCTTTGTTGTTGCCATTAAAACGGTATTCTAAAAAGATTTAACACGTGTTATAAATGTGTATGTTCATTTTACAGATAGAAGATGGAAAATTGGCAGCTGAATAAGGTAAGCTTTACTCAAGTGAGAGAAGTCTTATTATTCGAATTTGTTATAAAGCATAAACAATCAGTTATATCGTATTCCGAATTCAGGTTTTGACGTAACATCAGTTTTATTAAAATTTACTATAGATTATAGACCTATTCAATATATCTCTATTTTAGCTAAAAGATTAGCATTAATTTATATTTTATTCAAATAATGTCATTTCATTCCGTAACATTATGTTCTCTTCTTCCTTTTTCCCTTATTATTATTTTACATGACATTAATCAGAGTATCATGGACAATTATAATACATTTTATGAATCCCTTTCAATATATTGTTGGATGCTATCCAAATGATTACTCTGCTTTGTGTACTTTGTAAACATTTGAAAAGCCTGATTGCCTAATCCAATATATTGCTTTGTTTAAAGCTTAGTTAATGAAAGGTTTGGAAGAACAATTTTGTACGTTTATGTTTCAAAGATGTGGACCATTACAACTTTTCAAGTATTATTACTTCTAGTTAGATTTTGATATTTCACATTATTGTTACTTGAAACAAATAATATTGGCTACTTTTCTATCGTAAACATGTGTCATTCAATCCAGTCGGTTTGAACTACCTGTATGTTATTAGAATTTCTTGCATGTTTGAATGTGTGGCTTTTGTCATCAATTGGTAACTGTCAAATATGTTGTAGTGAATACATGTACGTTAGTGACATGGCAGTTAGTGAACAGACTGGTTTGCAGAAATAACAATGTAGTAACACATGTGATTAATGTCAGTGAATGTGTACTTATTTATCCTTGCCTTTATGAAATTTGGATTTGCGCGTTTACGATCAAGGTTAATTCAGAAAAGCGTTTCAGACCCATCCCATGTTATAATGATACTTTAAAGTTTTTATAAACAATGGACAGTCCGTTTCAAAAGAACATTCCTAATTGGAATATAGTGGTAGTTCTGATTTGAGTTTAAACAACCACGTCATGAACATCACAACAAGTGTTGTTTCAAACTGTTCATTTACCAAATAATATAAATCGTACATTTTCTTTATAGGTTTTGATTAAAACAGAATATGACTTATCATTAGGCTATACCTAGTTAGAAACATATCGGTTGTCACATGTCAATGAGATACATGTTATCCATTAACACTATGTGATGTAACTCAATGTGTTTAAGTGGTCTCTTTTTGATTTCACTTCACTTCTCTGTTCAATGTTTTATTTTATTTATAAGTGTATAACTTGTATATTTTTGATACTATGTTTCATTCAAGCAAAGTAATGTAGAAATTTAAATTGAAATTTACAAAATGTATACGGACATAAAACTTGTTTTGTAAGACTTTTCGTTATAGAAAAGCATTATGAATTGATCTGAAGTAAAATATATATTATAATATAAAAAAAAAACTATTGATTTTTTAAAAGAGAAATAGAACTTAACTAGTTGATCACGTCGACTGTACTGGCCGGACCAGTGAGTGTAACCAAGATGACTGGGTTTAAGTTAGAACAAAACAATCAGGAGCTGACTTTTATTTTACTTCCAATCCAAAAGGTGAAAAATTGAAAATACAAATATAACATGCATAAATACAATTTCACAATGTGTTCAATGATAATTAAAGTCCATGAAAAATACGAATAAACAGTTCGTAGATATATCAAGCTGCTAATGTTCTTTATAATAATAAATAGATGAATATTCTTGCACACGTCGGGTTCTGTCTTGAATTAAATTGTGTAATCGCAGATACGAACAGTCATAGTTTCTTTATAACATAGGAAATATATTAAAAAAGTTCATCACTGATATAAAGACATGAGTTGTAATGATTTAAATGTAACTCACGCTGTGGTTAGCCACGAATTGTTCCTTTGGACAACGTGTCCGCTGAATGTTGCGTGCAGTTATGCACACGGCCTGCTGATCAGTTTTCGTCTTTCAGAAGAGAGGGGAAAGTCACACGGATTCCAACACTGGCCTGTATAAAAATCCTAAAACTGGAGCACGTAAAGCGATGTACGCAATATTAATGAAACATTTACAATATAAAATGATGATCAAATGGAGAATAAGTTGCAGAACAATCCCCGTATGAGGTCTATCTGACATCACGTTTCCATTATCAAAAACAAATAAAATGTCAAATATATAACAACAGTCCAAAGTTCCACTTCGAAGTAGTCCAACGGGAGGCTGGGTATTTCACAGCTTCTATCCTAGACAAGGCGGTGTTTCCGACGAGATCGCGGCGATCTAAGACCCAACCCCATGGCTGTTGTTCTGATGGAAGAATCTCCTTTCGACACGGATACGCTTACCAACGATGACGTCTTGTGAGACGGACGCTTTCCTTTACGTTTACGGCATACAGTAGACCATCCGGTGCCATGTTCCTTTTTTCTGTGACTTAAGTTGGAATTTTCTATTCTGCTTTCCTCTTGTCCTTGTGTATCCAAATGCGACTTGAAGCTTTCCTTGGGAATTAAATGTTTTCGGATGTACTTTTCTTTGTCGGCATTCACTTTTGGTGGCGTTGCTTCCGAAGTGAACTTTTTGGCTTCTGCAAATCTGACGATCGACAATGATCAAAGTCGCTGATTTCGTTTTCTGTTGCCCATGTAAACGGGGATAATGTGTAAACGACTCAGTTTGAATTTCATTTGACTGGGTGTTTGTTTTATTACATTTGGGAAATTTTTTTGTATGTGGTTTCACGACACTGCAAGTTGGATTTGTTTCCTTTGTAGTGAGTTCAAGGTGGACATGTTGCTTATCGGACCGTATTTCTCCAACGATAATCCAACCCAGGTTTATCTTTTGCGCAAATGGAGCCTTTGGTGGTCCTAGAGGTGTCATACCACCAATTACTCCCTCAAAATTTAGAACGTATGTGAAAGTAGGCCTACTCGGACAAAAAATATTGCATTTGATGTCATTGTTTACTTAAACTTTCGAAGAAGTGGCAGAAATGAAACTTTTGGTGAAAGAGAAATATATTAAGACCATTTTGAGCAAAAAATTACTTGTTTATGAGTTTGCATTCAAAATTGAGGATCAATGCACTCCATAGTATACTAATTTCGAGATTTCCAGAAAACCAGAAGTTATTTTTAGTGGTACCTCTATTCGAAAGACCTTTTCTTTTTTATATGATTTTTAACATCTGTTGAAAATTGGCATGTAGAAAGCTGATACATGTACGATTCAGGATATACCTGGTTTCTATGAAGTTAAACTTAAGGTAAAATATTTAGAAAGCTGTGAAAATTGTAAAATTTGCTTGAACAGATATGGACTTTTAATTGGTGGTATGACAACTAGACGTTGATCAAGGAGATGATGTGCCTCTTTAAGGTCTCTTCAAATGAGCAATAGGATTCTGCATTTTCCATCAATCGGGTGAATATATGTTTTTGTAGTTCTTGCAAGTGTTGATATTGCAATATATCCTCAGGTGTAGCAATTTTGTTTGGATTATTTGAAATTTTATCGCATTCAATCAGTTCAGGCAGACTTAATCTAGTATTGTCTTATATAGACTTCACGACAAAGCCGTTTCCTCGTTTACCGGAAGTAACCTTACTGCCAGAGCATGTGGATAACAAATAGTCTTTTGTTTCTGCCTGTACGTTGACTAGGCTGAAGAATTCAGGAGCCACGAGGGACCGGTTGCTTTGGTCGTCAATAATTGCATACATGCGAATTACTTTGTCCTGATTTTTTTGTGAAAGTCATTCACAGGAAGTATCTTGGCACAAGATTTATACTACTGTTGCCGTCTTATATCTGTGCAAGTTGAACTAACAGAAGTTAGCTTGGTTTCAGCTAACTCAAGTTGCTCCCCGCCGTCGACTGATCTAGGGAGTGAAGGCGATGCACCTTTGGGTTGGTACACTCGATTTGTGTGTAATGCGGTGGTGTGTTGTTTACTTCCGCATTCATTGCAACTGATACCTGCGTTGCAATCACGATGTCTATGCTTAGTCGAATCACAGCATTTGGAACAAAAATTATTTTGCCTCAACAGTTCCTTGCGTTCCTCTATAGGTTTAGCTCTGAACCAACGACATTCATTTAACGAATGTTCGGTATTGTGTAAAATGCACAGATTTTGTTGGTGTGCAATCTCTACAGATCGTTGTTCGACCGCTGTCTTTTGAACGTTGATTTTGTTCCAGGCTAAGGTGTGAACCTTGGCGCAGCACCTTTTGTACTTTTGTGTGACTTTTGACTTAAAATAGAATCCAGGATCGTTTTTAATTCTACTGATTTCACTGATTAATGTAGATAACTCTGTAAAAGGAGTAAAGGCAACGACATGGTTAGATTTGTATCTAGACGCCCTTGTAATCCACTTTTCCTGAAGTCCATAGGGTAGTTTTTCAATGACAGGGTTTATTCCGGTCGGTGAAACAAAATAAGCTAGCAGACATCCCAGCTTGGGATTTTCCTTGTAGTATTCTATTTTTGATAGAATGTCAGACAGTTCATAGAGACGTGTGTTGTCCTTATTCGTCAAGGTTGGGAATTTGTCAAGTTTACTCCTGAGAGAGGCTTCCAACATTTCTGGAGCACCATATCGCTCATCTAGTCTTTGCCATAACCTCTGTAGGCCTTTGGTAGGGTTGTTTGCATTTGATGCCCTAATACGTATGGCATGTTTACCAGACTCTGGCCCTAGCCACTTAATCAATAAGTCTATTTGTTTCGAGTCAGAAACTTGTAATTCGTCTATGACGTTTTTGAAGCTAGATTTCCAAGTATGGAAGGATTCTGCCTGGTCATTACAATTTGTTAGCCTGGGAAATAATAAGTCTTTGCGTAGAAGAAATCTAGTTATCTCCGACGTGGGATTGATTTGTTGCTGGTATGCAACAGGGGTCTCTTCTATAACGCCTTCTTTTTGGTGTAAGACAGGCATTTTTTCTATAACACCTTGTTTTGGGTGTAAGACAGGGATCCTTTCTGAAACGCTCTGTTTTCCTATGCCAGTTAGCTTCTGGTGAATTAAAATGTGTAGGCAAGACATCAGGTGTTTGTGATGGCAAGTCCAGTGCCACGGATGGCACGAACGCTGGTGCTTCATAACTCAGCTAATTCTTAACAGGAATCTGTTTTTTCTTTTGAGGTCCTGTTACTTCCTTTACAGCAGTTGATACAGGAAGTTTATTGACGAAATATTGCACAGGCTGAAGCGGTTCTTCCTTTTCGTTAGGGAGATCGATAAACGCTTGGCTGCCATCGTATTCCAGGATACGAGCCTCGGCTTCTGCAGCTGCAGCCTCTCTGCTTGCTTCTAGAAAGTTTATATTGGATTTCAGCTCTGCTTTTTCTCGGCTAACACGTGCAGCCTCTTGTTTGATTTGCGCTTTTCTGCGTATGGCCTCTTGTTCTGCCTCATGTTCGATATTAGCCTTTTAAAGTGTGGCTTCCTGTTCCATTTCAGATTGTCTGCCTCTTGTTGTAGGATAAGTGAATGTTGTTCAACAAAGGCTATTTTTGATTTAGCGACCTCTGTTTTGGCACGCTTCCTCCATGCTAGGCTTGACATGTCCGATACGTTAGAGCTGCCGCTGTGTGAGGTTTTCTTACCCTTTGAGCCTGAGGTCCTTGTTTTAGTCAATTAAGCCTTAGTGAGGGCAAGGCGATGCTCGTGTAGAGATTCCATGGCCAGTTCCACTTTGAACAGACGAAGATCCAATGTGAGGTTACATGCGTCTATGTCTTTTTGACTGTCCAACAATCTGGTCCCTTTTAGGAAGTTCAGATATTCGTCTATTCGTTACTAATTTCTTTCATAAATATAATTAAAGATTTACGTTTTGAAGTTTGGTTATGCCTTTAGAAAACTTATTTCAAACGGGAAAGCACATCCCCATCTTTACGGATGTTGTTTACCGTGCCTTGAAATTTAGAAATGATTCTGGTAAATTTATCGATCCTTTAAATACTAATAAACTTATTCTAAAAGGTTACCTATTCAAAACTGTAATTAGATCGATAAATATTTTTTTTTATTGGTTTTAATAATGATTTTGTTATCAGTAAATTAAAAGCAAATACAAATTTCTATAATGTTATAAACGTATACACATTCATGGATCTAAAATCTGTCGATACCTGTATCATGGCATTGTACAAGGTCATGTTTTCTCTGACTGTATGACGTCTTTACACCGGCTAAATCCATTGGATGTTGGATTTGTACTGATTGATAATTTAGTCTTAGATGAATGATTTTTTTATTAGTTGTTAATGACTTTGACCTAGCTGTCAGTAACTACGAGTACTCTCAGATCTGTGTGCTTAGCGTCTTTTTGTTGTTGGGATGTACAAGTACCCGGCAACGTCCACTTGTATTTGTAGTATATTTATTTCTTCCATCCATCTAATGAGTTAAGCCTTTTTCAACTGATTTTTATAATTCGTTCTTATATTGTAGTGAATTGTACTGTTTAACCACTGTCCAAGGTTAGGGGAAGGTTGGAATCCCGCTTACATGTTTAACCGTGCCATACTCTTTATTTATGTTTCTATCCCAAATCAGGGGCCCGTATTTTAGAAGTTGTCGCTTGTTTATGTGTAACATATTTATTTTGCGTTCATTTTTGTGTACATAAATTAGGTCGTTAGTTTTCTCGTTTGAATTGTTTGACATTGTCATTTTGACCATTTTTGCGTTTTTATAGCTGACTATGTGGTATGGGATTTGCTCGTTGTTGAAGGCCGTACGCTGACCTATAATTCTGTGTTATTTGGTCTCTAGTAGAAAGTTGTCTCATTTACAATCACACTACATCTCCGACTTCTTTATATCAGATAGTTACAATAAGCGAATCTTTCCTGATGCCCTTCCATACAAGTAACAATACAATCAAACTCATATATTAACACATAGTTTATTTACAGGTTGGTATCCCTAAAAAATAAACAAACTAAAAAGTGAATAACATACAAAATTAAGACAAAAAGATGGCCTATATTCTTTCCCCAAATTTTAACATGACAGCAACCTGTATTTTTTAGATTGTTTACTTGAAGCACGTATTTGTAAATTATTGACAGGTACGGTGCAAAATGAATACAAGCGTTCCAACTTTCCCCGTTCCCAATACAATTTAGCTGCATTTATGAATATGTAAGTAGTAACACAAAGCTGAGAGCCAGATTGGTATATGATTAAAACGACTGTATTGTTAAAATCATAATAATCTGTAGAATGAAGTTAACAAATCAATGCTGAGAGTTGATAGATCTTTACTTTTCTATTTATTTTACGAATTTGTATAGCGTTTCAAAGACACCTTCCGGTCAAAGAGGGAGGGGTGCATTTCAATACTTAATTGATAGGGGTGTCGCTGGGTTCCAGTACCCTACCCTTTTTCGAATAATTAAGATTCTTAAAATGCATAACATTTCAAAATTTGCGTCAAAATTCGCGTATGCGAAAGTGTGACTTTTTTCCATGTTGGTTTTGTTTCCATAAGGTTTGTTGAAAAATTGACTACCAAAGTGACAAGAGGGAATACTTGAGGACAACCATGAACACCCAGATTTATTGAACAAGAAATGACATTTACTTTTTAATCTTGTATATTTCTGATATTTTCGCCTACCTCGTCTGTTGTTCCGGTCGCTGTAACATTTTCTTAAATGTTAACGAATTTGTGCTGTCACCAGAAACAAAATAATTAATAAACAACTTGAAATGTTACTTATTATATACGTGTCAGTGCAGTTAAGCAGGGAGAGCATGTCTGATATGTGTAGGAAAAATGCGTCCTGGAAGGATGAAATGTCGTCTTTAAAGACTGTTGTGTGTGCACTTGAAACGTATAAAATCCAACTAAGCATGTATGCCTTGTATGAAACATGCTCATATTCAAACCACCATAACTTACTTCTGTTCCGATATGAATGTAATATTTGTTACTGGACCTTAAACACGGGATATAGTATTATACAATTACTGTCTTTTGATGAGGTAAATATGCGGTTTTATTGACTTTCGAAAAAATGATATTCACTGAGCCCGACGGCCGAAGTGAATATCAGTTTTTCAAAAGTCAATTAAACCCCATATTTACCGAAACAAAAGACAGTAATTGTTTTATTCCATATGTCCGAGAGAAGAAAATGTACTTAATAACAAACATATACCAAAACAAATTTTACATGAAACATTTTACCATAACGTTGCATGTAAAAGCGCGTGACGTTAAGCGCGGTGAATAACACTTTCTCAGGTGAATATGCTTTGTTATTCAAATCCAATTCAAATAGAAAAACCTACTAAAATATTACCAGTATTGAATATATATATATATTTCTCATCGATTTTTAATATTATTAATTTGATTATTTTTTATTTTTTTTTTCATTTATTTCGGTTTCTTTCGTTCGTTTCTATTTCGTTTCAACCTTTACAGGTTCCCGATAGTATCGTTCCTGTCGGATGTTGGTACGGGGATTATCGTTCGGTTTGGGTTTGTAAATCAAAGATTAACATCTGAATACTTCTTTTGACAAAAAATCTTTGGACTCTTTTTTTAATTCAGTAATGAAGATAGTTGATATACGTATTCAACATTTTAAAGAACATTTTACTATTAACCATAACCACAATAAACCTATTTCTCGTATCAAACATAAACTAAAAGAATTAGCCACGGAATTTGTTTTTGTGCCGGCAGATAAAGCTGCTAATAATATTATTATTGTTTGACGTAAATTTTACATTTAGGTTCTGAAAAAGGAAATCACCAATTCACCAACATTCCAACTGACTCCATTTTCAGAAAACGAAATCTGTAACAAACATAAACTTTTAGCTACCGCTTCACAAGCAGGGCCAAATACAATGAAAGTCCCAACTATGTATTGGCTTCCGAAGCTACACAAAACCCCTTACAAATATAGATTTATTTCGTCTTCAAGCCAATGTTCAACTACTAAATTGTTTATTCTTCTTACCAGCACACTTCGTACAATTAAAAACCTGATAATAAATTGTTCAAATAAGGCCTTCGAAAAGAGTGGAATAAATTACTTTTGGAGTGTCAAGAACTCGTTTGAAGTACTTGATGAATAGCATGCTTATAATGGTGATTTTGAATCTGGAATCTGTTCAAAGTTTTGATTTTCTACCCTGTATACCACATTGCCTCACATTCTCATTAAGAATGTGAATATATATGTTCAAACTCTTTTAGGTCATTTTTTAGTAGCAATAAACAAAAAAAAACTATGTTAATTGGACATGCTTTGATACTATATATGCCCTTGAATTTTTATTAGATAACATTTTTGTTCGCTTTGGGGATTCCGTATATCGTCAGATTATCGCAATTCCAATGGGGACTAACTGTGCACCCTTTATTGCGGACCTGTTTTTGTATTGTTATGAGTTACAATTTATGACAAAAATAAGCAAAGACCCATCGAAACAACATCTGATAACCAAATTTAATAATACTTTTAGATATTTGGATGCTATTTTGGCTCTCAATAATGACGACTTCAGTATGTATATAAATGAAATTTATCCTGTTGAACTTACTTTAAATAAAGCTAATACTAACAATGACCACTGCCCTACCATCGATCTTGATATCTATATCACTAACGGAAAGCTGAATACTATTAGTTACAGTGTGTAATTGTCCTAATACAAGAATTTATTTGGTCAATAAAATTCATATCGGATGAGGATAAATTCCGTATTAGGACAATTGAACACTGTGTAACGAATTTATCCTGATTTTGTTATATTACATATTATTATATTTAAATTCAATATAATGACAACATCAACCAAATATATTTTAGATATTTAAGTTAAAACTGTGAAAAATTAAAATATTAGGACTATGAAGCAACTCATTTAAAAAAAAAATGTTAGGTCAATGGTAGAAGGGAGATAATCCCAAATTGACGTAATAAATAAGGAAGATAATTCCTATTGACGTAATAAAAAATTGTACTGAAATTTATAAGGACAATATCACCCAATCAAATTGCGAGAAATTACTCTAAATCAGGATAATAAAATTTATGATAAAAGGGATGATTTTTCATTTCCTTTCTTTAATTATCAATTTTTAGATGGTGACGTTCCATTGTAACCATCTTACGGTGTTTATATATCTCAACTTGTACGATTTGCTCGTGTATGTAACAAAGTTTTTTAACGAGAGAAATTTATGTATTACTGAAAAATTATTACACCAGGGTTTTCGATATCACAAACTAGTCAAAACATTTACTAAATTTTATCATCGGTATGAGGACATCATTCGTAAATATAGCTCAACATGCAGACTTCTTGTACGTTCAGGTATTTCACATCCAATTTTTTATGGAAATATTCTTTATTAAGCACAAAGGTGTCAGTATTCACCTCAGAAACTACCAAAACATTTGAATAGACTTATTAAGAAGGGATATAATTACGATACTGTTGTCAAGTCATTAACGATTGCATATTTTGGCGTTAATATTGAGTCACTGATAAGGTCTTTGCATCGGAACTAAACACATTTATTATAAAAATAGTTGTTGGCATGACACGGGTTATGTTCTTCTCATATATGTTATGATGGTATGATACTAAACCCCTCACGGGAAGCATTATGCCTGATGTTCAAATGATGAAATCATAATCTTTCAGTCAGTTTAATTGAAGTCTGGAGCTGGCATGTCAGTCAACTGCTAGTAGTCGGTTGTTATTTATGTATTATTGTCATTTTGTTTATTTTCTTTGGATACATCTTCTGGCATTAGACTCGGACTTCTCTTGAACTGAATTTTAATGTGCTTATTGTTATGCGTTTACTTTGTACGATGTATTTGAAAAACGCTCGGAAAATTGGTAAAATTTAGATAGAGAAGTAAAGATTAATCGACTTTCAGCATTGATTTGTTAACTTCATTTACATATCATTATGATTTTAACAATAATGTAATTTTCAAACATCTACCGATCTGGACTATCTCTCAGCTTGTATTTAATAATAATAGTCAAGAATACGGCTAAGTTATCATGGGTACAGGAAAAATTGGTACAAGTTACGAATGACACATTTTTCATCGTACCTTTCAGCATGATTTGCAAACAAATGCTTTAAGTAAACTATCTAAAAAAACAGGTTGCTTTCATGAAAGTTAAAATTTGGCTAAAAGAATATAAGCCTGCATCTTTTTCTTTTAAGCTTGTATGTTATTTGGTTTTTGTTTTTGTTTGTTCATTTTTTAGGGGTACCAACCTATATGCGTTGCCTTTCGTGTCGCCCTAAGTCTTTTCAATTTCGAATCGCTGTGGACAAACAGTGGCGGTTTCAAAACTTTTTGTAAGGGGGCCATTTGAGCTGAGTAGGGGCCGCTCCAGTCATGCTGCAGTGATTCTCTATATAAGAAACCATTTTTTTCAACAAAATAGCCCCCCCCCCCCCTTCCAGTCCCCCTGGATCCGACTATGCCAAATGTAACATTAGAGTCGATTAATTCCTTCATCTTGAAAGCGATTCCATAAGGTCCGCAAAACGATTTCCTTCACGGTCTTTTTTTATAATTACAATCGACATAATAAAATGACAAAATTGTTCCATGTTATGTCGAGGTGATTATATAGTATACAAATGTATTGTTATAATATACTGTGCTGACAAAGTAGTATGAAAACGTTGCTTAATGTTATATTAAAATGTATTTATAGTGTGAAATGTATCTCTATGACGTAGCAATATCACATAATAGTTTATTAAAATGACAAATCAATATGAAAATGTAGCTTCATATTATATAAAGATGTCTTCATAGTATGAACTATTATCTTCGAAACAAAGTGAAATGGCAGAACAATATGAAAAGCTAACTCCATGTTGTATCAAAGTGTCTTTATAGAATATAACTTAATCTTAGTAATATACCAACTGACAGAGTATTTTAGTCAAATGCCGTTACAGTATATAAATTTATCTTAGTGATATAGCAAATTGAAAGAGTATTATAGTCAAATGCCGTTATCATGGTTATAGTATATAGATTTATCTTATTGATATAGCAAATTGAAAGCGTATTATAGTCAAATGCCGTTATAGTATATAAGTTTACCTTAGTTATATTGCAGTTTGACAGAGTATTATAGTGAAATGCCGTTATAGTATAGAACATTTTCTTCATGATATATCTCTATCCATAATGATATGGTTATTGTAATCATAAGGCAGATGTGGCGTTCCATAGGCGTACGTTATCCAAGAAAAACAACAGGCAAGTTGTAGCTTTTTCACCGTACTGGCCGGACCAGTGAGTGAAACAAAGATGACTGAGTTTAAGTAAGGATAAAACAATCAGGAGCTGATTTTTTCTTTTACTACCAATCCAAAAGGTGAAAAACTGAAAATACAAATATCAATACAATTTTACAATGTGTTCTTGCACACGTCGGGTTCTGTCTTGAATTAAATTGTGTTATCGCAGATACGAACAGTTTGAACGGAGAAATGTTCATAGTTTCTTTATAACATAGGAAATATATTAAAACAGTTCATCACTGATGTAAAGACAAGATTTGTAATGATTTAATGTAACTCACGCTGTGGTTAGCCACGAATTGTTCTTTTTGACAACGTGTTCGCTGAATGTTCCTTGCAGTTGTGCACACGGCCTGCTGATCAGTTTTGTCTCTCAGAAGAGAGGGGGAAAGTAACACGGATTCCTACACTGTCCTGTATAAAACTCCTAAAACTGGAGCACGTAAAGCGATGTACGCAATGAACCATTAACAATATAAAATGATGATCAAATGAAGAACAAATGATGAATGAGTTCCAGAACATCGACTTCAATGTCAGTTGAGGAAGTACCAACCACTCTGACTAATAAAGATTCAGCTCGTTTATTTTTCATAAAAATTTAACGAAATATTTACTTTTATAAGTTGACAAATATGTAAAAATTTCTAGAAAGAGGTAGGAACAATTTGCCGGCAATTTGTTTCATTCGATAAGATAGGTAAATCATGTTTTAAATGGCCCGATAGATGCTAATTATAGTACATAATAATACGTCACATCATTTATTTTCATACCTTGAACAGGTATTCCTACTAAAACAAGGCCATGACTATTGATTTTTTAATATTGATTTTATATTACCATCCTTTATGCAAGGTGCCATACCATGTAACTTGTCAAGGAGCCAAATAATATCGAACTAATTCAAATCGTGATTTTCTCATTCTGAATATGTATATCTGTTACACAGTATTTGTCCTGGTCTTTTAAGGGTTTATCGTCTATAAGATAAGACAAGAAAATACATGTACATGTATATATTTTAACCGGAGAACATCTTAAATCAGTTGGTCATAGATCACCCTGTGTTACTACTTCATGTTTTATTGCCTTTTCTGTAATTTTAACAAATCGTTGTGATACAGATGCAACAGCTTCTTGATGCTTTACCTACAACCACTATTTGTAGTGTAATTGATTTGTTCTGTGGTGTTGTTTTATTTTTCTGATGAGTTATGTACCCGTGTAGTAAAAAAATCAGTACAAGTATCTCTACAGTTTGTGATTTGGCGGCAACATTGTTGTTGACAGCATTTGTTACATATAATACCATGTTCAAAAAAAGTTTCGACGAATTGTTTTTTGTTGTTATGAAACTTGTATACAATGGCCTTATTTTAAGTTATGTGTATATTACATTAGCAACATGTAGGCTTAATTTCTATAGAATTAATTCTCGTGTTATTGGTTATGTACAGGCACCTACATCAGTTTGACGGCAGTTGTCCCTTGGATATATGTAATAATGTAAACACATGAATAAGAAGTAATTCAAGAGTATGGACAGTCATAGGATTGCACACAATAAGCGATACATTATTTTTTCTTTGATACACGTAAAATGATATACTAGTAAACTAACTGAATAGTCAAAATGAACCAGAATGACTCTATGAATCAAGCAAACATCCGAAAAAATATGATAGAAACTTTAGAATTTAATATAACAACACAAAAAAATGCAAAAGTTCTGAGCGAGGTTCGAACCCTTTCTTCAAAACCGTCACTTATTAGTAGTTCTGCGCTCTACTGGTGGAGCTACGGTGATTCTTATCATTATCACTCTTATTTAGAAGCTATATTGGTACAATTTTTCGATGTTACAATTTTTTCTTTAAAAAGTTGTTTTTTTATGTAATAAGGACACACTAAACCAATTTCATTTTTGAAGTAAAAAGTAGTATGAAAAACAACAGTCATAAAAAGCATAATTTTTTTTGGTTCGAAATGTCCTTCTTGGGGGATAGCCTTTTTTTCCACATAAAAACACCCGAAAATCCGGATATTGGACTTTCATCCTTTTTTAGGGTTAAATTAACTATTGATCACACATATCATACTATATTTAAATCGAGATATTGATCAAAAAGCATTTTTATTTTTTGTTTTTATAGTAAATTTTACTTTGTTGGCACTTTTTGAAATTGGCCCTTCTGTGAAAAAAATCCTCGGCATATTGGCCCTACCTCTTTGAACCACATAATTTACAGGACTAGTTTGGTTGGATATATAGCACTTTGACAAAAAGTAATCTTAATCGATGAAAAGCTTGATTGCTCCTGACTAATAGTACGTGACTTAAAGGCTTACCTTACTCCGAAGAGTTAAACCCGTAGGTGCTATGTACCCCCTTAAGTAATTTCCAGTTGTCTGTTGCAATATTTGCAAACCTAATGAAATGTCCTTTCCAACTTTGATTATAATTGAAAAATTGAGAAAAAAAACGAAGAATGTGTCAAAGATACAGCAACCGAACAATAGAGCGGAACACAGCTCAAGGTCATCAATGGGTCTTCAACGCAGCGAGTTATGACACTCTTAACTCCGAAATATAGATAGACACATATATGTCCCCAAAGTGTCTTGCTTTGAGTATACAGTTCCCGAGTAATCACTTCTTTAAAACACATATTTATCTTTATTATCTTTTACTAAAAATATTTTAACTTTGAATAACAAATAGACTTTTGACTTTAGAAATGCAGATGCACGAGTTTTATTCCCTTCCTGACAATGATATTGCAGATCTTATAGTACGCATTATTGTTCTCAAAACGTTAGTTTTGCCTTATCGGACTTTGTATCTAATTGCACCTAGTATCAGATGTTTATCAAATTAAACAACCACTATCTTAGCATTCTGACATCGGAGTCTTTTAAACTGACTTTTTCTTTGCCAATCACTGTTTTTTTTCTACATTTGTCAGAGATATATGAAGAAAATTGAAACATCAAAAACATGTTTAACCCCGCCACATTTTTTGCGTCTGTCCAAAGTCAGGAGCATCTGGCCTTTTTTAGTGTTGTATGATTTTTAATTTTAGTTTCATTTGTGTAGGTCGGTGTTAAGTATGACGTCTGTTATCAATGAACTAGTACACATTTTTATATTGAGACCAGCTGAAGCACGTCTCCGGGTGCGGGGTTTTCTCGCTGTATTGAAAACCCATTGTTATTTCGCTCTTTGTTCGGAATGATGTTTCCTTAACCATTTTATAATTGGTTGCAAGTTAAGTGATTTACGCGTACTTTGATTCCATAAAGTTTACATCCCAAACGTTCAGTTGTTGGAAATAAAAATAAATTATCTTTTTTAATTTGTATTTAATTTCAAAATAACTTTCTTCCCCAACTTTGACGACTAATAATTCTGATACAACCGTAACGATTAATAGTCCATTTGTCAATTACCGATTTGTTTCTGTTATAACACACTTTTAAAACAACTTACTTCCCTTTGTCAATCGTAGACTGGTTCCGTACCGGACAAAATTGGCTCTTGTCAATGCAAAGCATGATGAATTGAAAGTGATATATTGATGTTTTAACTAATCTTTTTTTTTTAAATATTTTCTGAAAAAATTACTAAAATTAACAACAAATTCATGTTATTAAAAGATTTGAAAATCTTACAGATAATTCACATTACGCACAGGTACATTTGTTCTTTCTGCTAGCTCGGGCTCTCCATTGTAAATAAAATTGAATGTCTCTCATGATGGAGACAATTAAAAAAGGAATCTCTAATTACAGGGCCAATCACGGGATTTGGCAAATAGTCTATAAAAAATAAAAATACAGGTTTCAATGTAAGTCGGACAAAACACTTTAACTAATAACGATCTATAGCATCTCATATCTGACATTCTAAACAAATGGAGTGTTCAACCAAAATGCTAAAAATCTTTCGTCAGGCTTTTTTTTCGCAAATATTACGATTACTGTCATTATATAAAGTAATTTAGTTTGTATGAAAATACCGCGTTACACTGAACATCTTGATTGTGTACAAAACTTTAGGAATGCATAGTATAAAAAGTATAATTGCAATATCTGTCAAGATAAAAATAAATGTTCGATGTCTTTGTAGTCTATACTGTTATAAGAAAAACCAGTAAACATATCTGCAAATAGTGCATTTGTATTAATAAAAATAGAAACAAAATATATTTTATACTATTGTACAAAAAAAGATTTCGAATAGAGAATACTTCTTCAATGGAATATATGTTTTTCTTACAGGATCTCTTAAAAGCAGCTAAAGGCGGGGATTTACAAAAGGTCAAAGATTATCTTTCCAAAGATGCAGATATAAACTATAGCGAATGGGTGAGAATATTATCATAGACAGCTTAATTACCCAGATATATTGTATTTAGTTTAGTATGGCGTTCATTACCACTGAACTAGTGTAAATATTTGTTTAGGGACAGTTGAAGGACGCCGCAATTGTTGCGGCAATATCTCGTTGTATTGAAGACCTGTTGGTGACCTTCTGTTGTTATCTGTTCTGTTGTCGGGTTGTTGTCTCTTAGACAGATTCCCCATTTTCATTCTCAATTTTATTGAACAAAAACAAAATAACAAGTAACTGACAAAAAATTATTAATCATCATTATTCCCAAAATATGGCCTATTAATACAACAGATGTATATATCACTTTAATGTTCGTTGTTTAAAAAAAAGTATTTTTTTGGTATCAAATGATGATTGAAAATAATAATTGCCATAACTTGCAATAGCCGCTTGCGAGAATGAATGGTGTAAAGAGCTAGATCTCATCCTCAATAACCATAAGGTTTAAACCCATTTGTTGAAATGAAAAAATGTAGCTTCCTTATTTGGTGTTATTGGGGTATAAGGTTGTTTGTGTTCAATTCGTTCTGAATAATTTGATAAAACACATATCCTATTCGACGGTGGTAGGCTCTTTTCATTTCATCGAATGTATTGTTATGACAGTTAGATTTTAGTATAAGAACTTAATTTGAATGTTAATTTGTTTTCAATTCTTACTATGAATTATGCTTGTTTCTTTGTTTGTCTTATATAAAGGTAACGTTACAATTCCTAGCTTCGTTGTTAACATCGAGGTTAATCGATCAGAGCAAACTTTACGTAGTGATCAGTGGTATGTAAAACATTGTCATTGATCTGACAGTTTGATTCCAATAATTATAGAACCACAAGCAAAATGAACCAAAAACCAATGAACAAGAGAGCACCTGCTAAAATGTTTCGCTGCTGTTATTACCCCGATTAAATTTCAAAGTAAAGGCAAAGTTTTTTTACAGGTTTCATAAGCAATAATCATTGGTAATGAAATCATTGTCTGACACTACAACACTGACATATGCACCTTATACTGTTCTAATACAATTAATATAGTTGGCATATAGCTATCAGAGCGAAACAGTCATTTAAATCAAGGAATATCTTATATTGACCCATGGACATGGAAATGAGGTCAAGGTCATATAGACATGTAACTTTAATATCATATACATCATATAGCGTACGAACTGTTGCCAGTAGTTTCTGAATTAGTCATACACAGTTAAAATAAATATTAACCACTGAATAATGACAATGAACCATGGTAGACGGACAGGCACAGTTTACTGTCGCCCGAGAGAACAACTAAAGTGATATATTGCTTACAGTATATGAGAAACAAACTTAAAATGCAAACTTAACATTGATCAATGCACAATTATCACGAAGTAACATAGAAATGTGCCTTTAATTCATTCGTTACTTTTGAGGTGTTTGATATTTTAATTTTGATATTTGATTGGGGAATTTCCGTTTTGAATTTTCCTTGGAGTTCGGTAATTTTGCTACTTTATATTGTAAATCCTTTTTCAACAAACACACTGGACTTATATTTGAAATGTCAATTCCTTATATTAAGTATTATGCGTTCATTGAAACAGTTCCCTTTGTTGATATATTGTATCTGTCATTATTGGCATGTCGAATTGTAACGAGCTTGTGTCTGCAAAAAAGAATAGTGTTAGATTCGAAACGTAGACTATATTGGAAACTTTATTTATATAAATTATCATTATTCATACTTGTATTTAGTAATTTACTATAAATGAAATGAAACATGTAAAATAGGGTAAAGTAAACGTAAAACATCATGATTGGATGTTTTGATAACTTTAGCCTTAAACACGTAGGTATACACATGGAAAAAATTGCAAACATGATGTTAATTAAATACACCAACAACTTAATATATGATTCCGATTAGAATAAATTCCATAATGAATAATCAGCTGTTTTTCAAAACCAAAGGAAAACATTGTCGTTTTTCTTTGTATCATTAAAAGCTGTATAGATTAGTATTGTGTTTTTAATTACCCAGAGTGAATAAAATCAAGGAATTGTGCTAAATGTATTTCAAATAAAAAAGATTTAACACGTTAACCAATGATATATATATTTGGTGTCGAATGTTCAACCTTAATTGTTATTGTTTTCAAGACAATCAACTATATTAGTTTGACCAACTCATATGACATAGGTGATTTATTGTTTTATATCTTTTATTTCATTAATATTACATAGTTGTCCTTATTTCACGTGTTGAACTACTGCTAATTAATATCATTAGATCTAATTGTTATCAGGAAGGTATTTACTAAAAGTCAATTTTACATCCATCATTTTTAGAATAAAAATTAGAATATTCTCATGATGTATAATCCAATGCTTTTAAAACCTGATTAGATAAGCTTTTATGATATACATGATATATACTGAGCCAAACAAGATTTTTCTTTTATTTCAAAAACTAAACAAGATATGATTATAAAAATAACAAAATGGAATTACGAAAAGTCAGAAGCAACATGAATGTTTACCACTTATATTCACTAGGAATTTCTTTGTATAGAGCGCTGTAGCATCCCAGTGTGGAAATGGGTATAGTATAATTGAAAATCTCGTTCACGCTCCATGTGCATCGATGACAGATTGCTATTGATTTCGCATTCCGTTTAGTATCTTTAGATTTTGCCATTTTGGAATTGCATTTCATTTCCTAATCAGTGCATTTTCAAATTCTTTTTAATTTTGTGTGAACATCACCGGGATTTTTATTGATGTGTCTGTTCAACAGATCCAATACATGTTTGATCGGACTGATGTCTTGGTATCAACTTGGTCAATCCTTTGCAGTTCGAGTCTGTCTGGATCTATGTATTACCCTCCAAACTGTTGACCTAATCAAATTTCATGACCCGCGACGTCGGCAGCACTCATTTCGGCATCTACAATCCACGTAGTTCTCTGGCGGTCATTTTTGGGAAGGACCGGTTGACGCCCCATGCAATATTTTTAAAACAAATAAATTTCAAATATCGTTTTCAAAGTACAGGTCAACAAGGTAAAACATCGATTATACGTACAAAGCTTAAAAGAAAATAAAAAATGCTAAACTTTTATGCTCAATATAATTCGATTTTTAGTCTTATACCACAGACTTTTATTAATTTTAGTAGTATCTTAAAAGAAAGTTGATAAACTAGGGTTATAGCAAGGAACGTCGCGTGTTTTTTTGTCAAATAATATTCATCGGCAGCTACCAAACCTTATCGATAGATATTCCGTATCAACTGTTCAAATGCTACGTGATAGTCATAAGCTAAAATAAAAAAGGTACTGACGTTATTCATCATCTAAAGTACCACATATTGTTTTGATTGTTTAGTTTCTTGTCTAGATATGTGTTCGGGTGTAAACACATTCAATTGTTCTCTTAACAATTGTTTTCAATTGCATGAAAGTCCCTTTTCGTTGAGATTTGTTCTCATTATTATTTTTCTTCTTCCGCCACATTTGTTTCCTGCAGAGTTTTTATTTTTATTTCGAAATATGTCAATTAGATATTTTACATATGATACCGAACAGTTATTGTAGTTTTTGTTTTCTCCCTGAATTATCAAAAAGTGTTCTTTATACGAGTTATTTTCTCGACCACGGTATTTCTTGTTATTACTATTTTTTTACAACCGTAAAAGAAACAGAGAAAAATTATAATTTCTTATTGCTCGTTATGTCTTTAAGATGTTGTTCTCATTAGCATAAAGCAAAACACAGACTCAATATATGAGCTATTTCCCTTTTGTGTTTTGTATGAGGAACATGCATTTGTAACTGGTAATCAAAAAGTGATAGAATCCTAGAGTCTTTTGATTTAAGGTCCTTGGTTTATTTACAATGTTAATGTCAATTTCAGTTGAAAGGGTACATTGAAAATCCATGATAGTTTGATCCCTCTAATATTACAAATGTTTTATGTTGATATTTCTAGTAACACATCCATGCATAGTAAAGGTCTTTGCTTTTTGACCGGTAATAAACATTTTAGGAATCGGAAGTATCTACTCATCTCTCTTTTTTTAGCAAAAGTATATAAAAACTATATATTTTTTGAATCAGTTTACATTTAACTACCATCTTGCAGCATAATTGACATTTTAAATTTAAAGTGAATATTGTCCTACCAAAATATGTACAGTGGGATGGAAAGACGTGCATTTGTTTTCTGAAAAAACGGATTTTAAATTATCATTGTTTTCTTTCGCCTATTTTTTTTTTTAGCATTATTGTTTCAAAATTGATCACTTAAATATTTGCTATGATGTCGACCAGTTGGTACGCTTTTAAAAATGACACTGATTAACTGAACACATTACTTTGTGAGACTTATTTCTCTGAACACTGATTGTTTTGTGCAGACTTCTCTTTTGTCACCGTAAAAGATTACGTCAAATTTATTTTACCAAATTGCTCATTATATCGATCCAACGCATTTTGACTGAAAATATCCGAAGACTCCATATGAGAGTTATTTCCCTATATGCATTGGATATAAGTGATATGCATTGTAACTCGTTAACCATGGGTAAAAGGGTCTTTGATTTGAGGTCCTTGTTTCACAAAAATGAAAATAAGTTGGGAGTCAAAGGTCAATGTCATGGTTGTTTTGTTGATCAATGTTGGCTTTCATCACTTATCATAAGGCACCATACAATATAGCGACACATATTTTTTACTAAATTGTAAATTTTGACATATCGTTAGATATATTAGATATATACAATGGTTACGTTGACATTTAATTGGAGTTGTCTCCCACTTTTTATTTATCTGAGTGTCACTGCTCAGTCTTCGATCACAGTCTTTGCAATTTTGCAGCAACATAAAGACTTTTGATTTTTCTACGCTTTATACTACTATTTCCCAAGCTCAGTTAAATGATCGACTCCGCCATCTCATTAAACAAAGCTTTTTCTATAAAAATGGGAATCGTAGATACAAATTTCTTGTTTAGGGTTACGATAATATTTTGTGAAGAATCACAATGAATCTACAAGAAAATATACTGAAGACAATATTATCAAAATGCTGGAATTTTTGATCGACAATATATTTGTTGAGTTTGGAGGATTCATATTTCAACAGACAATCGGTATTCCAATGGGTACTTATGGTGCACCTCTACTAGCCGATTTGTTTTTGTACTAGTATGAAGCAGAATTCATTCAAACTCTTCTAAAAGACAAACAGAAAAAAACACCTTGCTAAATTCTGTAATTTCACTTTCCTATGTACTGGTGATGTCCTATCGATCATTGAATAACCCCTATTGTAGTCAGTTTTCGCATGTCATATATCCCAGTGAACCTGAAATTAAAGATACTACTGATACTAGAAGGACTGCTTCATAATATTTTCCTCAATATTAACACAGATGGACGACTTCACACGAAAAACTATGATAAACGGGACGATTTCAACTTCCCAATTATCCATTTCCCATTTCTCAGCAGTAACATACCCTATTTACCTTCGTATGGTGTTTACATATCTCAATTGATACGTTATTCTCGTACATGTTCACACTATACGGACTTCATATACAGGAGTGTGCTCCTAACGCATAAACTGCTACAATAAAGTTATGAGGATGACAGATTTAAAATGACACTCCATAAATTTTACGGACATCATCACGAATTGGTTGATCCATATACGATGTTTCTTTGTCCAAACTAACTGTGGATATTTTTAACGCGTGATTGCTCGTGGTTTGTCGTTACGTCGGCCGTTCTTTTTATCACCGAACGTGACTTATTCCCCGAATGTGACTGTTTTGCTCAGTGTGAATTCGTATTTCTTTAGGACGTGGCACGGTACTTTTCCATCCCAAATCAATTTGTTAGATTATGATGTTGTGTTTGTCGAATGTCTTTACGTTTGTAGTGGTAAATCGTATGTTTTTCTGTTGTATTCGTGTGTTGTGTTGGGGATAACTATTCATCCAGTTCATTTTGGTAGATTTAATTTTGGATCAACGTAATTTACACGATATACTGGTTTGCACTTCGATCAGAAGAAACACCGACAAAGCTAGTTAGGACAATTAATTATCTAATTACTACTTACTACAATTAAATATTAATAAGTATTTTATTTTCACTGTTATTGATCTAAGTTAGATAGGTCACACAAATCTAATATTGCATTTCATCCAAATTTTTTCTTGATTTTCGGAACACGTTTTAGAAATTTATACATGACGTGACGTCACTCTAGACGTTGCAATGACTATGGTTAACACGGTTGTGATTGTCATGAGTTCGTTTTAATTTCAAGTTAGTCAACACTTCTGTTTAATCATGTATATCTATTATATAGTCATTTTATAAAAAAAAAATATTGTTTGCTATGTATTTTTCTTGATAATAATGATGTTTTTGTTCCAGGCAGGTAACCGTGTCCTCACAACTTTTATAAACTTTTGATCCTCGGCGATCTTTAACTTTGTTATTGTTATGGCTTTCAATATTTGTTCATCTGGGCATAGTTTTGTGTGGACGTAGTAAGCGTCTGGCGTATGCAGGTATGCAAATTATAATCCTGGTACCTTTAATAACTGAATACAAATATTTTTTAACCTGTTATCTTTTGATGGCTATTATTCGTTTGTTTCTATGTCCTACTTTTTTCCCATTTACTAATTGTAACCCTGTCGTGTAATGTTGTCATTTAAATGTTATAATTAACACTGCCATAAAAGCGAGAGGTTTGGCATGTCAAAAACACAGGTTCAACCAACCATTTATTCATAAAATACTATGACGCGGAATTAGGGTCATAAACATCGAATTTAGCATATGCTTAAATGATTTTAGCATAAGCTATATTATAATTTAGCATATGCTAAAATGAGTTGAGCATAAGCTTAATTCATTTTAGCTTAAGCTTAATTCATTTTAGCTTAAGCTTAATTCATTTTAGCATAAGCTAAATTCATTTTTGCATAAGCTAAAATCATTTTAGCATATGCTGAATTGTTTAGCTTATACATAAACCTTGGCGCGGAATCACGGTGATAAATATTAAAATTCAGCTCATGCTTGAATGAACTTAGCTTATGCTAAAACGATTTAAGCTTATGCTAAAATGATTTTAGCTTATGCTAAAATGAATATAGCTTATGCTAAAATGAATTAAGCTTATGCTACAACGATTTTAGCTTATGCTAAAATGAATTCAGCTTATGCTTAATTAATTGTTTTATCCAATCAAAATCTCGCTTTCTTAACTACTTTTATACTTTTCTCTGGTAAAAAGGAATAACCACTTTTCTCAAATAAATAAATGTTTTTCTTAATGTAAATAGTAATATAAATAGGGAGACTGTGGCCCTTTGCCATCCCGCTAAATCCGTCTCTGTTACCAATTAAGCCGATTTTGTATAAATATTTAGGTCTCGCATGTTGCAAAATTTCAAATTCTTGACACGTGTTTGTTGATTAAATGAAATTCTATGTGTAATTGTGTATACATTGTACTCGATCTTTTAACCCTTAACGGTGCTATAGATATACAATGTGTACATGTACATTTTTTACCGATTGCATAAATGAAAATTTCACTACTGTGTGGGGTTAAAGGGTCGAATACAATGTATATTTATCAAAATAGATGACAAGTTGAGATTGGAACAAATGATGTTTTTTAATCTTGTACAATGATTTAGCACTATCAGAAATACAGGTCAATTTTTATATGCAGCACAATTCCATTAGTAGTTTTCATAGTGACCCCAGAAATTGAAATCAGACAGCAATCATTTGATTTTCTGAGGGGTGGTGGGTGGGTTATTTGTGTGTGTGGTTAGGGGGGGGGGGGGGGTAAGTGACCAATTTGCTTTCGACTTGTCGCCAAAAAAATAGATTGTTCTTTTCTAAAAAAAACAACCTTAGCCCGTGGAAAAAATCCATCGCCCATCCCCGAAAATCAAATGGTTGCTGCCTTAGATGCAAAATCCCTCGGGAAGAATACATGCATCCAAGCAAGCGGTGCATGAGAGTATAGTAAATTCGACCTTTTCGGCCATTCACGAAAAACTGTGGATCCCGTTGTTTAACTGAGTGAATGGCCAACTTATTAAGAACAAACTGTAAAATCAATTGAAAACAGATAAACTTAAAAGATCGGATCAAACCACTAAGAAACACTAACATTATTTCTAGACAATAGCTATAGACACAAAGCACCAAAATGAGAACATGTACAATAACTGGAAGTTTGTCTAAATCATTGCACTAAGACTGACATAAACCTTGTTTGTCTAAGACTCAAGTATCAATCACTACATATCAACATATTTAGTCATAAACAGTCTGAAGAACGCCTCCGGGTGCGTCAATTTTCGATGTATCAAGGACCTATACCGTACAAACAACCAGTCCACACTAATAAACAGCTTTTCTATAAAATCATTACAGTTACGTTATTTAAAACTTATATCCATAGACTAGACAGATAAATACTATTCTGAAAAAAAGAACAAATTGTTTAATCATATTTTACTTTAGTCTAAAATAAGGACAACATATTGACAAAACGTCAAAAATATGCGTGTCAGACGAAACAGACTATACGCACAATCACTTTAGCAGGGGTGTTTGTGTTCTTCAAAATAGTGTTATATCCACGAATGATATGCTTTATATATAGAGAATAATACATGGCAAAATCCGTATCATATGTCGTATTATCCCGAGACATAAATATCAGCCCAAGAGCTTTAGGCCCGAGGGATGATATTGGTCGAGGGTGATACGGCATGTGATACGGATTTTGCCATGTATTATACGCTTTATCATATATTTCAACAGAAGAGTATTATATTATATAAACTGTTTTCTGATCCATAGCACTGGGTTACCTTTATTTCTGCTTTTGTCTTGTTTCAAAGCCTTACTAAATAACTGCTCAATTATTTATACGAATTTCCTGGGTTACCTTACAATCTGTTGTTTTAAAAATATTTTGTTTATTATTGTATTTATTTGAATGTTTTGTATTTTTTTATAGTTGCATTTAGTGTGCCAAAAAATATGTTGTAAAAAACTTGATGTTCGTGACGTCACATACAATATGAAAACTTGATGTTCGTGACGTTACATACCAAATTTGACGTCATTCAAAAATTTAGAAGAATTTTTTTCTTAAGCCAAAAAAAACCCCCCCAAAAAAACCCGATTTCATGTAATAAAAAAAAAGGTATGCGATACGGGGTATGCGATACGGGTTTAGCTATGCGATACGGGGTATGCGATACAGGGTAGGTGATACAGACTGGATAAACGAACCTTTATTAGATATTCAAAATATCTGTATTTTGTACTTAATATATGATAAATATATTTATCGTATATTTAGTACAAAATACAGCTATTTTGTATATCTAATAAAGGTTCGTTTTCCAGTCTGTATCACCTACCCTATATCGCATAGCTAAACCCGTATCGCATACCCCGTATCGCATACCTTTTTTTTTTTTTTTTTTTTTTTTTTTTATACATGAAGTCAGTTTTTTTTGGGGTTTTTTTGCTTAAGAAAAAATGTCCAAAAAAAAGTTCAATTGTTTGAATGACGTCATTGTTTGGTATGTAACGTCACGAACGTCAAGTTTTCATATTGTATGTGACGTCACGAACAAAAGTTATCATATTTTTTGGCACACTAAAAAGTAAAATCACAAAAATACTGAACTCAGAGGAAAATCAATTTGGAAAGTCCATAATCACATGGCAAAATCAAAAAACAAAACGCATTAAAAACGAATGGACAAGAACTGTCATATTCCTGACTTGGTACAGGCATTTTCAAATGTAGAAAATGGTGGATTAAACCTGGTTTGAATGTATTATTCTCTATATAAATGCAACTATAGAAAATACAAAAATAAACATTTTTTTTTTAAAACAACAGCACGCAAATTGTAAAGTAACCTAGGTGCTTCGTATAAATAATTGAGCAGTTATTTTATGGCTTTGAAACAAGACAAAAGCAGAACTGAAGGTAACTTAGTGCTATGGATCAGAAAACAGTTCATATAATATAATACCCTTCTGTTGAAATATATGATAAAGCGTATAATACATGGCAAAATCCGTATCACATGCCGTATCACCCTCGACCAATATCATCCCTCGGGCCTAAAGGCCCTTGGGCTGATAGTGATGTCTCTGGATGATACGACATATGATACGAATTTTTGCATGTATTATTCTCTATATAAAGTATAATAATATTACTGGATATGTGTTTCTGATATGACCAACGCGTTTTTTTGGCAAAATCAAAAAGTGTTCATATTGGTCAGATTTTAAACGATTTTAAAAGTTTTCAAAATTTATAGGTTTTGAAATATTACATTATATGATATTTTGTTTGTGTAAATTCGGCTCACATATAAGTACATACATAGACAATATCAAAATCGAATTTTTGCAGCACTCACACTACATATAAAATTGCAACGGCCTTTGTCAAATGTCTTGCAAAATGTTTAATGTCGGATTTCGCCGTTTTTTACAAATAAATTGTCATTTGCGACGTTATTTATTGAAAATTTAGATTAGTTGCATGCTAAGTATTGCTTTTCCATAATTGTGTTTTAACTTTACAAAACAGCTACATACGTTTTGATAACTTGCGTAGTCGAAACGACTTCGTTTTTAAAGGAATGAAATGTCTTGCAAGTTTGTCCACTAGACGATTATCGTAAAATTTCAACGTTGTCGATTCGGGGTACGCTATTTATGGTGGATCATCTGTATATAGTTCCTCAGATAGAATTTTCTTGGCACTCATCCTACCGTATATATTTTCTCATTTCATATACCTATGCATTACCCAAATGCCATTGATGGATCCGGGGGCCGGGGGGTACGGGGGTTGGAACCCCCTTTTTTTGCCGATCAATGCATTTGAATGGGGACATATAGTTAGACCCCCCCCCCCCCTTTTTGTCCTGGGTTGGGACCCCCTTTCTAAAATGGCTGGATCCGCCCCTGAATACGATACATTTTTTTGTTTTTTTGCTTACTTTACTATCATTGGGAAATATTCTATGCATATTCGGTACAACAAAACATTATAAGTAGTATACATATTGATAAGCACAACAAAAATTGCAAGCGAAATACAAAACTTATCACAAATAATCGGTAATCGTCGTAAAACGTAAAACTTTGACGTTACCATATGATACGCAATATCGTGCTTAACGTCCTTTGTATTCTACAATTCAGGTTTTTGAAAAGTTGTAAGACAAAAAATTGACAAATTATTGTATAGTTACAGCGATTTCTTCCTACCAATTGAATTTGTTTTATGCCCCACCTACGATAGTAGAGGGGCATTATGTTTTCTGGTCTGTGCGTCTGTCCGTCTGTTCGTCCGTCCATCTGTTCGTTCGTCCGTCCGTCTGTTCGTCCGTCCGTCCGTTCGTTCGTCCGTCTGTCCCGCTTCAGGTTAAAGTTTTTGGTCAGGGTATGTTTTGATGAAGTTGAAGTCCAATCAACTTGAAACTTAGTATACATGTGTTCTATAATATGATCTTTCTAATTTTAATGCCAAAATAGAGAATTTATTCCAATTTCACGGTCCATTAAACATAGAAAATGATAGTGCGAGTGGGGCATCCGTGTACTGTGGACATATTCTTGTTACTTATTGTTTACTTACACCAAATATTAAAAAAAACCAAAGCACTGTTCCAATAGTCCAAAAGGTCCAGGTGGTACAACTCCTGGTAGGTCCAAACTTAATTATGCTTGCAGGGTCTAACATGCCTACCCCTAATTCTAAAAAACTGACAAAAAATCCTTTCGGTTAATCATAATTAACCACTAGGTACAAATGATAGGTAATGGTCTAAGGTGCAACTGACCTTAAGGCTAAGGATGGACATTTTAGGGTTTGTCTTCACCATAGCTCCAAAAAAGATATGTTATGGTTTGTCTTCAAAAGGTCCAGTCTAAACGGTCTAACATGCCTACCCCAGATTTTTTAAAGAGTGTCAAAATGTCCTTTCGTCAATACCCTTTTACCTACTAGGTGCATTTTATAGGTAATATTCAAAGGTCTTATGGGCCAGAAGTCCCAGGTGGATCAACTGATGGTTAGTTTTCACCAAAGGTCCGAGTTTTGGTCTAAAGAGTCTAGCATGCCTACCCCTAATTTTTAAAAGTCTGTTAAGTACGTTTGAATCTTATGCAACGTTGGGGTTAAGTAGGGGGGGGGGGGTAATATTTATTATCTGAAAATAGGCTTTAAGAGTTTGAACTGACGTTGAACGACTAATTTTCTAATAATCATCGTAAACTTCATTTATGTCATCCAATATAAAAAAAATCTGCAGATTTAATTTTCATTTTAATGATTCTTCTGCAAAATATCTGTTTCATACATTTTACTTGATGGTGTTATCTCAGTGAAAGATGAAATATTAAAACACAAGTGCCTTATTTGTAATACCAATTGTAATGTTTTGTCTTTTTGAAAATGATATTCTCAAATGTACATAACTTAAATTAAGAAGTGTTGAAATTAAGTAAGGATATGGTATGTGATTGCCAATGAGACAACTAAAAACCAGAGATAAAGGTATTTTCAGCCAGTGACTGAACAGCCGTCAACAATGAGCAAGACCTATCCACATTTAAATGTCTGCATGAAAAAAACACAAAAACATTCAAATGGATAAACATAAGACACTGTATGAAAGCTATATATGCAAAACTAACTACTGAAAATTCAGAAATTATTGCTAGCAATTGTAAGTGTGATTTTTCTCAATTTCATCATTTTTTTGTGTGCAAAATTTAGAATAATCCTGTTTAGGTCATAAAAATTTCAATATGCAAGTGTATATTATTGTGATTATAACCCTGTCACTATTTTCACAATAATGAAAACAGCAATAATTTCTGAATTTATAGTAGTTAAATTTTTGAAACTCGATTTGCACTATGACACATAGTGATTTACTTTCAATTGAGCATGCCAAGACAAAAACCGTAGAACACACAATAATATATATCTACAATTAAGATACAGAGAAATATTTGTACCCATAATAACTTAGTCCGTTTTGTGAAATTGCTTCACTCATGCAATGAGAGGATTTTTTTATGTTTTCTTTTTAGTTATATCACTTCCCATGTGAAGGTGTAATACCACCATTGATTTTCCCCTATTAGTCTTTGTTAAATTTGCACTTTTCAAAAAATTGTGCAGAATTTATCTTTGTTTCAAATAAAGAAATACTTGGCATGAGTAAAGTTTTATCCTGTCCAGTTCTATAGAAAAAGTTTCACATAACATTTCATTGCATATAAGAAAATAACCATCATTGGAAGTTAACCAATCAAATTTCTCCCCTTATTCTATCTGTGTACAAGGATTAGTCACCATGTAACCTCAAGATTACAAAATTTTCTATAGAAATCACAAATAAAATATAATGGTGTTTTGAAATACCCAAAAAATATGTTTATGAAACAGAAATAGTTTTACTGCAATAAAATGTAGGATTAATTACCTACAACGGTCAAATTTAAGGGAATATTTTTTTAGACCTACTTTCGTATGCAACCGGATGTGACGTACCATGATTTGGTGGTATTACACCTGAACAATCATTGTTCCCATGGGAAAACATATTGTTCCCACGGGAACAATTATTGTTACCATGGGAACAATTATTGTTACCATGGGAAGAAGTATTGTTCCCATGGGAAAAGTTTTTTCCCATGGGAAGAAAAGGAGTTCCCTTGGGAAGAAAAATTCCCTAGGGAAATTTAAAGTTTCCCTTGGGAAATTTAGAACTTCCCATGGGAACAAACAATTTACCTATGTTCCCATGGGAACTTTAAAGTTCCTATGGGAACTCTAAACTTCCCATGGGAAAAGTAATTTTTCCAATGGGAACTTTCAATGTTCCCAAGGGAAATTCTAATATTCCCATGGGAATTATCAAATTTCCCATGGAAAATGTACTTTTAATCAGCTGCAGTGACAAGAGTGACAACAGTGACAAGTTGGAACATATGGCATTTTTTTTTATTTTTCAATAATCTATCACTGGGCAAATTTTTTTGGGGGATATCTTGTAAACCGACAAAGTCAGATTTGCCGATACCGGAATGGCAAATTTGTCCCGCACTGTGTTAAACACGAACCAGTATTTAAACAAATCAAATATATGTTTTTAGTTATGTTTTATATGTCTTGATCATATACTAAGTAACATCTAGTATATATTTGAGGATTAAAATAACAAAGCTATGCGGGAAAAAAAGGATGCCCAACGTTACAAGAATAGTGCATGTTGCTATAGACTCCGGTCAGGGACATAGATTCGAAACAGGTTAAATTTTGCAATTTTCATTAATCGTATATAGCTTTTAACAATTTATTTAAAAGAATGGTGTAATGGGAAAAAAACCTCATTACATGCATAACGTTCAATTTTTGAAAAGACAAATTGGAGACACCAAGACAGTCCTTTAAATGTAAAGTGCGAATTTTATTTTAATTTATGTTGCCGAAGTACTCCGAAATAGATCATTTAAAGTCATCACTTCAGTAAGGTTCATTCACCAATATTAAAAGACTTAATACAAGTCCACGTACTGTTTTACTTCGAGATTTGTCCTGCTATACATGTTATGACTGTCGTATGTAAAGTAATTCCTGTACTGGCGAAGCCGGAACTTTTCGTCAATATAAATTTGTGCCTGAAATGGAGGTAATTGAAAGACTAATCCCAAACACCCACGAAAACCGTTTCATTGAATAAATAAAACCCGTGATTATATTAGCGGTTTTTACGGAATATCCAGTAGCAGATTACTATATTTCAAAATGTATATCAGAATTTAAACAATTTAAAGCAAGCAACTTCAGATAACAAAGTATTCCCAAAATAATTCTCAAGCCAAAGTTCAAGTAATTGAAGAGGTGTACTTCGACAAATTATGTGCAACGATAAATAAAATTCTATTCAAATTAATCAAGGATAAAAATGTTTCGATTTACTTGCGGAATGTCAGATAAAAGGCGGCAACAATTTGATTTTCGGGGGGGGGGGGGGTATGGGCTATGGATTTGTTTTTCAGGACAAACTTTTTTTTCGCCTTCGGCGAAAGACAATATATTTTTTGGGCGACAAGTCAAAAACAATTTTTTCTTTCAATTTTAGCATTACATATAGTGAAAGCTAAGGGTGAAACAAACAATTTTTATTTTCTCAGGGTCAAAAACAAAGTATTTTTTTCGTCAAAAACTGGAAACATACTTTTTTCCAAAAACATCCTATGATAAAAGTTCTGTACATCTAACTGAAATTTTGTTTATTTTTATGGTAAACCGTAATCATGTACTTCCGTCCCATTTTTTTCTTCCTACATTACTTGCAACATTACTGCGTTTTGGGTTAAAAATAACGTAGAGGGTAAACATTATTAAATCGATTTCCACAACTTAAGGTAATTTATGATACAATGATATCTGAAAAAGAGATGCTGAGTTATAACCAAGAAGAATTGTTTATTAAGGTTGAGACAGAACAACAAATGACTATTTTATTTATATATGTATATAAAAAAATCAGTGTCGAAATTTTAGTAAGGCAATTGCATTACTTGCCTCAATGGTAGTTATGGCCTTGCAGTGGTTTTCGTTTGTTAATATGTTTTCCGTTTTTTTTCTTGTAAATAATTTTGGCCATTAGTTTCCTCGTTTGAATTATTGAATTATTTTGCATTTGTCATATTGGGGCCTTTTATAGCTGACTATGCGGTATTGGCTTTGATCATAGTTGAAGGCCATATGATGACTTATAGTTGTTAACTTCTATGTCATTTGATCTGTTCTGGAGAGTTGTCTCATTGGCAAATCATATCACATCTTCTTTTTTTATCTACATTGTATAGATAATTATCATACAAAGACTGAAATGTCTTCTTTGTTTCAGTATTTATAAAATTGAGTTTATTTCTACAAGTACTACATTTAATTGATAATTCAAAGACCAATAAACATATTGTCAAGGTGAGATAAATCTTTTCATGGTCCTATCATGATTTCATCCCATGCACCAAATTAATGTACTAAAAATATAATTGCTTAAAGGGACACTAGCTATGAAATACATAAACAATTTAGATTATGACTTTTCTGTTTACTCATTAACAAAAGTGAGATAGTGAAATGATAATTCCTTATGTGCATCAAGTATGTTTTTTTTTCATAATAAGCAAAAAAAAAATCGATTATAAATAAGCCGGAGTACAAAGAGAAAGTAACGACCATCGCCAGGTAGATAACTGATTATGGTTATCCTAGAAATTAAATTTCTGCATGCAAATAAACTTTTTGATCACTCGGCAAACGAGGACTAGGAATTTCTTTAAATGATAAAATAAAAAGATGTGGTATGATTGAGACAAATCTCTACACGGAGCATGTTCATTTTGTAGTTGCTGTAAATCGTAAGGGTTATTTGTCTTTCATAAAATGATAGTATGGATTCAAAGCTATGTACTGATAAATTTGATGTGGGACTTGTCAGTAAAAAATAGACAAGGAAAATTCTCGCCGGTTACAAATATAGTTACGTTATCATAACCTCACAGATTAACAAGATATACACCTAGCTATTCAATGGAATTTACAATAAGACCGACAAGAGTTAAAAAAAGACAATCAAGCAATTTTTACCCCAATGTTTCAATTGATTGCTTTGTTTCACTCAACACAATCAAGGGAAGTGAGGTGTTCAAAAGCAACCAAATGCAACGTATGAGTTGTATGGCAACGAATTTATGAATGACGTTCGACAAATGGAGAAAACTCAGCAGTCTGGTCTTGAAAAAAGTATTCAACATATTAGTTCGACGAAACAGACATTCCTGTCAGACATGCAAACCACGGCCACAAAAAAAATCATGTTCATTTAATGCTGAATAATTCTGTTGGAAAATTCTGTTTTAATAGCAAAAAAGGGGACAAGATTATTGTTTTTAATCTAGTTCAGCCAGAACTTGTTGAAGACAAAAATCAGAGTCATTTGTTTTCCCTCAAATATCTAAGACTGCCTCCTTAATTCAAATGGTTCGTACCTTAAACTTTAAATTATCTTGAGCTTATACAGACTTTGAATCATTATTCAGCTATGTTATTTATAAATAGGCTCTTATATGGGGGAAAAAAAGATGATTATATTGTAAGTTCTTTTGAATTATGTAGTACATGGTTTGATACTGACTGTCATTTGATATCAATGTGCTAGTTGTTTTTTTTTCTATTTTGTTTTGGCTTCGATTGTGAATGAGGCTTGCGGTGTTATAAAGATAATTAGGGCCCCGCCTTAAGGCGGATCGCCCTATAGTGATCAGTCCGTCCGTCCGTCCGTCCGTCTGTCCGTCCGTCCGTAACACTTTAACTTTGTGTCCGCTCCATATCTAGAGAACCATTATGATTTCATACTTTATACTTTACATGTTTATTAACCACCACCAGAGGGCGTGTCATGATGTATGTACAACTTCCTAGGTCAAAGGTCAAGGTAAAAAAACTTTGGTTTCAGTTGACAACCCTGTGTCCTGTGGATAAGATCGTGCCCGCTCTATATATTGAGAACCGTTATGATTTCAAAGTTTATACTTGACATCCATTTTAACCAACACCAGAGGGTGAGTCATGATGTATGTACAACTTCCTAGGTCAAAGGTCCGTCTGTCTGTTGGTCTTTCCACCGCTAACAAATTGGATCCACACTATATTTTGAGAGGACAGCTGTTATTATTTCATACTTTATACCTGACAAACATTTTCAACTTAACATATATATTAACCAACACCAGAGAATGTGTCATAATGTATACATCCTAGGTCAAAGGGCAGTCCGTCGGTCTGTCCATCCGTTTGTTGTTCTTAACAAATTGTGTCCGCTCTACCTCTCGAGAACCATTAATATTTCATACTTTATACTTGACCGTCTGTCTGTCGGTTTGTACATGACACCAGAGTGTGTGTTACCAGAGTGTGTGTTACCAGAGTGTGTGTCAAAGGTCCGTCCGTCGGCCAATCCATCCGTTTGCTGTTCTTAACAAATTGTGTCCGCTCTACCTCTCGAGAACCGTTAATATGTCCATGAAACTTTGATGAATTGTTTATATCTATTGATGTAACAAATAATACTCTGATGAAAACATAAAATTTGTAAAATCTTTAGTTCAATTTAAAACATTAAATTTCTCATAAAAAATAGGTTCCATGAATGTCATACGTTTGTACTATAATTGAATGGTTGCAAGGATGAAAGCACATTAGCAGTCCCTGAGATACTAACTGTTCCCTAAGGCATATATCATTTTATGATAACATTTTTACTATCTAAGCTATGGATAAAAATCAAATACTGTTTTTGCATATAGGATGTTTTACTCTTGTTAAAATTGGTTGCAATTGAAATCACAAATGATACCTTAGCATTGCAGCTTTTTTTATTGAGTTCGGTTTCGGTGGAAGGGTTCAGCGCAATAAAAAATGTTATAAAACATAACTAGTCTACAATAGCACATAATAAGTGAACAAGTGACAACATGAAAATCCTAACATGTGACTAAATATTCCTTAAATGTTAAAGGGTGTCATTTTATGAAAAAAGTAAGGAAATCAAGTCTCCTAAATATTTATCAATATGATCATCTTGTGAATATTCTAAACAATAAAAAGGTTCAATCAAACTATTGGGTTGTCGGACTAATGGGTTGTCGGACTAATGGCGTGTAACCGGTTTTTTTTTTTTTTTTTTTTAGGGGGGATGGGCTGTTTCTCCTTATTTTTCATTTTCTGCTATGATAGAATTTTTAAATAACATTAACAGTACCAATTGCCTGCACCAGATGCGCATTTCGACAATACATTTCTCTTCAGTGATGCTCGTGGCTAAAATATTTGAAATCCAAAGCTTATATAAAAGATGAAGATCTATAATCCAAAAGGTCCAAAATGTATAGCCAAATCCGTGAAAGGAATCAGAGCTTTGCTTGAGGGAGATACATTCCTTAATTTATAATAATTTCTATCATTTTGTTACAGCAAATTTTAATAACACAAAAAATCCGTATTTTCCTGCCAGTACCGAAGTACTGGCTACTGGGCTGGTGATACCCTCGAACATAGAACATTTTCATAGAAAATACTTAAATGAATATAAAGTTATAAGTAGATGAAATTATTCTTAATGTTGTAACAACAAATTATTCACTGAAAGAGAACCCTTTAATGTCCCTCTGTGGAACGCGGCGTAAATTCAATATTTACGTAAGGACTTATTGAAACCTACTTGGAGACAGTGAACTTTTATATTGTTTTGTTCATTCTGCTAAAATACTTCAATTTCTCATTTCTTATAATAATTCTATCATAAATGAATAAAAGTTCCCATCATTTTTATTCATTGGCCTGAAAAGTTGAAATTTTGAGAAAATTAGAGTAATAAGTTGACCAAAATGATAAACGAGACAAGAAGCTTCATTAGTGGTATATATCTTTCTAAAATCATCTTGTGTATCATATTCAACTGTTTGTAGGCAGATGTGATAAATATTAATTTTGATCCTTTATTTGTCCACACTATTATCTATCTTGATGCGTCTTGGTTTGGAATTTGTAGATGTCGTCTTTCATTATACTAGATTTTTTTCAAACTACTATTGAACTGATTATGACAAAACTTGACAGAAATGCTTGAAATAACCATTATTACAAATGAATAAAGTCACATTCATTTTATTAACAATAATGTCTTCTTCAGGTGTCATACCACCAAATCATGGTACATCACATAGGTCGGGAAAAAATACTCCCTTAAATATGACACTTGTAAGTGATTAATCCTACATTTTATTGAAGTAAAACATTTCTGTGTCATACACATATATCTTGGGTATTTCAAAGCACCTTGAACAAGGACTAGTTTAGGGATGGGTTGACCGCTCTATTTGCATGCATATTGTATGTGCCTGTCCCAAGTTATGAGCCTATAGTTCTGTGGTTGTCGATAGTTCATGTCTGTCGACTTATTTTTGATGTTTTGTAAAAAAAAAAATATAGCCGACCATTCGGTGTTGGTTTTTGTCATTATTCAGGGCCGTATGGTTGCCTATAATTGCTAACATTTCAATATTCTAGATGAAAGTCATAAAATGCCGGGAAGCTCACCATATCATATTTGGCATTTGGTTTTCAATCACTGTCTAATGTACATTTAATTCGAATTGAATTTAACTCGAATTGACAAGCCCCCCCCCCCCCCTTCCCCCCCAACCCCCCTATATCGCTAAATAATTGGGAATGCCTTAATTGAAAACAGCATAACTCGATCTAAAACTAAAAATGCAATTGAGCTGAAAATTTACTTGGCCTCACAGGCACATATCTAACCGTTAGATTCAGGTATCAGTGATATTTTGGCAAAAGTAAAGAACGATCAAAAACAGAAGTACTCGAAAACTGCAAATGGAATTGTGCTTCAAATAAAAATTGACCTGTATTTCTGATAGTGCTAAATCATTGTACAAGATTAAAAAAAAAACATCATTTGTTCCAATCTCAACTTGTCATCTATTTTAAGGTATACATTGTATTCGACCTTTTAACCCCACACAGTAGTGGAATTTTCATTTATGCAATCGGTAAAAAATGTACACATTGTATATTTATAGCACCGTTAAGGGTTAAAAGATCGAATACAATGTATACACAATTACACATAGAATATTGTTTAAACAAAAAACACGTGTCATGAATTTGAAATAAATTTTCCAACATGCGAGACTTAAATTCTCATACAAAATCGGCTTTACCCTATTTATATATGTAGTTACATTAAGAAAAACATTTATTTATTTGAGAAAAGTGGTTATTCCTTTTACCAGAGAAAAGTATAAAAGTAGTTAAGAAAGCGAGATTTTGATTGGATAAAACAATTAATTAAGCATAAGCTGAATTCATTTTAGCATAAGCTAAAATCATTTTTAGCATAAGCTAAAATTATTTTAGCATAAGCTAAATTCATTTTAGCATAAGCTAAAATCCTTTTAGCATAAGCTAAAATCATTTTAGCATAAGCTAAATTCATTTAAGCATAAGCTGAATATTAATATTTATGACCTTAATTCCGCGCCAACATTTATGTATAACCTAAACAATTCAGCATATGCTAAAATGATTTTAGCTTATGCAAAAATGAATTCAGCTTATGCTAAAATCATTTTAGCATATGCTAAATTATAATATAGCTTATGCTAAAATCATTTAAGCATATGCTAAATTCAATGTTTATGACCCTAATTCCGCGTCATAAAATACCCTGTATTAAGTCAGGAAAATGGCCATGCTACATTATAGTTCGTTTCTGTTGAGTTTTACATTTGGTGTTGTGTCTCTCTTGTGTCGTAGTTCTCTTATATTTGATACGTTTCCCTTAATTTTAGTTTGTAACCCTAATGTGTTTTTTTTTTCTCACTCGAATAATGAATTTGGAACAGTGGTATTTTACTGTTGCCTTATTTGTTATAATAGACCAATCATACACACTAGAGAATTCAGGTCTTTTGGTTTAGGTCGTTGTGTTAAGACCCTGAAATTGAGGTGTAGGTTAAATTAAAATCAAGATCTACACTTCATTATTTAATGTATATCATTATTGTTACATGATAAGGTCAAACCTGTCCCCATTTAGGAATCTGATGTGCAGTTGTTGTCGTTTGTTGATGTAGTTGACTCGTGTTTCTCATTTCTCATTATTATATAGATTATACCTTGATATTTGCCTCAATATTAACACAGATGAACGGCTTCACACGAAAATCTATGATAAACGGGACGATTTCAACTTCCCAATTATCAATTTCCCATTTCTCAGCAGTAACATACCCTCTGCAGTTTCGTATGGTGTTTACATATCTCAATTGATACGTTATTCTCGTACATGTTCACACTATACGGACTTCATATACAGAAGTGTGCTCCTAACTCAGAAACTGCGCCAACAAAGTAATGACAGATTAAAAATGACACTCCATACATTTTACGGACACCATTACGAATTGGTTGATCCATAATATGTATCTTTGTCCAAACTAACTATGGACATTTTTACCGCGTGTTATATTATGGTTTGCCATTACGTCGTCTGATATTTTTATCACCGAATGTGACTGTTTTGCTGAGTGCCAATATGTATTTCTTTAAGACGTAGCATGGTACTTTTCCATCCCAAATCAATTTGATAGGTTTTAATGTTGTGTTTGTTGTTGTCATCGGATTTTTTCAAATGACTTAAGGTTTGTAGTTGTAAATCGTATTGTTTTCTGGTTAAATCAATATTTTATTAACAGCAGACACGTATGTCTATTTGTTTGTTATGTCTTGTAATGGTAAAGATTATACTTAGTGGATATATTTTCCTATTTTTACGTAATTGGTTTAATCAATACTTTAACCACTGTGGTTATGAATGGTTTCTATTGTCAGATTGTTTTACAGTAAGAAAATGGCTTTGTAACCAGTGATGTTGATCACTTCGTCTTGTTGTATCTACAGAAGAGACTTTTGGTTTCAGGATTATGTAAAAATAAATAAAAGTAAACATGTAACCTTCATATCTAAGTTGATATTATCAAGCTTTTAACATGTTAACATTTCTATTTATTTCTTTTTACTTTTAAACATACACATAACTGTCGTAAATAGAAAAAAAAACAAGAAAGTGATGTTAAAGTAAATACAAAGTCTTATCTTTATGAATATAAGATGTGATATGATAGCCAGTGATACAGCTTTCAACTACGTTACACATGTCATTGCCGTAGATGTCGTAGATGTTAGCAGTTTGGTTGTTTTTGCAGCAATATTTTAACAACTTTAACTATATCTTATTTCGATTGCCTTGACTCCAACCTTTTTCTTGAAATCTGCCCGTAATGCTAACAACTGTTATACTATGAGTGTTATACAACTTACCATTATATTGCTGGTTATTTGCTAGGACGAACAATGATGTTACAATTATCCTGATATATATGGAAACAAATCCGTTCCTCTGATGTTTCTTGTATTAAGTATCTATCCATTTATATAATTTCGACAGCTTTCAATATCATATCTTATTTCGATTAACTTGCATTTCCTAAAGTCTGCCCGTAATGAAACTAACTGTTATACTACATGTATACGCGTGATAAAACTTACCGTGATATTGTTAGTGTAATTGATTGTTGGAGTAAAAAGCTTTGTTTGATGATTTTAGTTATACCGTGGCGACCAGTTTTTCTTGGTCGATGAACCTGGAAGAAATAGACAGAACATCCGACTTTCTGGAAAACTAGCAATCTTAATCAATTTAAAAAGGGATTCGAATACATATCACCATGAGTAGGTTTTGGTTACATACGTTTTTAACTTAATCCTGATGTACAGAAGTTATTAACTTAATCCTTATGTGAAGAAGTTTTTAACTTGATCCTTATGTACATCAGTTATTAACTTAATCCTTATGTACATATTGATTTAAAATACAATGCATAAACTTTCCCTTGTCAACAAAGGTATCGACGGCGTTAACTTAGGCAATAAATGTAATCATAAATAAGTTCAGTCGAAAAATACCTCCTTATTTTAAAGATTAGTCTGTACCAATTATTTCTTATACCTATACAAAAAAAAAGAAACTAAAATTTCGAATTACAAACACGTTTTTCAGAATTTAAATATTGACAACAAATTAAATCTAAAAGAGAAACGAAAGATACCAGAGAGACAGTCAAACTGATAAATCGAAAAAAAAAATGACAACACCATATCTAAAAATGAAAAGGACAAACAGACAAACAGTAGTACACATGACACAACATAGAAAACTAAAGAATAAACAACACGAACCCGACCAAAAACTAGGGGTGATCTCAGGTGCTCTGGAAGTATAAGCAGATCCTACTCCACATGATCACAGCAGATCCTGATTGCACCTGTGCTAGTTCGCAAATCACATCAAGTCCGGCTGGCCACGTTATTACTGTAGACCTCAACATTGTCAATAACAATTTCCTGCGAAATGTGTTATCCAAAGGTACTTAATATCGTGAGCCTAATTCCATCAATTGAAAATATAAGTTCAAAATACTGGTGGATTCAGTCGAGGATTATGCCAGGATATCAACTAAGACGTAGATATTCTATCAGAATAGGTTAAGGCTGTGATGTCGTTGATACAAATCACAATTAAGAAACTGAAAGGGTCTATCAATACCCATACTATGACAATCTTTGAAGACCCAAATTTTGCAAAACACAAAACCCCTTTCAAAATCATTAACATCTATTCGATCAGTCAACAAAGCCGGGCTTCACAGTTATTATGAAACTTCCTATTTAAGAGGTGTCGTGAATCCGATGGGGATACAGAAAAATTCCCAAGATCTTTTCGAGTACGTACATCCTAAGACTCCTTTTTTTTTTTTTTTTATCTTGCAGTATATTTCAAACATTTGACTTTTCTACACTGAACACAAATATTCCCCATTCCAAACTATAAGACAAATTGAAAGAATTTTAAAAACGTATTCAAGTATTTTGTCTTAGAGATGGGTAAGTCTTCATTTGTAAAGAATCACTTTTTGAGGACGTGTTTTTCTAAAGAATGTTGGCATTCCAATGGGAACCAATAGTGCTCCTCTTCTTGCCTACTTTTTTCGTTATTATTATGAGCCTGACTTCATTCAGGAACTTCTTAGGAAGAAAGATATTCTCACTAAATAATTTAGAATTTGAATACTATAGATACAATTAAGTCGGTCTAATATTTTGACTTACATCTAGAAATTGACAGTGAGGGTCGGTTGAAACGACAAAATAGATGGTTTCAGCTTCCTAATTATTAATTTACCATTTCTATGTAGCAACATTAAAGCAGCAACTGCAAACAGAAAATCTAGCTCCCAATTGATACGATATTTCCAGGCTTGTATGCCCTATCATGCTTTCCTTGATATAGGGTTCCTGCACACAAGGGAGCTTTTAAATCAAGAGTTCAAAATGGTGAAGTTGAAATCATCCCTTCGTGAATTGAACTAATGCCATCACGAGTTGGTTGACCGTTATGGAATAACCGTTCCACAGATGATATCGTATATGTTAGTTACGTAGTATATACAATCCCATTCTCTCTTCACGAATATGACCTATCAAACACGACGGATGCAGCAGGTGGAGCAAGATCTTCTTACACTTCTAGAGCACCTGAGATCACCTCAGATGTGTGCATTTTGTTCTATCATCTGTCTGTTTGTCTTTTACTTTTTAAGCCATGGCGTTGTCATGTTTTGTCCGATCTATGAGTTTGACTGTCCCTCTGGTATCTTTCGTCCCTATTTTATTTCGTTTGCCTGGACTGAGACCTTTTCTAAAATCTGCCTTTTATGATAGAAACAGGTATACTAAGAGTGTAGGACAACTTACCATGATGTTGTTGGTGTATTTGTTTGTTGGAGTATAAAAGCTTTTTTCAGTTGGTGTTGGGGATGACAATGCAGTACACAAACAGAACAAACTACTTTATGTCAAATTAAATGGGATTCGAATACACAGTTTATTAACAGTCTCAATGAACATGCGATTGATATTTTTGTTTGAAACTCACCAATCTCGAATGGTTGGCCAATGCTTTTTTTGTACATTAATCATTTGTATGACATAGTTTGTTGTATACGTCTGTATGATAATATGGACAATGTAAACATTATATTTCAGTATCATGATTCTTCCTTACTCGCAGCTGTTGGCTAATGTTATTATTTGTGTACTCTAATCATTCGTATCACATAGTTTTCATTGGAGGATAATACGAACATTGCTAACTGTTTATTACAGTATGATGGTACTCCCTTACACGCAGCTGCTAAAGGTGGATTCATCAACATAGTTAGCTTGTTATTAGAAAGAGCAGATATAGATCCGAATAAAGAAACAATGGTATGGGAGGACGTTCTTTACAGGATAGTTCAACTTTGCACAATCTTTCATCAAACCAAATAAGAATAACACTGAAAATGTTTTATCGTAATATACAACCCCCCCCCCCCCCCCCCCCCCAGCAAACTTTGGTATGAATGAAATAGTATAGTAGTATAATTGCTAAATCGTTTAAGATATCCAATAAAAAGAAAACAAAATATGTAAATTACACATATCCTGATACATATTAAAAAAATAAATGTGCTATGATTGCTAACGATACAACTTTCAACTACGTCACAAGTGAGCTAGATGTAATCAGCTTGTATGTTTCTGTTATTAAATTTTGATAACTTTGACTATTGTTTGTACTATTTCGATAATCTGCCCGTAATGATACCAACTGTTATACAACAAGTGCGATACAACTTACAACGATAGTGTTGTGTATTTTTTTGTTATGTTTGACGCCATGAATAATAATGACCATGCCAAGGCAATCAGGTTTTTGTTTGTGGAGGATGGGGAAAAAACACACAGAACGATTGAACTTCTGGAAAAAAAGGCAACCTTTGTCACTGATAATAGGATTTGAATACAGATCACTATGCACATGTTTCATGAAGACAAGTAATTAACAAAAACCTCATTTACAGTTTTAACAAAATTACGATTCACAAAAAAACAGTTTGAAATTCATTGATATGTATTCAAATGTAACTTTTTTGTACTGTACTTATTTGCATGGATGGTTTTTGTTAACTTTCATATGATGCAATGCACTGTACAAGCTTTTCATTTTAGTTTAATGGTGATACTCCCTTACACTCAGCTGCTAGTGGTGGACGTCTCGCCATAGTACAATTGTTATTAGAAAGAACAGATATAGATCCAAATATAAAAAATGAGGTATGCGATGACGTGTTGTACACATTTGTTAATCTTTGTTGAAACTTTTTTCAAAATCAATGTTAACATAATGTTGCTGTACTCATCTCAGCAAAGTACTGTAATCTTTAGATTGAAAAAACGTGATGTATCTAGAATATTCGAAATGCCAAAACATAGGTATACCCAAATCATTGAGGATTTATAGGAAACAAAGATAAATAATCATTTAAACTAAGTACATATGTTCCCTATAGTATGATCTTTCTAATTTTAATGCCAAATTAAATTATTACCCAATTTCATGGTCCATGGAACATTGAAAAGGATAGTGCAAGTGGGGCATCCGTGTACTTTGGACACATTCTTGTCTGATTAATTTTGAAGATCAGAATTTTCGCGGATCAACTACAGAAGATGTAGAATTATTGCAAACATGGTTTTTATTAAATGCACCATCAACTTAATACATGATTCTGATTACAGCTTTTACATTAATGCTAGCAAGACAAATCTTTGTTTGACTTGCTTGCCTTGCTTGAATCAATGTTTGCTCAAGCATGGCAATTAGGATAGGCGGGCCTTCAGCTTGTATACATCATACTTAAATTTTATTGGACGTTATGTTTGAAGTTATTTCAAAACATCACAAGATGACAAATATAAAGCGCAATCGTAGAAATGGAAGCCATAAAATTGTATTTGTTTTTTCTCGAAGATATGCATTTTTTTAACATCTAACTGAAAAGACTGTCGTCAAGTACTTTTAGTAAAACAAAAAAGCTATTCGAACACACCTACTCTGATTTTGTGATTCATTACATAGGTATTTCATTTGACCCATATATTTCATCTTTTAGTACTGTGATTTTTGTTTATGTTATAAAGTCAAATTGTAGCTTTGTTATATAAAAATTATAGAATCTGAAGCGAGATGATGTATCAAATATTCTTGCTTTTTATGTTTTCAAGACAAAGTATTCATCTCAAACACATCCTAACGTAAGAAGGTGCACTTGATTTTTTAATAAAAAGGATAAATTAAGTAGGGGGGGGATGACTTAATTTTATCCCTTTTATTTATTATGTCTATTTTTATTGAATATTGCGCACTTTGGATTGATTTTTGCTTGTAAACCTTCAAACTGATTATTCTTTGTTAATAGAGAAGGCGATAAATGGTTTCTGTAATGTTTACTATAGTAAGAAATTTTTCAAAAGTAAATAGAAACAAATAAAATAACAATTTTCATCTCAAATACGAAGTGTTTTCTTGTAAAAAAAACCCCAACCATTTGCATAAGTTTTCAATTTATCTATTACATATTTAGGCAGAACAATTAGATAGCTAGACATGGTTATCTATCAAGTTGGATGAAGAAAATGCATAACCTCCATTTTTTTTAAATTAATACGGACGGAGAACATATCAATCTATATGTTTAGTTATTTCCGTGTCTATCCTTCCATTATGTAACTCAAGAAAAAAAATATCAAAAAATTGGTAACAATTGTATCAAAAAGAGAAAATCGAGTGAACCTTTTTATGATAGGGTGTGTTTGAGATAAATATTTTGTCTTAAAAACGTACAAAGAAAGAACATTTGATACATCATCTCGCTTCAGATTCTATCAATTTTATGTAGCAAAGCTACAAGTTGACTTTATAACATAAACAAATCACAGTACTAAAAGATAAAACACATGGGTCAAATGAAATACATATGTATTGATCACAAAATCAGAGTAGGTGTGTTTGAATAGATATTTTATTTTTATAAAAGTACTTGACGACAGTCTCTTCTGTTGGATGATGAAAATGCATATCTTCGAGAAAAAAACAAATACAACTTTTTGGCTTCAATTTCTACGATTGCGCTTTATATTTGTCATCGTGTGATGTTTTAAACCTTAGTATCCTTAACTTCAAACAAAACGTCCAATAAAATATAAGTATGATGTATACAAGCTGAAGGCCCGCCTATTGTCTTGCTAGCATTAATGTAAAAGCTGTAAAATAAATTCCATGATGAATAATCAGCTGTTTTTTCAAACTCGATGGAAACAAATGTCGTTTACATTGATATTTATCATCTTTGTTATATTGCTGATTGATTAGTTTCTTGTCTAGAGATATTTGAGGCGAGGGGAAGACCTACAACTGTTCTCTTTAATAATTGGTTTTAATTTGTTTTATTCCGCTTTTTGTTGAGATTGGTTCTGATTATTTCTATGTTTTCTTCTCTTCTTTCTCCACATGTGTTTCCTACAGAGTTTTTTGTTTTGTTTTGCAACATTTCGATTACATATTTCACATATGACATCGAAGTGATTGTGCTTTTCTCCTTCAACCTGCATAAGTGAACACTTTTCTTTGTAAGAGTTCTCTTTCTGAATATTGTTTTTTCTTGTTATTAATACTCTTTAGCAACCGTAAAAAAAACCAGACAATTTTATTTTCCAAATAGCTCGTTATATCGCCAAGATGTTCTGTTCACATTTGTTAGAAGCAATATGCAGACTCAATACACGAGGTATTTTTTCCTTCTGTATTTGATATAGTGGATATGCATTTGTAACTGGTAACCAACATGTGATAGAGCCTTAGATCTTTTGATTTAAGATCCTTGGTCCAATTAAAATGAAAGAAGGTCAATTTTGATTGAAAGGTTACGTTAAAATTATATGGCCGTTTTCTCTACTTTTATATTCCAAATTGTCTTTATGTTGATATTACTTGTTACACATAGAGTAGGGCTTTTGATTTAAGGTATTTGCGCCGTAGCCTTAACCGGAAGTTATTTTTTTTAAACCGGAAGTACCTACTGAACTCCCTGACAATTTTAGAATATTTATACATTTAACCATCATATGACAGCAACATTTACGATTAAAACTTAAAGTGAATATTTTCAATATATGGTGGAAAGATATTCAAGATTTAATCTCTTTGCGCCGTAACCTTAAACTTACTGAACTCCCTGATTTTTAACAAAGGTATATGTAAACCAAATATTATTTGGAATCAGAATTATATAATAAACCATTATATGACATCAAAATTTACGATTTAAACTTAAAGGGAATATTTTCCTACCAATATATGTGCATACGGTGGAAAGATATTCAATTGTTCACTGAACAAATGGTTTTTAATTAATTTCTGTTTTCATCCGGCTAATTAGATAGCGATATTTGTTTTCATAAATTATACGTTTCGACATATCGTTAAATATACGGTTGTAATTGTACGTTGAAATTCAATTGGAGTTGTCTCCCCTTTTTATTTAGCTGTATGATATTTAAGAAAAAGTTCATGGCAGCCGTAGATTTGTTTCCATTTAACCACGGGTTATGTTCAATTGTTTTACCCTGAGCGTTAAAATATAAATACCCAACCCATGGTTAAATGAAAAGAAATCTACAACTGCCATGAATTATGTCGATTATAATGGGACACATTCGGTAATTTTGTTAACCTTGAAAGCCCTATACATACGATACTATTTTGGTTGTTCCGTTTCATCCATTTTTGATAACATAAGTAATATTATATAATTCAATGATTTTTTTTTTAATCGAACCTTTCATTTATATATTTTCTCCCAATGTATTCAGATGGAAAGCAGGTCACGGTATGACCCTAAGTTTATCAGCAACAATAGAGTCACGTGACCGTGACAATTCAGTAAAAAAACGGACGAGACAAATCTTATTTAAAAAAAACAACTATTGTAATAAAAAAATGTTGACCCAACTAATCTTAAATATACATGGTTTTCACTCGTCAAAACTTACATATCAAATCAAAGTCCTTTATTCTTTATTGTATCTCCAAACTTGGAGTTTGGGTGAAAATTGTCAAGTCCCCTGGTCGAAGAATCTAAATATTTACGAGGAAAATAAAAATGATGGGCTGAATTTAAATTTAATAAAGCATCTCATTAAGACAAACACTCGATATAAATATATCGTCAATAGAATGTTGGATACGCAAACGTCAAGTTATTTTTCAAGTTTTTTTAAGTTAAAAAAGCGGTGGTTTTATGTCGATTTATGCAAGTGATTATCTCCCCTTAATATCACCAATCAAATATATAAACCCCGCAAAATGCATACAAAAATATTGACAGAAAATTCTGTAAAAAAATAATGCTTAACATTATAAGTGAAAGTGACACAATTTTGAATTTCAAAATCATTATTATTGTAGAATTAAACTGTAAGATTAGCTTGTACAGAAACCCTTTGTCAAATTTCTCATTATATAGATTATGAAATTAAACATTTTGAAAAAAGCAATTCAGAAATGTGGATAATGGCAACTACATATCAAACTAAAAATCTAGCTATAAATTTGGTTTGGCTGATGAAATATACTTTGTAATATTTATAATTGTTTATGTGATCAAACTTAGAAGATTTTTTTGAACACCTCTTATAATATTTAATGCAATAAAACATATTTTATACAATTTGAAAAATCTTTCTGAAAATTGATAGAATCCATATATATTTTATAGTATACAAAGGGGGACCAAGAGTCACAACAACTTTCTTCAAAGTAAGAGAGCCTTTAAACTAAAGCCTATGTAACTGTTTCTTAGGCCGTGTTCACATTGACCTAAACTCGGTGTTGTGTTAGTGTAACTCACACACAAACTAAACATAATTAAGTTCCCATTTATAAAACTCAATGTTTACATGTAGTTTAAATCATGTTTTGTCTACATGCAGTCGATAGGCGATGTAGGCCTCGTGTAGGTTCAGTGTACACAAAACTAGACATTCCGAACTGTAATTTTTCCATTTATATGTAAAAAAGAAACGATTTTTATATAAAATTGATACTTATAACACTTATTAATTAAGTTCTTTACAGAAATATTTGTCTTAACTTGATATATGTATTTGTTATAAAAACACTTTACGTAGCCTTATTAAACCCTTATCAAAACTAATCCATCATCCTTGCTGTACACATAATTCCTTAGAAAAGGTCTTCCCGAATCGATTGGACGTACACACTGACAGAAATATTTGCCACTGGTCTTTACTCAAACAACGATTCACTCATGAATGCATTACTGAAAAAGGGTGAGGTTAATTGTTTGTTTGTGTAGAATCTCAGATCCGTTAAAATACATTTAGAAATAAAAAAAAATATCACCCTCTCCTTTTGCCAAAAAAAAAAACAAACTTGTAGAAACAATACCATTTGAAACAAACAGAAAAGATAGAAATGTAGTGATCCTTAACATCGCAATTCTTTTCTTTGTCTATAAGCACGCTGATGCAGCCTACATTTTTAATGTGTAGACGAGACATCTTTTAACTACTGCAAATCATATAAAATGACTCGCTTAAAGGAGCAACCACTTTACTTTTAAAAAAAAGGGGGGGGGGTCTGTGTCCGAATTTTTTCTCGCGCGAAAGTTAATATTCGCTGGTACAAATTCAATATTTAACACTATAATGAATAGAGAAACATTGGATTCAGACTATTTTTTCATACTAAGGGGTCTAGGATGAAATTTGAAAAAAATAGGCAGGACAGGAGTTTTGAGTATTAAAAAAAGGCAGGATGAGACACTTGCCAAAAAAAATGTTAGGACGACAATTTAGGTAAAAAACAGTCAGGTTAAACTTTAAAAAAAAAGCAGGACCGAACAGAGTGAAAAATAAAAAGGCAGGACAGATATTACAGCTAAAAAAAATGCAGGACCAACATTTTCATCCTAGCCTCCCCATAAAAATCAAATGGTAGCTCCCTAATCATCTGTATGACCCGATTTTTTTCAATCAAATTGTGGAACAATCCACCCCCTTTCTTTTTTTATGTCAAATGGTCGTTCCCTTACTGCTAGAAAAGTTGTTCGACAATTTGAGTTCGGTTCTACGTAATGAACATTTAAATGACATCTAGTTTACAAGTGTGAACACATCTTATGTACAGGTAAGTAAACAAGGTGTATAGATGTGGACAAATCTTATGTGAAACTAGTGTAGATTACATTAAACTAAATGTAATCATGTTTATTGTACACGGCTTTTGGTGTGAACATGGCCTTAGTTGAACAGTAAAACACTGCCTAGAAAATATCCTACAGCAAAGGGATAATTTTCATACCAACAATATTGGCAGAAATTTCTGTAAAAAAATAATGCTTAAAATTATAAGTGAAAGTGACACAATTTTGAATTTCAAAATCATTATTAATGTAGAATTAAACTATTGCATTAGCTTGTTCAGTAGCCCTTTGTCTTATTTCTCATTATATAGATTATGAAATAAAAAAATTTGAAAAAAATGGGGCTTCTTTTCGTCAGGTTGCTGTATCAGCTGCTGTATTGTATATATTTTACCTGCATAATTGGATATTAATCTCAGAGATGATATGAAATTGGTGGGACAAATCTTGTGCATTTTACTTTAATAATGTTCAATGATGATTAAATTTTACAAGAATTTGCCAAATACATTCAATTTTGTAAGAACACATCCTTTGCTAGTTTTTGCTCTTATTATTGTAGCTTACTTAATAAAGAGATAATAATATAAGCAAGATGTCAACTTATAAAATATAAATATAATTAACTGACCTTCATTTCCTTTTTTAGTATGTTTTTCCTCCAGAAAATTTCTTTGCAATGCATTTTCTATGGCTATTGTGTGTGCTTTTGTCCATCCATAGGCTAACAATAATTTGTCAGATTTATCAGAATTTCCCGAGACGTACGTATAGTTTCAAACGCAAAAAAGAAGATCTTTGTTTGTTGTTTCACGTTCCCAATGTGTAAATTTTTACCATGTACATGACCCTGACACATATTTTGTTTTTAACGTTACATGACGTATGTTGAAAAAAGAAAACAATGTCACCGTCAATTTGTGTAGGGGACTAAAAGGGGGTTTAACTACTTTAGAATACAGGTTTCGTATGGAATTGAAAAAAAAACCGACACCTTTTAATCAAAATTTCATTCCTATCTTTAATAGAATCAGTATTTTAAAGTACTTTTGAAACAGGTATAATGAAAAGAAGCTAAACGCCACTGTTTTGAAGTAGAAATGCAGCTATAACCAGATACAAATTGACATTGCTGGTGGTCACTAAAATTGATATAAAAAGTAAAACATGATGGCTTCAAAATTGTGTAGAAATTTGAAATAGGTTTCCCGGTTTCATCAAAAATTACAGTTTTAATCTACTCGTTAGATGCTTAGGAGCTTTTCTATTCTACCATTTGATTTGGGATTTAAGTTTTGAATTTTCCTCGGGAGTTCAGTTCATTGAGATTTTATTTTCTACGGTTTAAGAGACATGAAATGCCTTAAAACGATCTTTGATTTGTAAGTTTTCTTTGCAAATTGTTGGCGGATGCTATTTTGTGTTCTCAAATCATTTCTACGAAGTGTTTTTTATACCATTTTATACCAACGTATTGTACTATGAGAATTTCAACCTTTATATTTCAGAACGGTGACACTCTCTTACACTCAGCTTCTAGAGGTGGAAACCCCAACATACTTCAGTTGTTATTAGAAAGAACACAGATTGATCCGAATAGCGTAAATAAGGTATTAACTGATTTGTTAAATTGTCAATTAAAACCAATGTCAAAACAATGTTGTTTCTGAAATCAACACTTATCCACGCAATATACTAGATATGAAAGGGCAGGGTATCTGTATTAAAAAAAAGCAAATACAAAAGTCCCAAAAAAACAAAAAAATACCAATATAAACAAATTTCATGAAGTCATGTAAAAACATGATAAACAGTCACTACGTATTTGAGTCTTCAGTTGTTATTCCTGCATAACTGAAGATGTAATAGGGTTGAATATATAAAAAAAGAAGATAACTAATTAAATTGAACAACTGAACATATGATACATGTACAGATTCAAAAAAAGTATTATCATAATTAAGCAAATGCTTTTTAAAAGAGAAAACAAACCTGTTAATTTTGTTTTCTTTTGAAGTCTCTAAAGTTTGTTTTCTTTTGTAGTCTGTAAAACAGCATAAATTAATTAACCGTTCACGAGTCTGATCAAAACGAAACAATTAGGCTCAATCGGTTTTAAATTCAACAAAAGACTAGCAATAACTCATGCACCAATTAATGAATGGCTGTTATTTATTTTGAATTTATTGAACCATAAAATTAATTTTTGACTCTTCACATTGAATAATCCGCGAAGCGGATTATGTTAAATGTAAAGAGTCAAAAATTAATTTTATGGTTCAATAAATTCAAAATAAATTATTGCCATTCATTATAAATAAATTTCTATCAAAAATAAGGCTCAAAGATATACATTTATATGAATAACAACGTACACAGATGTTTGCGTATGGATACACAACGTTAGAGTGGGCGTGTCTTCATAAAAATTGATAACATTGAAAATAAAGCTAATTATTTTAACCAATCAGAAGACAGTAAATACACCAAATTTATTTATATATAAATATAGACTAAAAAGCCAATTGTTGATTGTGGCTTAACCCTACCAATGTTCTCAAATCATTTTACGAAGTTTTTTTTATACCAACGTATTGTACTAAGATAATTTCAACCTTTATATTTCAGAACGGTGACACTCTCTTACACTCAGCTTCTAGAGGTGGAGACCCGAATATACTTCAGTTGTTATTAGAAAGAACAGAGATCGATCCGAATAGCGTAAATAAGGTATTAACTGATTGGTGTCATCCTGGTTTGCCCACTTTTAATTGCACGTATATGTAAACATAGAGGCAATTGTTGTTTTAACAATTATAGTTTATTTCTGAAATATAGTCATCTTTTTTACCTTTTATTTTACCTGTAAATTGTTAAAAGAATATTATATTCTGCTATTAAATCAAAGAAAATGTGCAAAACTTTTCTATATTTTATATTTCTTTGGCTTGAAAATGAATTTTTATTTATAAAAAAGTTTAGAAAAAATGTGTACTTAAAAGATTTATTAGAATAAATCTCATTTGAATATCTTTGACTTTATTCAACTTTTTTTAAAAATTTTAATAAAATACACTGTTCTGAGATTTAATATAAAAATATCCAACTAATTCTAACAGATTCAGATTCAATAGTTTAACAACTAGAATATAAATGCAACTGTTTAGTAGCCAAACTATAAATATGGCACAATTTGAACAGTAATCTGCATCCAAGCTAGCATTTTCTTCATCTTCACCCGGTGTATTTGGCAATAGACACAGAAATATGGACTACAGTCCTATTATAAGAAAATGGGGACAATAATCAACTGAGACGAATCTTGTTGAGGATGTTTAGAAGACATGAGAGAAGCTGAAAATATACCCGCTACAACTTCATTTACTTTAAATTATGACTTTGTAAACATAATGTTTTGTGACTTTTGATGTATTATATACATAAAAATGGTATTCCTCCTCATTTTACATATTTCCTTATGCAATGCATTTATAAAATTGATTAATTCATTAAATTGTGGTTGCAATAAAAGAGATCTTGTATTAATGTATTTATATCATGAAAAATTATTCAGAAACTAATAAACTATAAAGACACCTTTATAACTGAATAATATTTTTGTTTGTTATTTGTTGTGTACATGTATGTATGTTGAATGAATTGAATGAATTGAATGAATTTATAATAAATTATTGAGAAAAATTATTTGATTTTTTTAATAAGTTTGCTCTATTAAAATAAAAAAAAATGAATATATAGAAAACACTTACAAACTATATACCTATGTTGGAACAGACTATATAATTGTATGCTCATTAAACCTTTTGTCTTTTTTGTTTTCATTACTAATAGTTAATTGGTAGAATTAAAAGTGGGCAAACCAGGAGTAAACCAACTGATTTGTTAAATTGTCAATTAAAACCAATGTCAAAACAATGTTGTTTCTAAAATCAACACTTATCCACGCAATATACTAGATATCAAAGGGGAGGGTATCTGTATTAAAAAAAAAGCAAATACAAAAGTCCCAAAAAACAAAAAAATACCAATATAAACAAATTTCATGAAGTCATGTAAAAACATGATAAACAGTCACTACGTATTTGAGTCTTCAGTTGTTATTCCTGCATAACTGAAGATGTAATAGGGTTGAATATATAAAAAAAGAAGATAACAAATTAAATTGAACAACTGAACAAATGATACATGTACAGATTTAAAAAAGTATTATCATAATTAAGCAAATGCTTTTTAAAAGAGAAAACAAACCTGTTAATTTTGTTTTCTTTTGAAGTCTCTAAAGTTTGTTTTCTTTTGTAGTCTGTAAAACAGCATATATTAATTAACCGTTTCTAATGATTCACGAGTCTGATCAAAACGAAACAATTAGGCTCAATCGGTTTTAAATTCAACAAAAGACTAGCAATAACTCATGCACCAAAATAAATATAGACTAAAAAGCCAATTGTTGATTGTGGCATAACCCTACCAATGTTCTCAAATAATTTTACGAAGTTTTTTTTATACCAACGTATTGTACTAAGATAATTTCAACCTTTATATTTCAGAACGGTGACACTCTCTTACACTCAGCTTCTAGAGGTGGAGACCCCAAAATACTTCAGTTGTTATTAGAAAGAACAGAAATCGGTCCGAATAGCGTAAATAAGGTATTTACTGACTTTGTTAAATTGTCAAATAAAACCAATACCAAAACAATGTTGTTTCTAAAATCAACACATATGTCGTTGCTAGGGACTTGACCTCTGAGCTTGACCTAGCTTTGTAGATCTTATTATGCTGTACATTTTTGCAATTCAAAGTTTCTTTCTACCTCTAACCACTTTTCAGTTATAAGCAAACGATCATCATGTCGGACACCAAAAACGGTTTTGGTGCCTTTGTTCCATAACAGTTGGTCGATTAATTTTGAACCCACATGGCAAATGTAAATCTCGACAAGACACTTAGGTCAAATTTTTTATGGTCACGTGAATTGATGATCATTGGTGGTAATCCTAGTTGGCTACAACTTACGGTTTCTGAGTTTTAGTGGTCAACCGAAATTAATGAATTTTCAAAAGGCATAACCCTACCAATGAGTCGTTGAATCTTTTCGATCCAAATGTAACGAAGAGCCAGGGTCTGGTCCTGAACAAATTCCACCCTTTGTTTTTTTTCTACCTATTATGGTCATGGAGTGAGAATGATAACAAGGTTTTTGGTGTTAGGGGAGATAACAGCTATAAAGGGAATGTGACAGAGTCGTGCCCTCATCCGCAGATAGTTTTTGGTCAACCGATACCAGAGACCTAATATCAATTCAACAAGTCACGTACTTTTTTGGGAAATTTCGTTCAAGTTTGACGGAGAGAATAATAATAATAATCAAAAGAAATACAGTAAGGTTTTTCCTTATAGAAAAAGAAAATACCTTAATAACCGTATTGTAATGTGTTCTATTTATCCAAAGTAAGTCCTTAATTGTAAATACATGAAGAAACTGAGTTTTACTGTGCACATTGCTGTCTTTATCTATTATACATTGGCTAGAGATATAGAGAGAGGGTTGAGATCTCATAAAACATGTTTAACCCCGCTGCAAGTTTGCGCCTGTCCGAAATCAGGAACCTCTGGCCATTGCTAGTCTTGTATCCATCCTCAATTTTATTCAAATAGTTATCAAGCGATATTCATTGCTGTTGACATACCACATCTAATTAATAAATGTTTTTTTCTTCATTGGAAAAGATCAATGATTTGTATTTGAAAGACAAACTAATTTGGTTTTGTAAAGACAACGGTAACCATTATCCTTGTTTGCGGTTGGTACTTATATTTGTGATGCTGCAGCTTTGATCAATAATTTTGAAATATGTTAATAATTACCGATTAATGTTGTTTAAATCTTTGAACATGAAAAGATCAACCAAAACTGACTATGTAAGCACTTTATGGTAAATTCGCATTCCATTTAGTATCTTTTGATTTTGCAATTTTGGAATTGTATTCATTTCCTAATCAGTGCATTTTCAAATTCTTGTAAATTTTGGAAATCATCCAGAATTTACGGATGCGTCGGTTTAACAGATCCCATAAATGTTTGATCGGATTGAAGTCTGTATCTGTTTACTTCCCGCCAAACTGTTGTCATATTCACATTTAATCGACCCGCGACGTCGGCAACACTCATTCCAGCATCAACCATCCCAATAGGTCTCTGATGTTCATTTTTGGGGAGGCCTGGTCGACGTCCCATGCAATATTTTTATTTTTAAAACAAATAAATTTCAAATATCGTTTTTAAAGTACAGGTAAACAAGGTAAAACATCGATTATACGTACAAAGCTTAAAAGAAAATTAAAACTGTTATGCTAACTATAATTTGATTTTTAGTTCTACACCACAGACTTTTTATCAATTCTACTAGTGTTTTAACAGGAAGTTGATAAATTAGGGTTATGGCAAAGAACGTCGCGTGGTTTTTTTTCTTAAAATAATCCATCCGCAGCTACCAAACCTGTTTGATATGTATTCCATCTCAACTTCACAAAATATACGTGATGGTCATAGGTACTGGCGTTATTTATCATATATAGTGCCACATATTTTGTTGATTGTTTAGTTTTCTGTCTAGATATGTTTTGGGGTGTAAACACATTCAATGGTCCTCTTAACAATTGGTTTTAATTGGATGAAAGTGCCTTTTTGTTGAGATTTGTTCACATTGTTATTTATTTCTTCTTTAGCCATGTTTGATTCCTACAGAGTTTCGAAACATGTCATTTAGATAATTAACATATGGTATAGAAGAGTTGTTGTAGTTTTGGTTTTCTTCCTGAATGACCAAAAAGTTTTCTTCATAAGAGTTATCTTCCCGAACTCGGGTTTCCTTACTATTACTACTTTTTCGCAACCGTAACTACATACTCAATATATGAGTTAGCTCCCTTCTGTATTTTGTATGAGGAACATGCATTTATAACTGGTAATCAAGAAGTGGCACGGTACTTTTTCATTCCAAATAGATTTGTTGGGTATTACTGTTGTGTTTGTTGTTGTCATCAGATTTTGTCAAATGTCTTAACGTTTATAGTTGAAAATCGTATTTTTTTCTGTTGTGTTTGGGGTAACTACTCATCCATTTCATTTGGTATATACCTTGAGCTTTTCCTCAATATTGACACTGATGGACGACTTCACACGAAAATCTATGATAAACAGAACGATTTAAATTTCCCAATTATCAATTTCCCATTTCTCAGCAGTAACATACCCTTTGCTCTTTCGTATGGTGTTTACATGTCTCAATTGATACGTTATTCTCATGCATGTTCACACTATACGGACTTCATATGCAGGAGTGTGCTTCTAACGCAGAAACTAATCCAACAAAGTTTTGATGAGGACAGATTAAAAATGTCACTCGATAAATTGTACGGACATCATCACGAATTGGTTGATCCATACGATGTATCTTTGTCCAAAGTAACTATGGACATTTTCACCAAGTGTGAGTTAGTGGTTTGTCATTTCGTCGTCTGATCTTTTTATTACCGAACGTGCCTTATTCCCGATTGTGACTGTTTTGCTGAGGGTGAATTCGTATTTCTTTAAGACGTGGCACGGTATTTTTCTATCCCAAATATAATTGTTGGGTTTTACTGTTGTGTTTGTTGTTGTTATAGGATTTTGTCAAATGTCAAAACGTTTATAGTTGTAAATCGTATTTTATTTCTGTTGTGTTGGGGATAACTACTCATCCATTTCATTTGGTAGATTTAATTTTGGATCAACGTAATTTACACGATATATTTGGTTTGCACTTCGATCAGAAGAAACACCGACAAAGCTAGATACCACAATTAATTATATAATTATTACTTACTACAATTAAATATAAATAAAATTTATAATTTTCACTGTTATTAATTTAAGTTAGATAAGTCATACAAATCGAATCTTGAATTTTATCCTAATTCTTTCTTGATTGTCGGAACACGTTTGAGAAATTTAATTGTGACGTCACGTCACTTTGGGCGTTGCAATGACTATGTAAACTTGAAATGATACAAACAGTAATACTTAGAGTGTAGAACAACTTACCATGAAGTTGTTGGTGTATTTGTTTTGTTGGAGTGTAAAGCTGTTTTCAGTTTGTGTTTGGGGTGACAATGGAGTACACAAACAGAACAAACTAATTTATGTTATATTAAATGGGATTAGAATACACAGTATATTAACAGTCTCAACAAAAAAGCAATTAAGAAAAACTATTTTAAAATTCATCATTATCGAATTGTTGGCCAATGTTTTTTTGTACTCTAATCATTTGTATGACATATTTTGTATTACACGTCTGTATGACAATACGAACATTCTAAACTTTTTATTTCAGTATGGTTATACTCCCTTACACTTAGCTGCTGCAGGTGGATTCATCATCATTGTTAAATTGTTATTAAAAAGAGCAGATATAGATCCGAATAAAAAAAATGGAGTATGTGATGACGTTTTTCACAGGACAGTCCAACTTAATAAAATCTTTCATCAAACCAAATAAGAATAAAACTGAAAATATTTTATAGAAATATACAAACCCCCCAAAAATATGACTACATTAGTCAAGTAGTATAATTGCTAAATCGTTTGAGACATTCAATAAAAAGAAAGAAAAATTACATTTTATTTACACATATTCTGATACATATTAACAAAAGTAAATGTGATATGATTCCTTACGAAGCAACTTTCAACTACGTCACAAATGACGACAATGTAAGCAGCTTGTCTGTTTCTATTATATAATTTAGACAACTTTAACTAATTATTGTCCTTTTTCGATTGCTTTTATTGTAACATCTCTCTTGAAATCTGGCCGTTATGATACCAACTGCTATATATACTGCAAGTACGATACAACTAACAACGATATTGCTGTGTACTTGTTTGTTACGTTTGACGCCACGGACAATAATGACAGTATAAAGGCAATCATGTTTTTGTTGGTGAAGGATGAAAAAACACACAGAGAACAACTGAACTTCTGAAAAAAAGCCAACATTACTTAATCTAATTGGGATTCTAATACATATCACTATGAAAACGTTTAATATACATTTTTCTCAGTTTTATGATACTCCATAAAAAAGGGACGAAGGATACCAGACGGACAGTCAAACTCATAAATCGAAAATGAACTGACAACGCCATGGCTAAAAAGGAAAAGGAAAATCAGACAAATAATAGTACACTTGACACAACATAAAAAAATAAAAAAATAAACAACACAAACCCCCACCAAACACTAGGGGTGACCTCAGGTGCTCTGGAAGGGTAAGCAGACCCTGCTCCAAATTTGACAACCGTCGTGTTGCTTATGTTATAACAAATCCGGTAAATAGTCTAATTCGGTTGGTCACATTCATTAAAGGGAAGGGGATTGTAGTTACGACGAAAGGAACATATCGGATATAATTTATAAACGGTTATTCCATAACGGTCAACCGAATCGTGATGGCGTCTGTAAATTTTACACGTAGAATTAATTAACATAGTTAAATTGTTATTAGAAAGAGAAGAGATAGACTCAAATAAACTAACAAAGTACAGAATGACGTTCTTTACACTGTTTACACTCTTCAATCAAAACCAAATAAGAAGAGAGCTGGTATTTTTTTTCAATAAACAAATAATGAAAAAATACAGTATGGATAGGTTGGTCGAGTAATTGCTAAATCGTTTAAGAAATCGAATACAAAGAAAGAAAAATTATATTCAAATTACAAATAGCCTGAAACACATTGAAATACGTAAATGTGATATGAGTGTCCTTAAGACAACTTTCAACTAAATTAGTATTGCCATACTCAGCTTGTGATACAACTTACTATGATATGATTGTGTTTTTGTTTGTTGAGTTTAAGGCCACAAATAATAATGACTAGGCTACCATGTTTTTTTTTTGGTGGAGAAAGCTAACATAAACACACAGAACAACAGAACTTCTGGAAAACAGGCAACTTATGTCAATATCGGTAAACAGAATTCGAATACAGATCACAATAAAAATGTTCTGTGTAGACACGTTATTACCTTTATCTTCATTAACAGTTTCAACACAATTGCAATTAACAAAAAGGAATGTTGGTAAATTAACATTTTCATACAGTAATTATGTTTGTCATTTGTATGAATAGGTTTTGTAAGCTTTCACATAATGCTATGAACAGATCAACCTTTTTATTTTAGCATTATGGTGAAACTCCATTACACGTAGCTACTGAAAATGAAAATCTCGACATAGTGCAATTGTTATTGGAAAGGACAGATACAGATCCAAATAAAGGAAATGAGGTACGAGCTGACTTTTTGTGCATATTTTAAAATTTGTTGAATCTTTCATCAAAATCAATGTCAACATAATATTGTTTATAAAATCTATACTCATCTTGGTAAAACAAACTTTAATCTGCGGAGTGCATACATCGTTCCGTTTTTCAAAATATTCGAAATCCCAATACATGCTGGTACTCTAATTATTGAGATTTTATTGGAATCGAATATAATAAATCACTTAGGATTCATTTTCTAAGTTAAGGTTAATTGTGTATTTCAATTTCACAAGTAAATTAAGACAAGGATTAATTATCACGAACACTTGTATACACAGCCACCACTTATTTTTATAAAGTCTGAAAATGGATGACTGTAGACTGTAGTATTATTGCAAAAAAGAATTATTACACAGCTCATTAAATTTACAAACAACTAAAGATAAGATTCCGATTATAATATATTCTATGATATATATATTATCTTCTGTTGGTAGAAGATGGGCAAATAAACACACAAAACAACTGAGCTTCTGGGAAAAAAGGCAACCGTTGTCAATGAAACCAGGATACGATTACACATCACCATGGAAATGAACTATGCACACAAGTAATTGTAACATTTTTAACCAAACTGCGATCAGCAAAAAAGATTGAAATTCATTGACTTTCCGAAATGATGACAAATACAGTTTTGTACTTTTATCATGTGTATGAATTGTTTTTGTTAGCCCCCATATATAGCATGCTATGAAGAGTACAAACTTTTTTATTATAGTTTACTGGTAATACTCCCTTACACTCAGCTGCTAGTTGTGGAAATCTTGACATAGTTGAATTGTTATTAGAAAGAGCAGATATAGATCCAAACGGTGAAAATAAGGTACGAGTTGACGTTTTTCTTTCATACTTGTAAAACATTGTTGAATCTTTCATCAAAATAAATTTCTAAATAATGTTGCTTATAAATTCTATATACATTTCTTCAAAATACCTAAATTTTCAGAATTCAAAAAGCTTTACGTCATCACAAGTAAAATCACAAAAATACTGAACTTAGAGGAAAATCAATTTGGAAAGTCCATAATAACATGGCAAAATCAAAAACAAAAAACATCAAAAATCGAATGGCCAAGAACTTTATATTCCTGACTTGGTACAGACATTTTCAAATGTATAAAACGGTGGATTAAACCTGGTTTTATATCGCTAACCATCTCACTTTGATGACATTCGAAATACCAAAACACACTTCAACCCAAATAAATTTTATTTTATAGAAATAGTCAATTTATTAAGATTCGTTTTCTTAGTTTCGGTTTATTTTGCATTCCAATTGCACATTTAATTAATACAAGGATTTATCATTCATTAACGTATGTATATACAACAACTACTTATCTGATAAAGTGTGGAAATGGGAAAACTCGATGACTGTAGATGTAGTATTATTGTAAAAAAAAAGATGCACACAGTTAATTAAGTTCACTGCCAACTGCAGATATGATTCCGATTATGATATATTGCATGATATATAATCAAATGTGTTTTAAACCCGAAGAAAAAAATGTTTTTCTTTGTTTCATATCAAACAACATAGATCAATCATCTGTGTTTTATGATTGATGAGTCTGATTAAAAGAAAATTAATTATTTTCTAAATAAAAAACTCACTGCTTGAAATGATGCATTTAATATGAAATTAAATTGATGCATTTAATATGATATTAAATTGATGCATTTAATATGAAATTAAATTGATGCATTTAATATATAATTAAATGCATACTTTATGCATATCAAATTTCAAATTGAAATAAAATCTATGCATTGCACTGAAAAAAAAATCAAATTTAACTAGAATTCAAACTGAATATAATTGAAATAAATTTCCAATTTTTTACCTAGTTTAAGATATTTTTAAATCTGATTCATTTTTAAATAAATGTTCGCCTTAATAAACTTTGTCTTTTTTTTCAAATATATAATAAACTTTTAAGTGAGATAAAAAAAAAAAAAAAAAAAAAAAAAAAAAAAAAAAACTTAAATAAATTTCAAGGTTTATTGTAAACTATTTAAACAAAATCCACATAGTTTTTGGCTTATGACTTATGTTAATTAGGACTTCCAATAGATTTAATACGATTTAAGGTAAATATAAGTCTTTTTTATCCGAAGTACCTAAGACAATAATCATGGAAATAAAAAATAAAGAAAAAGACGGAAGTTTTGCTGTTTTAGAGTTTTCTTTTTGGGGGGAAAATACCTTTACTTTAACTAAAAAATCTGGTTTGAAAATGTATAATTATGAGAAAAATTAAATATAAAAGGACATTCAATGAATATAATTATGAAGCCTTGAAGCAAATCATGGATCTTTCAACTTTTCTTATCTATATTTACAAAGTTTAAGCATTTAAGGAATAGAGTGCTTCTCAGTTTAATACTAGTGGAATAACCTATGTGTTTTGGCATTTACAAATATATAATATGTCAGTCCTATTGTAGACTGTAAAGATAAAACTACAGTTACTATAATCTAATAAGTCATTCATGTTCAAAGTTCAATACTAGCTTGCTAAACATGCCTTTACTTATATGTTAAGAATGTCAATGCCTCTGAGTTTATTTTACAGCTTAAAGTGTAAAAATTTAAGACATACAAAAAAGCATGAACGTTTGAAATAAACTGCACAGGACAAGGATATCTCTCTCCTTGTTTTGATTTGGGCAATTGGAACAGATATATCATATTTACCCGCGTATAGCGTATGAATTGCTTAACAAATACGATTTTCAGACTTTTTAAAATGTTTTTGGTGTCTCAGCAAAACGTTAATGAGCCATATTGTCAAAAGGTTCATGTAAACGTATCCCGATCTTACAGGCATTTATTTAATGCCAACCTGACAAATCATACAGGATGGTTTCAGGTGCTGAAGTTGTGTATCATTGTATTACTTCTGCCGTTTTAATTTTATTTGTATTCTTACTATTAAGTCCCTTATGGTTCTGACGTGACTATGTATATATCTAACGAGCATAGTGGTTTTAGCTTTGTGGTTTTCTTAATTCTGCTTGATCTAGAGGCTTCACTCGTAAGCATGACCTTTGTGTAGCGTCATGTGTCTCTCGTATTTATAATTTACTTAAATCATACTGTATCGGGAACTTGTTGTGTATTGACGTCTTTGCTAGTTGTAACTGTTCATTTGTCATGATCTAAAAAAAAACCAGTTATATTGTAAATATATATTGTAAATATATATATATTTACCGTTCCGATCCCTAACATCACTAAAGAGACATTTATTGTCGAAATCCGGATCTTGTGTACATAACAGTATTGACACCTCATGCTTGTGGTATAACCTCTTGGCCACAAGTTTATTGTTTACTGTTAAATATTAAATTTATATTAAGATCCATTTTGTTACGTCTTGCGATCAATTTTATTTGGCAATCGCCAATGGCGGTCAGCAGGGTTAAACAACATCAGTTGTTCGACCTGTTAGTCAAACGTGTTTTGTTTAAATATACTTTTTTCACTTTTTTGGTCTTTTGGAAAATGTTGTTTGTGCTCTTCTACAACTAAATTTGTTTTGCATGCAGACGTATAAAAATTTCCGTTTTTATCCAATGCAATTATAGGTTTGAACGTAGTTTTTAATTTAGACTTGTATATATATATACCTTGCCAGTTTTATTTGAATCAATATCTGCTCTTTCTAATAAAAATTGAACTATGTTGATGAATCCACCTTAGACAGCTCTGTGCAAGGGAGTATAACCATACTAAAATGAAAAGCTTTAAATGATCGTATTATCATACAGACGTATAAAAACATACATATATATATATATATATATATCATAGCAGTGGGAAACAAGTGACATTGAAGAGTGCCTTTTATCGGTAACGCGGGATTGGAGATTTATCGAAACATTTCGTGGTTGCTCTGCAATCAGTGTGTTAATAAAAAGTAACATGCGCTTCAGACAATAAATATATCGAAACACTTTATTAGTCAACAGTACTTGGGGTTTACAGTTAAATTAACTCGAAAGTAAACACCCGCGCACTGTTTATGTCTACAGAAATTTCAGTTTTAACGCACAGTTGTTTCATGAAAATCAAAATGATGTTTAAGTAAACAGTCTTATCTTGATGAATATAAGATATAATATGATTGCCAATCATACTACTTTCCACTACGTTACAAATGTCGTTGATGTGAGGCGATTGACTCGACTGGGACCCTTCTTTGTTATCTGCCCAACTGTTGTAGTGTGAGTGTGATACAAATTACCATTATATTGCTGGCTATTTGTTAGACCGAAAAATAATGTTTAATTACACATATTCTGATATATATGAAAAAAGAAAATGTGATATAACGGCCAATGAGACAACTATCAACTACGTAACAATTGACATATATCTAAGTAGATTGTCTTTTTCTGCTCTGCAATTTTGACTGATTTAACTATATCTTATCTTATTTCGATTGCTTTCACTGAGACCTCTTTCTTGAAATCTGTCCGTAATGATACCAACAGTTTCACTATTAGTGTGAGGTAACTTATCATGATATTTTTCGTGTATTTGTTTGTTGAGTTTGGCTCTACATTCAGTTTGCGATTAACAAAAACGGTTTGAAATTCATTAACTTCTATAATTGTTTGGAAATTTTATTTTTTGTACTCGAATCATTTGTATGACATCGTTTTACTTTACCTTTTGTTGAGTCTTTGATCATGTAAACTTTTTTTTCCAGTTCGGGAATACTCCCTTACATTCAGCTGTTAGATTTGAAAATCTCAGCATAGTTAAGGTGTTATTAGAAAGAGCAGATATAGATCCTAATAAAGAAAACAAGGTACGAGTTGACGTTTTATACATTATTGTCAAATTTGTTGAATCATTCATCGAAATCAATGTCAGCATCATGTTGCTCATAACTTTTATACATATTTATACAATATACTTTAATCTTTAGAGTGCAAAAAGTGTTGCTATCCAAATATTCTAAATGCCAAATAAATAAAGGCAACCGTAGTATACAGCTGTTCGAAATTCATAAATCGATTGAGAACAAAACAAATCCGGTTGATAGACTAAAACTGAGGGAAACACATCAAATATATGATAAGAACTACGACAAGACATACTCATACCTAAATCATTGAGATTTTAGCCGTATTTGGCACAACATTTGTCGATTTTTGGGTCCTCAATGCTCTTCAACTTTGTACTTGTTTGGCTTTATAACTATTTAGATCCGATTGTCACTGATGAGTCTTATGTAGAAGAAATGCGCGTCTGGCGTATTAAATTATAAACCTGGTACCTTTGATAACGATTTATAGGAATCAAAGATAAATAATCCATCAAGATTCATTTTCTTAGTTCAATTTTATTTTATATTCCAATTGCACAGATATATTGAAATTAAAATGTCTTAATCATGAATGTATGTATATACAGCACATACTTGAATAAAGTCTGAAAACGGGAAACCTCGATAACTGTAGATATAATCAATGTAAACATAATGATGCTTATTAAATATATAAACATCACTGCAAAATACTTTAATCATCAGAGTAACATGAGTAAAAAGACATAAGTATCTAAAATGTTCGACATGCCGAACATAATTATACCCAAATCGTTGAGTCTTTATAGGAATGAAAAAAAAAATATTAATTAGGATTCGTTTTCTTAGCTTTAGTGTATCTGTAATCCAATTACGCAGGTAAATCGAAACAAGTATTTATCATTCATGAATACATGTATATACAACCACTACTAATTTGAATAAAGTCTAAACATAGGAATCATCGATGACAGTAGTTGTAGTATTACTTGAAAAACAAATTACACAGTTCATAAAATTCTGTTTTATGTAAAGATAGTGCATGTTTACACCTGTGTTTGAGTAGTGCCATACCTATGTTACTAACGCTTGTAAGAAGGAATGTTCCTACCATGTACACAAATAGTTTATATATCTGTTCCCTACCTACTAATTGATCATGACAGCAAAACAGCACATATGTAAAGATATCGCATTTTTACACCTTTGTGTGAGTATTGCGCACAGTCCAATGTTTATATTGCAGACGGTGTCATACCAACAATTACTCCCTCAAAATTAGGGAAATAGGCCTTCTCGGATAAAAAAATAGTGCATTTGATGTCATTGTTTACTGACCAACAAATTGGCAGAAATGAAACTTTTGGTGAAAGAGAAATATATTAAGACCATTTTGAGCTAAAACTTACTTGTTTATGAGTTTTCATTCAAAATTGAGGATTAATGCACTCCATAGTATACTAATTTAAGATTTCCAAAAAAACAGGGGTTATTTTTAGTGGTACCTCTATTCGGAAGACCTTTTCTTTTTTATATGATTTTAAACATATGTTGAAAATTGGCATGTAGAAAGCTGATACATGTACGATTCAGGATATACCTGATATATATGAAGTTAAACTTAAGGTAAAATATTTAGAAAGCTGTAAAACTGTAAAATCTGGTTGAACAGATAGGGACTTTTAATTAGTGGTATGACACCTTTAAGCAACATGCGGTGAAACATCAAAATCAGAAAACAATTTTTTTTTTGTTGTCTTAACTGATCATTTGAGATAATAGTAGCCACATTTCAATCTTTTTGGGGGCAAATGTCACATATTGCAAATTTAGACCCTAAAACTTGATTTTGTGCTATTTTTAGCTTTTCCCATCCTGACTATATGCGTTTATATGAAAAATGTCCTAAATAATGTTATAAATGCACAGAAAGTTATTCTGTGGTGTTAAACATTGAAACATAAGTTGTTTACTACCCCCAAACAAATTTTGTCTTGCAGATTTAATGAAGTAATTTAACTTACCCCTTATATCATTGCGTCATACTACATGTATGTACTTGGCAGATAGCATAGCCTAATGTAAGCACTGCAGAAACTCACAAAAGTACCATTTATTATTCCAAATGAAATTTTTATATCTTAAATTTTATTAACTGATGTAAATAAACAACAGCCCAACTGTTGTAGTGTGAGTGTGATACAAATTACCATTATATTGCTGGCTATTTGTTAGACCGAAAAATAATGTTTAATTACACATATTCTGATATATATGAAAAAAGAAAATGTGATATAACGGCCAATGAAACAACTATCAACTACGTAACAATTGACGTATATCTAAGTAGATTGTCTTTTTCTGCTATGCATTTTTGACTGATTTAACTATATCTTATCTTATTTCGATTGCTTTCACTGAGACCTCTTTCTTGAAATCTGTCCGTAATGATACCAACGGTTTCACTATTAGTGTGAGGTAACTTATCATGATATTTTTCGTGTATTTGTTTGTTGAGTTTGGCTCTACATTCAGTTTGCGATTAACAAAAACGGTTTGAAATTCATTAACTTCTATAATTGTTTGGAAATTTTATTTTTTGTACTCGAATCATTTGTATGACATCGTTTTACTTTACCTTTTGTTGAGTCTTTGATCATGTAAACTTTTTTTTCCAGTTCGGGAATACTCCCTTACATTCAGCTGTTAGATTTGAAAATCTCAACATAGTTAAGGTGTTATTAGAAAGAGCAGATATAGATCCTAATAAAGAAAACAAGGTACGAGTTGACGTTTTATACATTATTGTCAAATTTGTTGAATCATTCATCGAAATCAATGTCAGCATCATGTTGCTCATAACTTTTATACATATTTATGCAATATACTTTAATCTTTAGAGTGCAAAAAGTGTTGCTATCCAAATATTCTAAATGCCAAATAAATAAAGGCAACCGTAGTATACAGCTGTTCGAAATTCATAAATCGATTGAGAACAAAACAAATCCGGTTGATAGACTAAAACTGAGGGAAACACATCAAATATATGATAAGAACTACGACAAGACATACTCATACCTAAATCATTGAGATTTTAGCCGTATTTGGCACAACATTTGTCGATTTTTGGGTCCTCAATGCTCTTCAACTTTGTACTTGTTTGGCTTTATAACTATTTAGATCCGATTGTCACTGATGAGTCTTATGTAGAAGAAATGCGCGTCTGGCGTATTAAATTATAAACCTGGTACCTTTGATAACGATTTATAGGAATCAAAGATAAATAATCCATCAAGATTCATTTTCTTAGTTCAATTTTATTTTATATTCCAATTGCACAGATATATTGAAATTAAAATGTCTTAATCATGAATGTATGTATATACAGCAAATACTTGAATAAAGTCTGAAAACGGGAAACCTCGATAACTGTAGATATAATCAATGTAAACATAATGATGCTTATTAATATATAAACATCACTGCAAAATACTTTAATCATCAGAGTAACATGAGTAAAAAGACATAAGTATCTAAAATGTTCGACATGCCAAACATAATTATACCCAAATCGTTGAGTCTTTATAGGAATGAAAAAAAAATTATTAATTAGGATTCGTTTTCTTAGCTTTAGTGTATCTGTAATCCAATTACGCAGGTAAATCGAAACAAGTATTTATCATTCATGAATACATGTATATACAACCACTACTAATTTGAATAAAGTCTAAACATAGGAATCATCGATGACAGTAGTTGTAGTATTACTTGAAAAACAAATTACACAGTTCATAAAATTCTGTTTTATGTAAAGATAGTGCATGTTTACACCTGTGTTTGAGTAGTGCCATACCTATGTTACTAACGCTTGTAAGAAGGAATGTTCCTACCATGTACACAAATAGTTTATATATCTGTTCCCTACCTACTAATTGATCATGACAGCAAAACAGCACATATGTAAAGATATCGCATTTTTACACCTTTGTGTGAGTATTGCGCACAGTCCAATGTTTATATTGCAGACGGTGTCATACCAACAATTACTCCCTCAAAATTAGGGAAATAGGCCTTCTCGGATAAAAAATAGTGCATTTGATGTCATTGTTTACTGACCAACAAATTGGCAGAAATGAAACTTTTGGTGAAAGAGAAATATATTAAGACCATTTTGAGCTAAAACTTACTTGTTTATGAGTTTTCATTCAAAATTGAGGATTAATGCACTCCATAGTATACTAATTTAAGATTTCCAAAAAAACAGGGGTTATTTTTAGTGGTACCTCTATTCGGAAGACCTTTTCTTTTTTATATGATTTTAAACATATGTTGAAAATTGGCATGTAGAAAACTGATACATGTACGATTCAGGATATACCTGATATATATGAAGTTAAACTTAGGGTAAAATATTTAGAAAGCTGTAAAACTGTAACATCTGGTTGAACAGATAGGGACTTTTAATTAGTGGTATGACACCTTTAAGCAACATGCGGTGAAACATCAAAATCAGAAAACAATTTTTTTGTTGTTGTCTTAACTGATCATTTGAGATAATAGTAGCCACATTTCAATCTTTTTGGGGGCAAATGTCACATATTGCAAATTTAGACCCTAAAACTTGATTTTGTGCTATTTTTAGCTTTTCCCATCCTGACTATATGCGTTTATATGAAAAATGTCCTAAATAATGTTATAAATGCACAGAAAGTTATTCTGTGGTGTTAAACATTGAAACATAGGTTGTTTACTACCCCCAAACAAATTTTGTCTTGCAGATTTAATGAAGTAATTTAACTTACCCCTTATATCATTGCGTCATACTACATGTATGTACTTGGCAGATAGCATAGCCTAATGTAAGCACTGCAGAAACTCACAAAAGTACCATTTATTATTCCAAATGAAATTTTTATATCTTAAATTTTATTAACTGATGTAAATAAACACAGTTAAATGGCCATGACTGCACTTTTGGTCAATTTGTAGTACTTTACTGACACCAGATGAAAAAAAGGGGGGTCAATATTTTTTGACGCTTCAATTCCTTGGATTTTTTACTAAATTCATTGCAAAAACTGTTGAAAGTCTTTAAAGAAGTAGAACAAACAAGAAAAAAATCAGTAAACAATGATCTTGATATTGAAAGTTTATGTTCCTGTAGCCCAAAATGAAATTTTCAAGTATTTTCTATCAAAGTCATACATTACAGTCAGTTTAAATTGAGCTGTGAAATTTTTAATATAAGTCAAATAATGCTCAGCTGTTTTTAACTACAAATTGACTAAGGATTAAGAATAAAGGAAAATAAAAGATTTCTATTCAACTTTTTTGTCTCTTTAGGTGTCATACAAATGTACCACCAATTACTACATCAAATTTAGAACGTATGTGAAAGTAGGCCTACTCGGACAAAACATAGTGCATTTGATGTTTACTTAAACTTACCAACAAATTGGCAGAAATGTAACTTTTGGTGAAGAGAAATATAACAAGACCATTTTGAGCTAAAATTGATTTGTTTATGAGTTTGCATTCAAAATTGAGGATTAATGCACTCCATAGTGTACTAATTTAAGATTTCCAGAAAACCAGGGGTTATTTTTAGTGGTACCTCTATTCGGAAGACCTTTTCTTTTTTATATGATTTTAAACATCTGTTGAAAATTGGCATGTAGAAAGATGAAAAATGTACGATTCGGGATATACCTGGTTTCTATGAAGTTAAACTTAAGGTAAAATAATTAGAAAGCTGTGAAAACAGTACATTCTGGTTGAACAGATGGGAATTTTAATTGGTGGTATGACACCAGGATTGCAACACTGTTTTGCACAAAGCTTTTAGAAGAGGAAAACTCGCAATGGTTGAGTTGTTACTAAAAGTATCGAAAATAGATCTAAATCAAAGGAATAATTATGAGCTTTTAAGTATTTTCAAGGGTATACGTGATCAACTTGGTTTGTTTCAATAACATCACGAAATATTTTTTATAAAATTTGTATAACTTGTCCCTACAAACAACGGATTTAAAATGTGAAGATGAAGTTGTGTAACATATTTAAAAAAAAAACAGGAACAGTTATGCATCGTATTCGTAGACCTTCTTGAGCACAGTTGATTACAAATGGTTAGTTAAAGGTTTAGCATGCAATTTTTTTTTATTCCTCTTTTTTCGTTTTTTACTTTAGTAAATAGGCTTTTGTATTGGAAAAAGTATTGCACGGCGCTAATCGACACTATACACTTTGTTTGTGAACGATCGCATTTACATTAAACGGTTATGATAAGTTCAAATTCAAAAAAAATCGGATTGGCTTGCCGTATAAAATATTAGCTTAGCTAGATTAGATATGTTAAAAATTTGTGGACTATCAGTATATCACTTTATTTGGCCTTTTAACCTTTTAACTCGAATGTCACTGATAAGTATTTCGTAGACGAGACGCGCATCTGGCGTAAACACCTTTAAGTCTGATATCTAAGATGAATGTATTGTATAACAAATAGGAAGTGACCCAGGCTTCTTCATGTGATAATTAAAAAAAAAGGAAATTTAATATAACGACATATAATGGTCAACCTGTATAATCATGTCTACTTTAAGCGCAAGCGCCTACAAACACACAACTGACTTTTCAGCGTTACTCCCAACTTAATTATACTACCAGGTGTCCTTAATGTTCGACATTAAAAACCACAGTTTACATATGCCAAGATTCAGATACAATATTATTTCTATGCTAGCTCCTTGCCTTAAATGATTTTCAGTGTACAGTCCCTGTAACGTAAAAGTTAACACTTTTTTACGTTCGGGAATCGTACGTACAGCGTTCATGAATCGTCCGTATAGAGTTCGGTCATCGTTCGTACATCATTCGTACAGCGTCCGTACAACGTTCGGTCAGCGTTCGTTCACCGTGCGTTCATCGTATGGTTAATGGCACCGTTTAGGTATTGTATATCGTATGGTTCATGGTATCGTTAAGCGTTTTATTTGTCGTATGGTTCATGGTATGGTTAAGCGTTTAGCGTTTCGTTTATCGTATGGTATGTGATATCGTTTAGCGTTTCATCCATCGTATGGTATATCGTTTTGTTAAGCGTCTGATATATATGTTAGGGTTTTATTTCAGAAAGTTATTTCAATTATTATTTTTAGTTAAAATGGTTTAATATAAAAAGATGCGGGATAAAAAAAAAACAATTATTTGTTTGGATTGGATTAAATCTCCAACTAATATCATTATGGAAAATATACAAATCGAAGGGGAAACGTTTCCTCCTATCACATTTTGACATGAATAACATGAGACCAAATACCCCGATATAAGTCTCTCTCTGTGTCCTCTGTCTCCTCCACCAAATATTTCTCTGATCCAAATATTTCCTTGACACATTAAATTATATATACTGTTCTTTAAATGAGGCTTGATATGAGATACACGTTTTATATCTTAATGTATTAAAAAAAGACAAGACATCCATGGTATTTGTTCCCCTCAATGTAAGAGTCTGATATAAACCGAACATTGTCAGTTATATATAAAAATTCGCTGAAGACATCTATGGAACCAGCGGTGCTTGTGATTCCTGCTGTCGGTGTTAAAACTGTTATTTTGACTGTAAAAAGTGCTCAAGTCCATGCATGAGTAAAATACAGAATAAAAAATATCTCTACTTTTCTTTTATATTTCTTTCTTTTAGAGGTAACCTTCTGGCTAAGTTTCACCTATTCTAACGCAAATTATTTACCTTAGATAACCAATCAATTGTATTCTAAAAGATGTTAATTTGTTCAATGTACGAATACATGAAATATTTGTCACTGGACATTATGCATTCAATCGATGAACAAATACAAATCTACAGTATTTATAAACAGACTGCATTTGTATATATGAAAGTTTTCTTATTATTTTACATATATTTGAACATATTCTTCAAATGGTTGTTATTGAAAGACTTGAAATTTTTACAAATATCACATGCCTCTATGAAATTTTTTATCGACGCACCAAAAGTTTTCCTTTCATCGTGCATATACTTATTTATTACATTTTAAGATTCTACACAAATTGCCAAAACTTTTATTCTCCGGCTAGGCTAGACTGCGTAAAAGATGTATACTGTTTTGTTTGTGTATCTATCCAAGATACACTTTTTTCTGTATTTTTTTTATTTATATCTCGAGAGAAATAAGAGCTTCAAAACAAAAACAATGGGATTTCCATTATAATTTATATTTCCAAGGGTTGTAATTGGTTAAAATTATTTCATCGGGACTCTTTTCGCAAGTGTCAAAGATATTGCTGATAATATCAGTTTCACAAAAATCTGGCATAAATTGTACACATAACAGTGCTAACTAGACCGGACAGACGGACGTTCGGTATTTCCATGTCCCCTGCAAGCTTCGAGATAAGTAATCAAAAATCCCATTGGGAGGCTCAAATTCCGTGAAAGGAGGTTCACTTCGGTTCCTATATTCCGGAGTTATATATACAGAAATACCACTGTAATGGGTCTGATTTTAAATGGTCGAATATAGTATTGGATGTGAAACTTTTACATCAAATATATCTGAATTGAATAATGGTAGTTTCTAGAAAACAATAAAATTCTGATGGAAATAGAAAATATATATTGGTGGATATTTTGAAATTTAACAAACATTTAGTCTAGGGGAGTACACATGCATACAGGGAAAATGTCCAAAAAAATAAAATATCTGCATAAAATGTTTCGTCTCGCTTCGCTCGACGTCACTTTTGCATCCACATCGTTTCAACCCTGGCTACACCACTGGGATGGTAGTACAACGCTTGTATTTTGTCCTTTAAAGTTAGTCTGTCTGTTTAATAATTTACAGTTTAAGGAAAATTATTCGTCTTTTGCAAAAAAAGATAAAGAATAGTATGAAAATGTGCTTAGGATTTCATTCAGACAGAGAGAAATATGTTTTATTTTATTTCAGAAGATTATTTAGTACAGATGTAAAAATATTCTTAATCTTTTACAATTTACAAACATAATTTGGTAGTGTATTTTATGCACATGGTAGATGAAACTTGTATGATCTAACTGTTGTCAGAGTTCTGTGAACTATTGAGAATAGGCCGTTCTGGAAAACACAAGTCTCTTTATAAAATGCTTGTAAAATTCCGTTACATGTGGTGTGCTAATATTTAAATACCTTTCTGTTGAATAAGAAAGTGTAAAACAGTTATTGAAATTGTCATGAAAAAGGGAAAACGAATAGTGATTATCTAACTAATTTTTTAAATATCGAATATACAAATAAGTCTCTAGCTTTAATATACACGCTTGCAATTTGTTTTTACTAACAGGTAATTTTACTGACAGCTGGCATTCGATTGGACATCAGTTTAATGTAAGCGTAACAATCTATCAGATTTATCCAATCACCTGTCTTGGCATTGTGACTTTGATGACATAAGGTCCACAAAGTTTATTTTTTTTAATAATGAATTATAAATATGATTGCAATCAAAACTATTCATACACTAGTACTACAAATGTATAAATAAACAAACAATATCCTGCCCAAAGACACTATATTATACCAAATAACTATTTACAAATTAAGACAGCGTAAAAATAAAATAATAACATTATTAACAATTACAACTTAACGGAGACTAGTAAACTATTAGTATGATAGTCCATGATAGTACAATTTAACAAACTGATCATGAAAAGGACGGTGTTGCAATTGTGGACCACGGATTTTCCGGTACCTCTAAAAACCATCGAGGCCGCCTTGGTGCACTAAGCTCACGAAACTGCACTAAGACCATGATTGAACACTATAGCGATATTTCTATACTAATGCAAAGTCCATGTATTGGTGGGCTTGTCAGATAAAAATAGACAACGCTTATAAATTAAGAAAACAAAGTGAAGGAAAGAAATATTACTTTATATTGTACGGACGTTTAGACTCATTCGCTAGCTGTGATATACATGTACAGCAGAGAAATGATGTCCAGCGAAGCAAGTATAAAGAGCCATAGCAGATAAAAAAAAAATTAAAAAAGATAATTATAATTTCTGCCAAAAAAAAGTCCCGTATTTTAGAATTACGCAGTAATTGAAATCGGATATGGATTAGATTTGTGATCATTAACTGAAATTTATTAAGACTTTTTAAAATATCTATTTCTCTATCTTTATAGTAACTTTTTTAGATCGGAATTAATGAGACACGTTTGCAAAGCTCATTTTCCGTGTTAAAGTTTTTGACGGTCTTCTTTTTTTCATTTATAGCCTACAAAAATTGCTCAAACTTTTATTCTCTGACTAGACAGCATGAAAGACCAAAACACTTTTATAAGTCAGTGTACACACGGTGTTTTCCAAACTGGTAATGTCTTCGCCCAGGGATATGAATTTGACATTAAAAGTCCCTCAATAGCTTTACAATACCCGGCCGTGTCATTTCCGTATATTGTAGATGGAACGAGTGATATACATACACCAGACATACATGTTTCAATAGAGGTAAATTCTACTTTTTTGGAGTGCGTTGCATGCGCGCTAATTTAAAAAAAAATCCAATCTTTTATTGTTCTTAACTGCGTTACATGCAAATGCAAAATAATTAGTGTTGTCTGTTCAGTCCAATTTATTTATAGATATTAATTTATTCTTTTAAATAAAAAAAAAAACACGCCTGTAAACTACAATGAATACAATAGTATTTAATACTAGAAGCCTAAATGTAAAAACTTTAGCAGCAATATTTGAGGTTGAAGTGGTTCGATCAAAACGTGAATAGATGAGAAATTGTCATCATTTTTCATTTGAATTAAAAAGTATTATATGAGAACAAACACTTTCATTTTAGTCATCCGGCATTCTCTTTTCTCGGCATAAACACGTTAAAAAACACCTCTACGTTTTATAATCTCCTGACATAATCATACATAGTCATACATAATCACAAAACGGCAGACATTACAATTTGGAGTTTAAAACTGGTGGTAAGCGGATAGTCGTCACTTAAAGTTACGACCGACCGAAGATGGGAGACAACTCTAGTAATAAAGTTTCCTTTTCCGATTTTCGTGCAGTAAAAAAATGTTTCAGTCAAACCACTTGTCTCATACATACTAATCGTCAGTGTGTTGATATTGAAACAAAATTTGATACATAAAAACATTCCAATTTTCGTAAAATGATCATTCAATAATTCGAGCATGATGGTCGTAACTAAAAAATCAAAAATTTTCAGGATGATCGTAACTTAAAATTGTGATGGTCGTAACTCTTTATTAAATAGGACCGAATAAGACAAGTCAAGAGTTTTAAATGTGTCTATTGTTATATGAATATATTATATGATATATTTGTGAAGTTGATTTCACTAAATGATAAAAACTAAAAGGGATGAAGAGAGGGATACCTGTAAAGTGCGAAAATGAAATGACCAATCACTGTTTCTTAAAATATAATGTATAAAATCGACCAAGAGGCAACTAATTATAAGCGGTTAAGTTTAATAACAATATAAATTTCTCAAAAAGGGAGAATTCATTTTAAAACACAGCTCTGGTTATGATCATTCTTAGTTACGAATTAAGAAAAGGCGCTTTTAACAAATTTGACATCACATGATATAACAGTATCCTGATTTATTTTCTTTATATTTTGCATGTATTGAAAAGATAAACTTTTAAAAAGCTAGTATGTACTTACTAGACGGAATTCAAAAGAAAAATCTACAATTTAAAATTGATACTTTAAGTCGAGATAGCATAAGTAAGGAATCAAAATAATGTAATGGAGGTCGTTATCGAGACAAGACCATATCCGCGAATTCGCAGGTCCGTTATCGAATTAATTAAAAGTCGTATTGTCTTTGGTATATTGTCAAGCTGATTATAAGGTGCAATTTCGAAGTTCAGGTATAATTATTACCCTAGGTTTTAGAAAGTTCTGAATACGCCTATTGGTACCATGCTATCCGTTATACATCTTTGTGTTTCTTATGGAAAATACCATGAACCCTGGACCACAGGTTTTTTATTCCAAATTCACAAAGGGAATGATGCATCCGATCTTAATAACCATCGAGGAATTACAATTACTGATTCATTGGGGAAGCTTTTTTAATAAGATACACGTCTTTGTAAATTCTTAAATAAATATTATATCATTGGTGATAGCCAAATTGGGTTTATCAAAAAAAAAAAAACACGACCATCTGACCATATGTTCATTCTAAAAACTATTATTAATAAGTATTGTAATACAAAAGAAGGTAGAGTGTTTGCCTGCTTTATTGATTTCCAGAAGGCTTTTGATACTGTCATTCTCCCAGGGACAAAACTTAAGCTATTGAATATAGTTAAAGAGTATGATAAGAGATCTCTTTAGAACTAAAGTTGGAGTAAAACAAGGAGACAATTTGACTCCAAATTTGTTTAAAATTTGTATAAACGAACTTCCTGATTGTATTAAAAGTTCCCCTGATCAAGCTGTTGTTTATTCACGACCAGTTTATTCTTTACTATATATATGCTGATGATATTGCCATTTTTTCAACCTCAGCAAAAGGACTTCAAAGTAAACTTGATGGATTAAGATCGGTGTTTGAAAATGAATCCCATTGAAACCAAGGTGCTTGTATTTAACAAGACAGGCAGACATATCAAACATGATTTTTATTTTAATAAAAGACTCATTGATTGTGCTCAACATTGTAAATATTAAGGAATAACTTTTAGTGCATCTGGATTTTTTTCCTTCGCTCAGAGAGAATTTTATAATAAGGCGTCAAAAGCCTACTATAAGCTACGCAAGGACATTCTGTCACTGAATCCAACTTTAAAAAACAGTCTTCATGTTTTTGAGCATACAATAAAACCTATTCTCTTATATAGTACTAAAATTTGGGGATATTTCAACCCTTTCAAAAAAAAAATAAAAAAATCTATGACTACAAATGTAGATCAGGCTTATCCTAAGATTCTTTCAGAAAGACTACGCATGAAATTTTGTAAACATTTACTTGGTGTTACAAAAGAGAAACACATTTTGCCAATATTTCTTAACTCGGTAGATTCACTCTGTATTTTGACATTGCAAAGTTTATGATCAGATACTAGCACAGGCTTGACAATTTGGGATCATCTTTCCACTACTAGAGGAGCCATATTTAGAGTCAAAATAACTACACAATTAAAAAAAATCCTTCACTATATGAATCCTTAATCTTCTTTCTAAAGAATATCAAAGGGGTTAGCAATTTACATTGTTTGCTATATGCTGATGATAATGTATTTTTTTGAATTTCAGCAAACAGTATTCATACATAGCTTGTAGCCAGGATAATATTTAAAATATAGAACTTTATGCTTCAACTCAGCGTGCTGGTCTTTTAAATCTAAGGACATTCATACAATATAAACATATAACATAAACATTATTTTCAACCTGCATATGTATGTGATAGTTGCCGCAGTACATTTAGTTCTACCTTGTAATATTATCCTAGCTACAAGGCTGGCTATAAACTACTAATATTTGATCTTATTCTTAAATTCAACGCGTGTAGCATTGTAAAATATTTACCTGCATATGTATGTAATATTTGCCGCAGTACATTTAGTTCTACCTTGTAATATTATCCTGGCTACAAGCCTGTCTATAAACTACTAATATTTGATCTTACTCTTAAATTCTTTTTATTCTAAACCAATACTTAGAACAAATATCAATGATGTACCGCAAGATCGTCATGCAATCGATAAAAAAATAAAGACAACACATTAAAAATACCAGGCATTTGTGGATTTTCATTAATCATGATTCACCAAAAGCCGAATATTTGAAAGCCAATGGTTTATAAAAACTGCAATAGCTAATTAAAAATTAAAGAAGATTGTTCAAAATTGTACGTTCAATAATTTCATCTGCCGACATGATTGCATGTAATAAAAAGTCGTAAATAACAAAAATCTGAAAGCAAATATTCAACAATTTTATGCCTTAACGTACAGTAAAAATATATTAATACTCAACCCTAACATACTATTTGGCTTAATGCGAGTTGATTAGTTTTCAATGTTTCTCCTAAATGGTGGTCGTTTGGAACATATCAAAAATGTAATGTTTGATAGTTCTTCAACTTAATTTCTGCATACCATTATCAGAGTAACAATTGAAAATATTTTTTGTAGTAAACTTTATATAACAACTGAGTTTATTAACATGGTTATGCATGTGTACAGCACTTTTAAAATAATTTGATAAAAGTTCGTCTAAATACTTGAGTTACGGTCATCTTTCAAAGTTACGACCATCTTTTGTCGGTTACGACCATCATCCAAAATACTATAGTTGACATTACGACCATCACAAGTTAAAGTTACGACCATCATGCTCGAATTTTTGAATGACTATTTTACGAAAATTGGAATGATTTTATGCGTCAAATTTGGTTTCAAAATCAACACACCCACGATATGGGTATGTGACACAAGCGGTTTGACTCAAATGAACCTTTTACTGCAAGAAAATCGGAAAAGAAAAACTTATCCTTAGAGTTGTCTCCCATATTCAGATGGTCGTAACTTTTAGTTACGACCATCCGCTTACCACCAGTGGTTTAGTATGGCGTTCATTATCGCTGAACTAGTATATATTTGTTTGGACGTATTACGTTTGCGCAAATTTAGCAAAAATCCAGTTTTACGTTTCCGTATTTTTTGGCATTACTTTTCCGAAAAAAATAAATATTACATTTCCGCATTTTTACCTGTATTTCACATGTAAAAAATGGTAAAAATGATATATAAGACTATTTTGTTATAATATTTTTTCTGTAATAAAATCAAAATGAGCATCTTGTCTATCCAAATTTAAAATAACAAACTGGATTTCTTTGGTATAAAGCGAAGATATTGGAATTTTTGTCTCGTCTTTGTTTTGTTTTATCATGTTTTCATTTGTGATTTTTGTGCCTTTTATAGCTGACCATGTGGTATGGGCGAACGGTTACATATAGCTGTTAATTTCTGTGTGATTTGGTATCTTGTGGAGAGTTGTCTCATTGACATCATACCAAATCTTTGCTTTTTTTATTTAACCTGTCATATTCTTCACTGTGTCTGTCCCAAGTCAGGAGTCTGTAGCTTAGTGGTTTTCGATGGTTCATGTCTCTACTCATATTTGATATTTTGTAAAATATTTTGTTATGTATAATTTTACATTTAGTTTTTTAGTTTGATTTGTTTCACACTTTTCATGTCGGACTTTTCTAGCCGAGATTACAGTATCGGGTTTTGTCATTGATAAAGGCATCCACTTTACACTAATTTGAACTTTATTAAAATATTAGTCACTGGTCAAAAACAAATAGCAACAAACAAAAAAACAATCAATAAATTTACAATTAACCAGAATAACCCAATCATGTTTAAAGTAACACCACCGAAGAACAAAAAAAAACACTCCCTAGCACGGTTTACCTTATATAGTTTCCAAATAAAATCAGAATCTAGCAAATTTACTTATTTATAAACAATATAAAACCTAGTCTGCAATATGGTGCGCCCATGGATTTTCATTTGGTACATTGAAACCAGCAAACAGAAGAGACATTACTGAAAATAAAAATGCGGAAACGTAAATAACCTTTAACAAAATCAATGTAAAAATAATGTGGAAAGGAGTATTACAAAAATTCGGAAACGTAGGAATTTTTATGCGGAAACGTAGTGCCAAATTGCGGAAATACAAAACGCCGATTTGTTTAGGGGCCAATTGAAGGACGCCTCCGGGTGCGGGAATATCTCGCTACATTGACGACCTGTTGGTGACCTTTTCCTGTTGTTTTTTCTATGGTCGGGTTGTTGTCTCTTTGACACATTCCCCATTTTAATTCTCAATTTTTATTAAAGCACCATGGTAATAAAGAATTATTTGAAAAAAAAACTATAATTGTTCCGTTTTGTAGCTAATTGTTCAAAATAACATAAAAATGTTTGAACTATTATTCAGTGATTAAAATTGATATTACAGCATTTTACGTGTACTATTTCAATGGAATCGTTTTTGATGTTGATTCATTGTTGTTTGCCTCACCTCCAGTGGCAAATATTTCATTCATGTTTATGATGAGAATACATTAATTTTAAATATAATAGGAAGAACTTCCAATAGTCGTTCGACAGTAAGATTGGACGTAATCTTGAAATACCACTGTATAATGAGGGTAGATTAAATACGGATAGAAATTTGGCCTTGCAACATCTCGCTATAGTGGGACCACTAAAATAATTAAAGCAAGAGTTTTTAATTTGCAGAGAGTGATGGTCCTCTCAATCTACTCTGATGTCGGCCATCTTTATTCTACGTGTAGTTTCCAAAATCACATCTAATTTAGATAAGACCATGACTTTAAAATCGGATTAGTAACGGTGATAATTCTGTTAAACTGTATTGTTTATTATATCCGAGTTTTTTTTTTTTTTTGGTGTGATATTCTACACTATACGACCGCTCTCCTGGCTAGTCTCGTGAGAATAAGTTCACCCCGAGAGCGAGAGGACTTTAGTCCAAATCCCGAACGGGTCTAACAAAGAGTTTTTTTTTCTGATTTTCTGATTTGCCTGCGAACTGTTAGCTTGTGAACTTACAAGTTAAAAATCCATCTCAGTGTGTCGGTCTAGTACAAAGCAGGCTTAATTTTCATATTTCCATTCAATAGTTTTGTCCTTAATATTCATTTAATTTTCCACTGGACGTCATCCATGATAATCATATTTATTTTACCGTTACTTTTACAGTTAAGTGTTTTTCTTCTTCTGATTTATATTACACCAGCTATAATTTTCAACGATTGAAATTAAAAAGGGCACGTGAATTTTTTCTATCAAACACTTGTCTAAAACGTCACTGATCCCGTATTTAGTTTTGTTGCGGTTTCAGCTTTTTTTTCTGTATAAGTTTCTTTCTATTACAACACTTTGTATGTTGACTCTTAATATTTTGATTGATATGTGTCGTTGGGTTGTTGTCGTATTAATGTATACCTTTAAAATTGTGTTCAAAACCAAAGGATTGATTGGGTATAGAAATATTCACATCTCTTCACTTCTCCCGTCCGACGGTATAATATCTTTGCTAAAATTGGGTGCGGACGTATGGTTGTTCGGTTGTATAAATATGCAGCCTCGTTTGGTAGAAATAAAAATAGTCTATGCATGGTGTAGTGAGAGTTTCGCGCTATCTATACGTTGAAATAACATTTAAATAAATCGTTGAGGGTTTATACGAACTTCGATTGAAATTTCTTAAACAACAAAAAAGGTCACCTGAATCTCCAAGTAAGCCAGTCGCATGGTTAAATTTAAAACTTGAGAAGAAACGAAACGGCCAAAATAAATTTAGTCTTATTATAAATCGTTGCTAACTTTTTGTTTCGTTCGTTTTTGCTTTTATGACAACTTTACCAGGGGTGGTGTTCTCAAAAGTATCCTAAGATTCGTCGTAAGTCATAGATAAGACCGATTTTAGGATGGACTTAGGATCAACTTAGGACACTCTTAAGTTGCGTCTCAAAGCTATCCCAGACGCATCTTATGCTAGAACGTCCTAAACATATCCTATGTGCGAAATCCTAAATAGTTATTATAATAAGTAATTGTTTGATAAAACATTTATTAGAGACGAAACCAATTAATAAAATTGTTTACACAATTTTGTAATAACAAGTATTTTAAAATGAAATGCATGATTTCAAATGTAACTAGTTAAAAATAATATCAAAATAGGATTTTGATATAAACTGTAAAACAGTTTGTTTTGAAAAGAGAATATTGAATCGTAGTGTCATCGTATTGTAAAAACACGAAGTTCAAAGTTTAAAATCATGCACATTTTTTTTATACGAGCTAATAACATATGGTGCGTCTCTTTTCTCGTTCATCTTCACGTAAACAAATGAGAAAAAAGCATGCACAAAGTGAGGATGAAGAAATGATGATCTTAAGACACCTAAGGTGTCCCTAAGTTAGGACGAAGATGTGATATATCCTAAGTTAAGAGAGCTTCGAGAACACGACTTAGGACAAAGACTTGCCATAAGATGGTCTTAGGACAAGTCCTAATCCTAAGATAGCTTCGAGAACACTACCCCTGATATATACTAGTATATAAAAAGATTTGAAACAGTAATAATGTTCCACCAAAACGAGCCTAACTGCATGTCGTTGTTTTACATTTCAACATACGAGTTTTTGCATGTACACAAGGGAGATTGTTTTCTGTTCTATACTGCCCTTCTCCTAGTTTGGCTGTATACAATTTAACCCCTGATATGGACTACTTTATTAAATGTTAACAAACAAATAAATGCAAAGAGAAAGATTCGGAAAGAAATTCTAAAATTTACGCTAAAAAATAAAATACACAAAAATGAAAAACAGTTTTAGACAATTATCATTTAAGAACTATATATAATTAGCATGCATCACTAAATGAAACTGATAAATTGATTGCTCCCGTAATGTCCAGTGGCAAATATATCACACATATTCACGACGAGATGTGAAATGGATCAACCTGAAGCAAATGATTGATACATCACTAAGATAGAGAGTTCGCTAGAGGTAAAACGTATGTCGTACTAGAATAAATTTGAATATGACCAACATCTTGAGTTAGGCTATTGCCCTCCTTTTTTTCTACACAAAAAACGCACGGCAAAAACATAACATAACAATTAAAAGATATAGGTTAGAAAGTCACCCAAAAAAGTAACACAACGTCAATGTATGGATTATTTTTTTTTCGGGATTTTTTTTTTTTTTTGGCATATTTATTTTTAGATCTTCATCTTATATTTATATATGTAATGAAGAAGACATTACTAAGACAAAAACTTGTGTCTAATCCGTTTGTCATTTTTGAACAATAAAATTTGTTCAAACCAAAGAATCATGATATGATTTTAAAGAAAAGAAATAAATCCAACACATTTTTTTTTTCAAAATTGAAAATCCAACTGATTAAAAGTCGTTTTGCCCCCAAACATACTATCCTAGAAAACATGTACTTATAGTTTCTCAAAATGTCCAAATATAACCCGTTTTATAATCGCGCAGTGGACATAATTGTTATATTTCTATTTAGACATTCCACATTTTATCAGACCGTTTCAGAACTATTTTCGAAGATTACGAATCCGTGGTTTCATTACACATACAACGCTAAATACATTTATCAATTCTTTATTTAAGCCTCGGTCACACCTTACCGGATAGCTCGAACGGACGCCTAACGGATAACTTTTTTTCAACCCGTTCATGTCCGTAAGCGTCCGTTCTTATTCCTTACACGTCCGTCCATATCCGCTGCATGTCCGTTAAGCGTACGTTTTATCCGTCGACGTCCGTTCTATCCGGTGGAAAATTTTGAGCATGTTCAAAACTTTGAACGGACGTCCAACGGATAGAATGTCCGTTGAACGTCCGTTAGGCGTCCGTTTTGTACGGTACTCGTCCGTTTCGTTTCCGTTTTGTGTCCGTTACGTGTCCGTTATACATCCGTTGGAGGCCTGGAGGATAAATTCACCAACGGACTTCTACTGGACGTTTAACGGATAAAACGGATGTTGAATTAATGAGAAACGGACTTCTACCGGACGTATAACGGATAAAACGGATGATGAACGGATCTGAAACGGATAAATGCCATTTGAAAATTTTGCGTCAGAAATGAAAATTATTGTTATGTCAAATTTCTTAAGTTTCATGAATTTTTAACAATCATAATCGATCTTAGAGTAAGGGCACGTCTTTACAATTAAGCAGCTCTTATTTATAGGTTTATAAGAACAAACCAAAACCAGTTACACAGAAACATTTTGAATATTTATGTGTTTTACATGTTTTATTATTGACGCCTTTAATTTTTTCCGTATATCTTGTTCGTCCGTTTTATCCGGTACGCTTTCCGTTAGGTGTCCATTTCATTTCCGTTGGATGCACGTTAGACATCCGTTCTGTCCGGTACGTTTCCGTTTCTAGTGCGTTGCATATCCAGTGTGTGTCCGTTCTGAATTCGTTACACGTCCGTTTTATTCGGTCAGTACATCAACGGACTCCCAAAAGATAACAATTTTGTCAACGGACAACTTTTATTTTCATCCGTTAGTCGTCCGTTCGTGCTTTCCGGTAAGGTGTGACCGAGGCTTAACACTCAAACAAAAATATGTGTTAAATGAGGGCAAATAAAAAATAAAACGCAATAAATGACAGAATAGACAGGAAACTAATAACTAATAGCTAATAATAATAGGACGTACGTACGCCAATTCATGAGGGCGTGCCAAATTGTAACGAATGTCCAATCAGATTTTTCTGTTGTTTAAAGTTTGACGTGCGGTTATGTTTAAGCAGTGTTGAGTGTATTTTACATTTGTTATTTTGTTAGTATTTACTATCTTACTATGCTATATGGATTTTGCTCATAGTTGAAGGCCGTACAGTGACCTTTAATTGGTAATTTCTACGTTATCCAGTCTCTGGTTAAATTCTCTTAGTAGACATTATCCCATCATTCATGATCAGGTGTGATATAAAAAAAGAAAACTACAGTATCATATAGGCTATATATCTAATATTAAATATTATAAAGAAAACTTTTATTAGTCATATTTTGTCAAAAGACAATCACAATTACCCCAAAGCGAATTGCTAGAAGTGGTTTCGTATTTCGTTATAGAAAAAAAAATACTAATAGTTTATGTAGAATAAGGACTCCCATACAGTGCCGCGTTTATATCTTTTTAATACATTGGTGCAATTGGATGCAACAAATAATGACCATAAAATGTCAGGTTTGCGAGATCAGACAGTAACCTAACAACTAAACAATTGAAAACCTAGGGTTCAATGTTTAACAGTCAGCAATGGGCAATTTTCATCAATAAAACGTGATTAGTCGAATACTAAAAATGCGAGTAAAGAATATAGATTTGTTATTAACCACACATGCTTAAGAGCCACAAATCAGTATTCAGAAGTTACCTTTTTTGCATTGCATCATATTACAACAGAAATTAGAAAATAGGGCCTGGAAGTAATTCGAAGACATTGTTGTTTTCCTGTTCTATTTAGCTTTCTTTTTTGCAAACACGGTGTTAGATTTAATAAATTCTGACAGTCACCAACCATTTAAAAAACAATCGATCTATTTATAATAAGAAATGAAAATAATTGTGTGGGTTTTTTTTTTTTGTTTTTTTTACGGCAAATAAGAAAATGACCGTTTGATTTAAAATTGTTTAAAATTATTTAGAAATAGATTTATGAAAAGGCTAGACTTTAATTTGTGCCGTAGGGATGTGATTGGGTGGGTTTTTTACAATTATTTCCCATTATTTCCGTAATGAAAATCTGCAATAATTATTGTTTCATCATGTTGTTTGATTTTCACTTTATAACAAAACTAAGAATATGACGGATGAATTTATGGTTAGCTGTTTATTGACTAGTGGCAACTATTAGATGTATCATTAGGGAACATTTAGATTGTTATAATTTTTATTCGATGTATGTTTCATTATAATACGTTATTCTGATTGGATACACTGCTATCTCGCGTTATTCCTTAGCCTATTTCATTAGATCCCACAATAAAGGTAAATTAAATAAAAGATATTGATAAAAAAATGTAATTATAAGTACTGGATGCTTCTTTTTGTAACTTCACAGTAGTAAAAGCGTTGACCGTGCGCAAATTTTAAGAATGAAGCGCGCGCTTCATCATACAAAATGTACTTTGGTCAACGCTTTTACACCCATAAGAAGTTACAAAAAGAAGCATTCGATTCTTAAATAAATATAGACAAGGACATCCTGTGTTATGCAAACATGTGTATCACGGCACAAGCGATGACGTATAAACCGTGTGTATCATATGTATATATAGGGTGGGTTGCTCCGAATAAAGGAGGTGTAGACACAGGAAAATATAAATTAAGAATAGAGTGTAACGGGCAAAATAAAGATCAGAGGAAAAGGGTATAAGAAAATTAAAGAATAGAGGGAAATGGTCTATTTGTTTGCCGGACAATTGTTGATAATTGTTTAAAGTCTATTGCATTTATAGGTTAAATAATACACAATCATTTGTACATTGGTAGGGATTTATGTTTGGAGTTGATGAGGCACATAATGAGTAATTGTTTTTATTTGAATTTTTCTAATATTTTTTTTTCTAGTCTGATTTTAAAATGAATAAAAAAATCTATCACCTAAAAAAATATGGTTTAATTACGACATATAGATAAAACTGCTATTCAGTCGATTTTAAAATACATGCTATAAAAGAGAAAACATAAAAATATTTAGCAAAACTTGTGAACAAAAAGTCAACCTTAAGACCCCGAATATACTTTTGTAAGAACATTAGATTAAGTTCCGAATTCCATTTAAAATAAATTGTTGTTTAGGGGAAAAAAATGGTGACACCTTAGGCTATTTTCCAAAAATGTTGACTGAATTCTCTGCAGACTGTAGTTTACTCGAAAATTCACCAAGTACGTATTTCTACGGTTAAAAAAATCATAAATGTATCTTTTAATTTGTTTAAATTTATTTCAGTGTTTATTTATCAAACTTTTTATGTCAATAATGTTGGATTAACATCGAGTTAGCTTAAATCATAATCTACTAAATTATTAATTAAAAACTAAAACATGCAGCCAATCTAAATTTTACGCATATTATCATCTATATATAGATTTAACAGAACACAATTCATGTTTTATATTTAAAAAAAACATATACGCTAAACGAAACTATGCACGCCAAGAAACGATGTACGCTAAACGATACGATATACGATAAACGAAACGATGTACGCTAAAGGATACGGTATACGCTAAATGAAACGATAAATCATACGATGTACGATAAAAGGGCGCTGATGTTATCGTTTATGGTATAGTTTATGGTATATGGTTTCGTTCGTACATCATTCGTTCAGCGTCCGTACAAAGTTCGGTCAGCGTTTCGTTTGCATTCGTACACCGTTCGGAAAGCGTACGTACATCGTTCAGGCATCTTCCGTACATGGTTCGGGCATCGTTCGTATTGTTAACTTTTACGTTACACGGACTATATATGTCATAAAAATCCCCTCCCACTTTTCTCTTTTAAAAATGCTTATCAGCACGTTAAACAGCGGGCCCCATGTGTCAACTGTGCATAAAATAAATATTCATATTTAAAAAATGTTAATTGCTTTTGTCTCAAATCGACGAATTGCTACCGAAACAGCATTATCAGAAACGAAAACCACATATTTTTTTTCATATTTACTAATATAAGTGCATGTTTGTGTTTGATAATAAAAGTGAAAGACATTATTATTTTTCTGTCATGTCAACTAACTTTCTTATATTTCCCGATTCATAACAAGGTAGAGTCAATTTCTCTAATTTTCATAAATTATTCAACTAATATGTATAAAAAACAATGATATGAATGAAGTTAACCCTGGTAAAGACTGTATGCAGTGGTTTGTTTATGATTAGATATAACCCACTCAATTATTACTAGCCTTTTTCAAAAGAGTACCAGAGGTTAAACACTTGACTTGGAGACTCACTATTAAATTTCAAAGCAGGTTGAGTCTTCGTTTTATGGTTCAGACAACCATCATGCAAAAAAAAAAAGACTGCAAACCTATCTGACATAATACAAGTGTTAGTATTCCACTGTACTTTATAAATTTATCAGGATCTGACCTTTACAATATACACATGCGGTTGACAGACAATATTAACCTATGCATGTAAAGTTTACATGTATTCCGCTGGTTTTATTGAAATTACTATGTCCTCATCGTGGTCCCTATTTCGACTCGATAATTATATTGAGAGCAATACTAAACTGTTGAAAAGAAAAAGGAATTTCTACGTTTAGAAATAAATGTTAAATTGCAGGAGGCAAACAATACTCACTTGTGCATTAACAAAAATGAAATGTGTTTGTACTGATTACGAAACAGGAGACCATATATCTCTGTATATTCAAATCATGTACAAATATTGTTGATGGATATGTTCCCTACCTAGTTATTATTTATGACAGTTAACAGAATATATGTGAGATGATTGTGTTTTAACACGATTGCATAAGTAGTGTGAACAGTCCAACCTTAATATTTCAGAATGGGGAAACTGTTTTACACGAAGCTGTCAAAAAAGTACAACTCGAACTAGTGGAATTGTTATTAGAATCATCCAAAATAGACCCAAATCAAAAGAATAAGGTATGAGGTATTTTGTTATTTCAAGGGTTTATGTGATCAACTTTCTGTGTTTCAAAAGGTGTGATGAATCAATCGTCAACGACAATCATTAACATAACAAACTAGTTTCATTTAACACGTGTTAAAGTTCCTTACACCCATCAGATGGCAAAAGTAAACTGGATATGTGTATCACAATTAACAAAGGGAAGGATAATGTAGCGTATTTATTTTGCTGTTCCTCTTTATTCGTTTTTTGCTTAAGTTAATGTTTTAATATATTGTAAAAAAGTATTGCACAGTGCTAATCGACACTATACACCTTTTTTTTGTGAACGAACGCATTTACATTAAACGGTTATGATAAGTTCAAATTCAAAAATAAATCGGATTTTATTACCCAATAAAATATTACCTTAGCTAGATTAGATAAAACTTTTAGAAATTGTGGACTCTCAATGTATTACTTTATTTGGCCTTTAAACCTTTTAACTCGAACGTCACTGATAAGTCTTTCGTAGACGAGACGCGCATCTGGCGTAAACACTTTTAGGCCTGATATCTATGATGAATTTATTGTATAACAAATAGAAAATGACCCAGGCTTCTTCATATAATGATTAAACCCATGAAAACACAAAACTGGCTGTTCCGCGTTACGCCCAACTTAATTATACTACCAGGTATTCTTAATGTTCGACATAAAAAACCACAGTTTACATAGGCCGATATTCAGATACAATATAGATATACCGCGTTGCCTTTAATGATTTTCAGTTTAAATGCCATAAACAACCCTCCCCTTTTTCCCTTTAAAAATGCTTATCAGCACGTTAAACAGCCGGCCCCATGTATCGGTTTTCAAAAAAAAAAATCATATTTAAATCTAATAAACATTTAAAAAGTGTTAATTGCTTTTGTATCAAGTCGACAATCCACAATCGACAAATTGCTACCGAAACAGCATTATCAGAGACGAAAATCACAGTTTTGTTTTTTTTGTTTTTTGTTTTTTTCTAAATATTTCATATTTACTAATAAAATTGCATGTTTGTGCTTTCTTGTATTTCACTATTCAATACAAGGTAGCGTCAATTTCTCTAATTTTCTCTAATTTTCATAAATTATTCAACAAATATGTATAAAAAACAATGATATGAATGAAGTTAACCTTGGTAAAGACTGTATGCAGTGGTTTGTTCATGATTCGATATAACCCACTCAATTATTACTAGTCTTTTTCAAAAGAGTACCAGAGGTTTAACACTTGACCTGCATGGAAACTCACTATTAAATTTCAAAGCAGGTTGAGTCTTCGTTTATTGGTTCAGACAACCATCATGCCAAAAAAAAGGTTGCAAACATAATGTACAAACCTATCTGACATAATATAACTGTTAGTATTCCACTGTACTTTATAAATTTATCAGGATCCGACCTTTACAATATACACATGCGGTTGACAGACAATATTAACCTATGTATGTAAAGTCTACATGTATTCCGCTGCCGTTTTATTGAAATTACTGTGTCCTCATCGTGGTCCCTATTTCGACTCGATAATTACATTGAGAACAATATTAAACTCTTAAAAGGAACAAGGAATTTCTACGTTTAGAAATGAACGTTAAATTGCAGGAAGCAAACAATACTCACTTGTGCATTAAAAAAAATGAAATGTGTTTGTACTGGTTACGAAACAGGAGACCATATATCTCTGTATCTTCCAATCATGTACAAATATTGTTGATGGATATGTTCCCTACCTAGTTATTATTTATGACAGTTAACAAAATATATTTGAGATTATTGTGTTTTAACACGATTGCATAAGTAGTGTTAACAGTCCAACCTTAATATTTCAGAATGGGGAAACTGTTTTACACGAAGCTGTCAAAAAAGTACATCTCAAACTAGTGAAATTGTTATTAGAATCATCCAAAATAGACCCAACTCAAAAGAATAAGGTATGAGGTTTTTTGTTATTTCAAGGGTATACGTGATCAATTTTCTGTGTTTCATAAGATGTGATGAATCAATCGTCAACGACAATCGTTAACATAACGAACTAGTTTCATTAAACACGTGTTAAAGTTCCTTACACCAATCAGATGGCAAAAGTAAACTGGATATGTGTATCACAATTAACAAAGGGAAGGATAATGTAGCGTATTTATTTTGCTGTTCCTCTTTATTCGTTTTTTGCTTAAGTTAATGTTTTAATATATTGTAAAAAGTATTGCACAGTGCTAATCGACACTATACACCTTTTTTTGTGAACGAACGCATTTACATGAAACGGTTATGATAAGTTCAAATTCAAAAATAAATCGGATTGTATTACCCAATAAAATATTAGCTTAGCTAGATCAGATAAAACTTTTAGAATTTGTGGACTCTTAATGTATTACTTTATTTGGCCTTTAAACCTTTTAACTCGAACGTCACTGATAAGTCTTTCGTAGACGAGACGCGCATCTGGCGTAAACACTTTTAGGCCTTGTTACGGCCAGAAATCGCCTTTAAATTGTAGCCAACGAAAGACACAAATCAATAAGAAAATTTAACAATATTTATTATACAAAAGGTTACAAGAAGTATTACACAAATATTACTGTAAACTTAACTGTCAAAATATGAGTCCAATCTTTTGTCTTTATTTGTATCCGGATATCTTTCGGAATCCAATCTGAATATTACGGTCACAATCCAGTATGATGTTGTTTGTAGAATTAAAGTGTCAATCCAAATGCTATGAATATTAATGTCTATCGATGTCTAAGTCCAAGTGTAAGAGTAAGTCCAAGAGTGAGTTTAACTTTAGTGTCTGTATATATATATATTTGTCATGGAAGATTCTAGAACAGTCTATAATGGAACATCCTAGAAAGTTACAACAGAAGTTTCTAGTAAAATGTAGAGGTTTATATAATGCATCTTTTATTAGGATCATTCTGGAAAGTTCCAATAATTCTGTAATTGTTCCAGAGATTTCTAAACTGCACAATTCTAAAATTATTCTGTAAACAACTATCAGGCCATACAACACAAATCAGGCCAACATAAATAAATACAATAATTACAATATCATAACACCTTCCCCCTTAAAAGAAGTTTTAGTGTAACAAAAACGTATCCTGAATAATATGAACAAATATACATAGTATATACAAAGTGTTTTAATAAGCTCTAGATAAAGCATCAGCTATTACATTATCTTTACCCTTAATATGTTTTACAATTACATCATATTCCTGTAAAAACTCCACCTAGTCAACATCTGATTCTTGTTTCTCATTTTATGTATGAAGGTGAGAGGATTATAATCAGTACAAACAAGAATAGCATATACAGTGGGATTCAAATATACATCAAAATGTTGAAGTGCTGACAACATTGCAAAACACTCTTTTTCAATAGTTGAATAATGTTTCTGATGTTTACCTAATTTTTTGGAAAAATATGATATAGGTTTCTCAACATTATCATCTGTCTCTTGATATAAAACAGCTCCAATTCCTACATCGCTTGCATCAACGGCAAGTTTAAATTGTTTTTCAAAGTCTGGAGTAATCAGAACCGGATTATCAATTAAAAGTGATTTGCTATTTTCAAAAGCGTTTTGACAATTTTCACTCCAGATAAATTTAAAATCTTTTGGTAAAAGATGAATCAGTGGTTGAACCACAGGAGCAAAATTTGAACAAAATTTTCTGTAAATTCCAATCATGCCTAAATATCTCATAAGTTGTTTTCTATTTGTAGGAGGAGGAAATTTGGAAATGGCTTCCACTTTAGCCATAATAGGTTTCACTTGACCTTGGCCAACTGTATGCCCTAAATAATCAACAGTGGCCTGACAAAATTCACTTTTACCAAGATTAACAGTCAAATTTGATTGTGACAATCTATCAAAAGTATCATACAAATGTGTTAAATGCTGTTCCCAGCTATCACTACATACAATTAGATCATCAATATAAGCATAACAACAGTTTAAATCTTTTATAACATTATTGATCATTCTTTGAAATGTAGCTGGTGCACTTTTCATGCCAAACGGCATTACAGTATATTGAAATAAACCATCGGGTGTAAAAAAAGCTGATATTTCACGAGCTCTCTGTGTCAGTGGAACTTGCCAATAACCTTTCAACAAATCAAATTTGCTCACAAATTTTGCTTGACCAATGTTGTCAATACAATCGTCTATCCTTTGAATCGGATAGGAATCAGATTTTGAGACTGAATTTACTTTTCTGAAATCAGTCACGAAACGAAAGGTTTTATCTGGTTTTGGCACAAGGAGACAAGGAGAGCTCCATTCACTGTTACTCGGCTCAATAATATCATTGTCAAGCATATATTTAATTTCTTTTCTCATAGCTTCAAGTTTGAGTGGATTAAGCCGGTAAGGATGTTGCTTAATTGGAGAAGAATCTCCTACATCAACATCATGACAAACAGCAATAGTTTTGTTTGGCACATCTGGAAAAAGATTTTTAAAAGAAAATACCAAAGTTTTTATTTCTTCTCTACGATCAAAAGACAGATGTGCAAGTTTTGAGTCTAAATTTGACAAAATTTCTGAATTTTTCAATCTAACCGTCTCTTCCATAGTTTTAGAACTAAAAGGTGGTTCAATTACATCTGGTTTGTCATGATTGTTCTCAAATTTAACCATGCCTAATAGTACGGTGACCAAGTAAGGAAAAGTCGCTTATTTAAGGAGTTTAATCGTCATTCGGACTATACGGCTGTAAATCACAGTATTGGTAGTTCAAAGGTTACACTTCACGTTTTGACTTGTCGTCATAAAATCGTACGGTGCAATTTTTGTAAAATGGGCTTTGAAGTTCGTTCCCTTACTTTAAAGAAAAAAATACTTTCAAAAGATTTTTGGCCTACATTCTAAAAGAACATTCGGTATATGCTTTTTGTTATTATATACATTGTTGTAACACATTATTTTAACAATTTCAAACAAAGTTTAGCAAAATTAATCCGTTATTGAGGAGTTTTTGTAAAAATTGAATACTACGAATATTTTGCATTTAATAGAGTACGTTTCAATTCATTTTCATCATTTATTTTTACGCAAAATGTAAAATACACAAACATTTATATATTTCGAACCTTTATTGAACAACAATTTCAAAATCATTTATCTCAGAAGCAATATTTCAACTTGTGCATTGAAACAAAATATACACTACAAATTGAAGATACAGGTTTTCCACTTGAAATTCGACTTGTAAAAAAATTGAACCGGACCGATACTATTATCTATAAATGATATTTTGTATCACAACGATTTTTCATTGCTAACATTTGTTCAATCCAATTTTTTTTGGGATAGTTTATGATCCCATTTCGTGTTGGTTATCGTGTTTTTTTGATGTCTTTTTAAAAGATTTCATATTTTCGTATGTTTATTTGATATGGGTTTTTTTCTTTTTATATATTTCAAAAATTAAGAACCAAGTCTGAATTTGAACATGTTGTTATCTGGAAAATGTTTGAACTAGGAAGTCCTTTACGATAAGGTTCTAGTAGTTAAAACAAATGGCTTTTAATTTTGAAAACTGTATCGTATGACAGAGAATAAGTACTGAATGAGTCCCCTCCTTTACTGTAAAGAGTAGACGTTGCTTCTTAAGTTCTGTTGAAAGACTAAATGATGGAATCTGCCAACTATGTGTTGTATAGTATGGGTCGTTTGTTGAACCTGATTTGGTGAACCAATTCAATTCTGATGCCTCGTGTGCACTTTCCCTACCTTCCTTTGGCCCATCACTCACAACTTACACCAGTCTGAGAGGTGGTATGGCATTGCTTAAATGTATTGATGATAACAAAAAAGCAAACAAAATGGTGACCTTGCAGGTGACTATTATAAAAATATGACCCAATGCTTTTCGCTAGCGCACACAGTAGCAGACATATTTTTACCGCTACGACATGAAAAGCTCAATAAAGTTGTCTGTTGAAAAGGAAAGCCGCACAAAGAGTACACCTTCAACCAAAGTGTATCAGATTATTGAAGGGAGAAGGATACTGACTGGAAGAAATTTCTTTCTGTTAAAGAAAACCAACAGGCTCTCCCTAATTTCTTTGATAATTTTTCTTTTTTAAAACTATGACAAATCCCCTATGATTCCACCTTATAGTGAGCTTTACTTTACTCAGCTGGAACGTTTGTAAATCCGAAATTGTCGAAGTTATTTCAGACAATAATGTTATTGACTGTTGTAACATGCTTAGCACTCACCAAGGGCCAATACTCGTATGATAATTAATGCCTTATACTTTGACATGAGGTTAACAGAAAAGGGAAAGAGCGACAGAATAATCCTAAGGACCTCTGATACGGGTGTGATTGTTCTGTGTGTTCACTACTGCAAACAAATGACACATGCATGCGAGTTGTAGGCGCAGTTGGATGTGTACGGATTGCTAGTTTAGTCTTACATGAATGATTTATTAGTTGTTGGTGGCTTTGAACTAGCTGTCAGATAACTGCGAGTTCTCTCAGATCTGTTGCTAGTGTTGTTTGGGTGTACAAGTACCCGGCTACGTCCAATTGTATTTTTACCCATCTGATGAGTTAAGCCTTTTTCAACTGATTTTTATAGTTCGTTCTTTTATTGTACTGTTATACCACTGTCCCAGGTTAGGGGGAAGGGTTGGGATCCCGCTAATATGTTTAACCCCGCCACATTATTTATGTATGTGCCTGTCCCAAATCAGGCGCCTGTAATTCAGAGGTTGTCGTTTGTTTATGTGTTACATATTTGTTTTTCGTTTATTTTTTTTTTTATATAAATGAGGCCGTTAGTTTTCTCGTTTGAATTGTTTTTACAAAAGACTTGAAAGGACACACACGACTATTGTAGTTACAGAGCTTTGGGAGTACTGACGAAGATGAGTCCCTTGTTTGTGTAAGAATTTAGTTTCGAAGATGTATGATCTGAGGAATCATCTCTTTAAATCATTCCATCACGATATGAATAAAATTCGCGTCAAGCTTGCCACCAGTAAAAAAGTATGTTTAGACCGCATTAAACATTGCTAAACCCCCTGTTCCGTAACCTTTAGGAAACGATTGGCGAAAATTAATTATTTCATTACACCCCGATTATTTTAAAGGGCATATGTCAGCAGAATTCTTGCAGGATCTTTTGTGTTCATGTTAGGGAAAATCTTCATGTGAAAAGTGTTTGTTCACAACAAAACCTTACATGTACGGAGCTTTGCTCCTTTCAAGGGTAAGAATTGTGTAGAAATTCCTTGACAGATGAATCAGAAGATACTCCTGGATGAAATCTGTTTTCTGATCATTTTGATTGGATTTTTTAATGTTCTTCGAGCTTATTAGTGGTGTTTGGTAACACTGAATTGCATGCATGAGCTTTTTCAAAATAAACATTCAGGATAGAAGGCTTTACTTGAAAACAACATTTATCTTTTATTGCTGAGGTTGAATGTCACCCGGCAAGGTAACTACTGTAACTTTAACGGAATTTGTATTGATCTTGTATAATAGAACAAGTGTTGAAAAACGCCAATTTTCAGATTTAATCGATTACTAAGTAATATGTTCCTTTTTTTTACACTTTCGAGATAATTCATTTTCAATTGATTTAAAATTTAACACAAAATGCTGCTGATATCTTTCAATTTTGAAGATAAAGAAAGAAACAAAGAAAACAGTATGTTGATCTTTGACCTTAATTTATGCAAAACTGTTACCACATTTCTTTTTAACGACATCGATATTCCAAAAGTACTCATTTTTCCGAATCCAATGATATATGATATAGCCATATAGTATGTTTGACGATTAAATTTTCAAAATATTGGGTCTGGTCACCGTACTATAAAGTGGCAACTGGTTTACTCTCAAATTCATTAGTACGCTCAAAATATGGTTTTAACATATTAATATGACACACTATGTTTTGTTTACGCCGACCTGGAGTTTTTACAATATAATTCAAATCATTGATTTTACTCTCTATTGTATAAGGACCACCATATTTAGCCTGTAAAGGATGTCCAGGGACTGGCAAAAATACAAGTACCTTATCACCAGGCTCAAAAACTCTATCCCTGGGATTTTTATCATACCATATTTTCATCTTGTTCTGTACATTTTTTAAGTTTTTCTGAGCAATTTGACAAGCAGTATACAATTTTTCTTTTAAATCTAGATACATAGTCTAAAAGATTCAAGTCAGTATGTTCAGTAAGCTACTTTTCCTTAATCAATTTCAACGGTCCCCTTACAGTATGGCCAAATACCAACTCAAAGGGACTAAATCCAAGGGATTCTTGAACAGCCTCTCGGGCTGCAAAAAGTAGAAAATGAACTCCATCATCCCAGTCTCTGTCAAATTGAAGACAAAAAGTTCTAATCATGTTCTTTAATGTTTGATGAAAACGTTCTATGGCACCTTGAGATTCTGGATGGTACGCACTTGATCTATACTGAGCAATCCCTAACTGGTACACGACTTGCTGAAATAAACCTGACATGAAATTTGATCCCTGGTCGGATTGTATAGACTTAGGAAGTCCTACTAATGTGAAAAATTTTATGAGTGCTTTGACAATAGTAGGTGTCTTGATATTTCTTAGCGGAATAGCCTCAGGAAAGCGTGTGGATGTACACATGATTGTCAATAAATACGCATTTCCAGTTTTGGTCTTTGGTAAAGGTCCAACGCAGTCAATTAGAACTCTGCTGAAAGGTTCGTCAAAGGCTGGAATAGGCAGAAGTGGTGCAGGTGGTATTTTCTGGTTAGGCTTACCAACAACCTGGCATATATGGCATGATTTGCAGTATTCTGCGACATCATTTCGAAGTCTGGGCCAGTAGAAATGCTGCAAGATCTTAAGGCAAGTCTTCTTATACCTAAGTGTCCAGCCAATGGGGTGTCATGGGCAAGACCAATAATTTCTTGCCTATAAACTTTAGGCACCACCACTTGGTATACCACTCTCCATTCCTCCTCTGGGGTAGCATCAGGAGGCCTCCACTTCCTTATTAAAATGCCGTCCTGATGGTAATAACATTCGGCCACTTTGTCTGCTTCCTCCTGTGGTTGAGCCCGCTGGTTGAGCTGAAGAACCTCAGGGTCTTTATGTTGTTCTTCGAATAAATTCTTTCGGTCTAATGAATGGCTGTTTACGTTTGGCCATGGCATAATAACATTCTTGTTAACACTAGGTGGTCTTATTATGGCCTTTTCTGAGCTACCAGGACCTTCAATGTCAGCTAAAAAAGTGTCAGAAAGGTCCATATAATCAAACTGGTTTTCTTGTAAATCCTCATCTTGTTGTTTTCTAGCCATCGCCCTAGTAACAACACAAGCTGGATACAATTCAGCATCATCTTCAGGTGATTTAACATCCACCACCGGTTCACTGGTAACAATTGGTTCTGCAACCACTTTGTTCCTAGCTAGATCATTTCCTAGCAATAATGTAACACTCTCAACAGGGAGATTAGGACGAACACCCACAATAACTGGTCCAGTTATCAAATCTGACTTCAGATAAATACGATGAAGAGGAACATCTATACAACCCAACTCTACACCTTGCAACAAAACGGAGGCACCAACAGAAGTCTTCTCGGACAAAGGCAACACACCTTCTAACAATAAAGACTGAGAAGCTCCAGTGTCCCGTAAAATCTTAATAGGCTGAAGAGTGGTATCATCAACAATAGAAATAAACCCATCAGACATAAAGGGTTTATATTCCTCCATGTAATCACAAAAACTGGACTTAAAAGCCTGACTCGCAGGACATTCCAACGTACTGGTAATATAAGGTGTCGTACACGCACTGGACTTCGGCTTATTATCTCGTTCATTCTTCTTCTGGAGTCTAAAACAATCAGCCATCAGGTGACCATTCTTCTTACAATAAGCACAAATCAGTGACTTCTTCTCAAAAGTATCAAATTTTGGACCAGACATATTAAAACTGGACTGACTCTTATTCTGTGCAACAGGCTTACTATCAGTACGCTCAGTGCTTAGATTTTTGTAATTTCCACTTGAATTATTAACATTTTGACCCTTGAAACTTCTTTTATGTGAAAGGGTATAATTATCTGAAATTACTGCTGCATCATGTATTGTCCCAACAGTTTTGTCGTCTAAATGTGTTTTTAAGTCTAAATGAACACATTGTTTGAACTCTTCTAATAACATCAATTGTCTTAGGTTATCAAAATTGTTATCTGTTTTCTTTGAAGTAAGCCATTTATCAAATATATCTTCTTTTTCCCGAGCAAATTCCACATAGGTTTGCGAATCAAACTTTTTATAAGATCTAAATTTCTGTCTATATACTTCTGGTACTAGCTCATAAGCTTTCAAAACTTCCTGTTTCACCATGTCATAATTGGAACTTTTTTCTGATGGAAGTGCAGAGTATATTTCAGCGGCCTTACCCTCAAAAACACTTTGTAGCATTGTAGTCCAATATGGTTTTGGCCAATTCAAATTATGAGCAATTTTCTCAAACTGTGGAAAATATTTATCAACTGTTTTTTCACAAAATTTGGGAACCAAACGTATATTTTTTGCTGCATCAAAATATTCTGATTTCGACTTGACTTTAGTGTTGCTTTCTTCTTTGACCATTTCAATTTTCATTTTCTCCATCTCTAGCCTTTCCCTCATTTCAAGTTCTTTTAATTTAAATTCATCTTCATTTTCCTTTTTATCCATTTCCAATCTTTCCTTCATTTCAAGTTCTTTTATTTTCTCTGTCTCCTTCATTTCCAGTTCTTTTAATTTAAGTTTATGTTCTAATTCAAGCTGTTTTAATTTAAAGGCGTCAACGTTTTCGACCTTAAGATCAAGAGCCTCTTCACCTAAAATTTCTGCGTCCACAAATTTGTCTATAACCAAATTTTTTATAATTTTTTTTCTCATAGATACTCTAAAATCTAATTTCAGATGTTTAGCAAGCAACACTAATTCCTCTTTCTTTAAATTATCAAAACTCATCAGGTCTGGCGTTTTCAAAAAATTACCGGCATCAAATACCATTTTGTAGAATTTTGTTGGCTAGTTATAATAAAAATTACTAAAAAATTTTGAATAAGATATTTTCAGGATTCCGGACGAGCCCCCAATTTCTGTTACGGCCAGAAATCGCCTTTAAATTGTAGCCAACAAAAGACACAAATCAATAAGAAAATTTAACAATATTTATTATACAAAAGTTTACAAAAAGTATTACACAAATATTACTGTAAACTTAACTGTCAAAATATGAGTCCAATCGTTTGTCTTTATTTGTATCCGGATATCTTTCGGAATCCAATCTGAATATTACGGTCACAATCCAGTATGATGTTGTTTGTAGAATTAAAGTGTCAATCCAAATGCTATGAATATTAATGTCTATCGATGTCTAAGTCCAAGTGTAAGAGTAAGTCCAAGAGTGAGTTTAACTTTAGTGTCTGTATATATATATATTTGTCATGGAAGATTCTAGAACAGTCTATAATGGAACATCCTAGAAAGTTACAACAGAAGTTTCTAGTAAAATGTAGAAGTTTATATAATGCATCTTTTATTAGGATCGTTCCGGAAAGTTCCAATAATTCTGTAATTGTTCCAGAGATTTCTAAACTGCACAATTCTAAAATTATTCTGTAAACAACTATCAGGCCATACAACACAAATCAGGCCAACATAAATAAATACAATAATTACAATATCATAAAAGGCCTGATATCTATGATGAATTTATTGTATAACAAATAGAAAATGACCCAAGCTTCTTCATATGATAATTAAACCCATGAAAACACAAAACTGGCTGTTCCGCATTACGCCCAACTTAATTATACTACCAGGTATTCTTAATGTTCGACATAAAAACCATAGTTCACATAGGCCGAGATTCAGATACAATATAGATATACCGCGTTGCTTGAATGATTTTCAGTATAAATGTCATAAACAACCCTCCCCCTTTTCTCTATAAAAATGCTTATCAGCACGTAAAACAGCCGGCTCCATGTGTCGGCTTCCAATAAAAAAACTCATATTTAAATCTAATAAAAATTTAAAAAATGTTAATTGCTTTTGTATCAAGTCGACAATCCACAATCGACAAATTGCTACCGAAACAGCATTATCAGAGACGAAAATCACAGTGTTTTTTTTTTTATTTTTTTTTTTTTTTTCTAAATATTTCATATTTACTAATAAAAGTGCATGTTTGTGTTTGATAATAGAAGCGAAAGACATTATTATGTTCCTTTCATGCCAACTAACTTTCTTATATTTCACTATTCATAACAAGGTAGCGTCAATTTCTCTAATTTTCATAAATTATTCAACAAATATGTATAAAAAACAATGATATGAATGAAGTTAACCTTGGTAAAGACTGTATGCAGTGGTTTGTTCATGATTAGATATAACCCACTCAATTATTACTAGCCTTTTCAAAAGATTACCAGAGGTTAAACACTTGACCTGCATGGAAACTCACTATTAAATTTCAAAGCAGGTTGAGTCTTCGTTTATTGGTTCAGACAACCAACATGCCAAAAAACAAAAAAAGGCTGCAAACATAATGTACAAACCTATATGGCATAATACAACTGTTAGTATTCCACTGTACTTTATAAATTTATCAGGATCCGACCTTTACAATATACACATGCGGTTGACAGACAATATTAACCTATGCATGTAAAGTCTACATGTATTCCTCTGTCGTTTTATTGAAATTACTGTGTCCTCATCGTGGTCCCTATTTCGACTCGATAATTACATTGAGAACAATATTAAACTGTTGAAAAGAACAAGGAATTTCTACGTTTAGAAATGAATGTTAAATTGCAGGAGGCAAACAATACTCACTTGTGCATTAAAACAATGAAATGTGTTTGTACTGGTTACGAAACAGGAGACCATATATCTCTGTATCTTCAAATCATGTACAAATATTGTTGATGGATATGTTCCCTACCTAGTTATTATTTATGACAGTTAACAGAATATATGTGAGATTATTGTGTTTTAACACGATTGCATAAGTAGTGTGAACAGTCTAACCTTAATATTTCAGAATGGGGAAACTGTTTTACACGAAGCTGTCAAAAAAGTACAACTCGAACTAGTGGAATTGTTATTAGAATCATCCAAAATAGACCCAAATCAAAAGAATAAGGTATGAGGTATTTTGTTATTTCAAGGGTATACGTGATCAACTCTCTGTGTTTCATCAGGTGTGATGAATCAATCGTCAACGACAATCATTAACATAACGAACTAGTTTCATTAAACACGTGTTAAAGTTCCTTACACCCACCAGATGGCAAAAGTAAACTGGATATGTGTCTCACAATTAACAAAGGGAAGGGTAATGTAGAGTATTTATTTTACTATTCCTCTTTGTTCGTTTTTTGCTTAAGTTAATGTTTTAATATATTTTAAAAAGTATTGCACAGTGCTAATCGACACTATACCCTTTTTTTTGTGAACGAACGCATTTACATTAAACGGTTATGATAAGTTCAAATTCAAAAATAAATCGGATTTTATTGCCCAATAAAATATTAGCTTAGCTAGATTAGATAAAACTTTTCGAATTTGTGGACTCTTAATGTATTACTTTATTTGGCCTTTAAACCTTTTAACTCGAACGTCACTGATAGGTCTTTCGTAGACGAGACGCGCATCTGGCGTAAACACTTTTAGGCCTGATATCTGTGATGAATTTATTGTATAACAAGTAGAAAATGACCTAGGCTTCTTCATATGATAATTACATCAATGAAAACACAAAACTGGCTGTTCCGCGTTACGCCCAACTCAATTATACTACCAGGTATTCTTAATGTTCGACATCAAAAACCACAGTTTACATAGGCCGAGATTCAAATACAATATAGATATACCTCGTTGCCTTAAATGATTTTCATTATGAATGTCATAAACAACCTTCCCCTTTTTCTCTTTAAAAATGCTTATCAGCACGTAAAACAGCCGGCTCCATGTGTCGGCTTTCAATAAAACAAATCATATTTAAGTCTAATAAACATTTAAAAAATGTAAAGTGCTTTTGTATCAAGTCGACAATCAACAATCGACAAATTGCTACCGAAACAGCATTATCAGAGACGAAAATCACGGTGGTTTTGTTTATTAAATATTTCATATTTACTAATAAAAGTGCATGTTTGTGTTTGATAAAAGAAGCGAAAGACATTATTATTTTCCTTTCATGCCAACTAACTTTCTTATATTTCCCTATTGATAACAAGGTAGGGTCAATTTCTCTAATTTTCATAAATTAACAAATATTTATAAAAAACAATGATATGAATGAAGTTAAACTTGGTAAAGACTGTATGCAGTGATTTGTTCATGATTAGATATAACCCACTCAATTATTACAAGCTTTTTTCAAAAGGGTACCAGAGGTTAAACACTTGACTTGCATGGAAACTCACTATTAAATTTCAAAGCAGGTTGAGTCTTCGTTTATTGGTTCAGACAACCATCATGCAAAAAAAAAGGCTGCAAACATAATGTACAAACCTGACTGGCATAATACAACTATTGGTACTCCACTGTACTTTATAAATTTGTTAGAATCCTACCTTTACAATATACGCATGCGGTTGACAGGCAATATTAACCTATGCATGTAAAGTCTACATGTATTCCGCTGCCGTTTTATTGAAATTACTGTGTCCTCATCGCGGCCCTTATTTCGACTCGATAACTACATTGAGAACAATATTAAACTGTTGAAAAGAACAAGGAATTTCTACGTTTAGATATGAACGTTAAATTGCAGGAAGCAAACAATACTTGTGCATTAAAAAAATGAAATGTGTTTGTACTGGTTACGAAACAGGAGACCATATATCTCTGTATCTTCCAATCATGTACAAATATTGTTGATGGATATGTTCCCCCACCTAGTTAATATTTATGACCGTTAACAGAATATATGTGAGATAAGTGTGTTTTAACACGATTGCATAAGTAGTGTCAATATTCCAACCTTAATATTTCAGAATGGGGAAACTGTTTTACACGAAGCTGTCACAACAGGAGAACTCGAAGTGGTGGAATTGTTATTAGAATCATCCAACATAGATCCAAACCAAAAGAATAAGGTATTAGGTATTTTGTAATTTCAAGGGTTTACGTGATCAACTTGTTGTGTTTCAGAAGGTGTGATGATTCAATCGTCAACCCGTCAAATCGACAATCATCAACATCACAACATATTTTCAATAAAAACTTATCAATTCTCCACACAACCATTAGATTTTAAAGATTTACTGAAGATGTGTAACACAATAAACAAAAGGAAAGTTAATAATTGATGTTTCTATAGCACATGTGATTACTGTCGGTCCATTAGGCGGTTAGTGTTGCTCTGTCGTTATCTACTGGTATTATCTAATGTAAAATTTTCATATGGGTTGCATCGAACAAGTTTATTACCCGGTATGTAAGTGAAGAGTTGCATTGAAAATACATAGACTATGTTGGAAATATGCCAATTATAAATTGGTTTACAACATTATTGAATTGAGTCTTTTTTTTATTTTTCTAAACATTGAAATATTTCTATTCAAGGAAGGGAACACTGCATTTGACCTTGCTGCAGGAGAAGACCGATTCAATTTATGTAAATTGTTATTTCAAAAAACAACCGTGGATCCATCAAGGTTTTATAAGGTATGCTATATATTACAGTAACGTGTTTTTTTTGTTGTTATTTTTTTTGGGGGGTGGCATTTCGTGGGTTATGAGCAAAAGAGTATACGAAAATATTTTGGTAGTTATTATTTTGGCGGAGTCGTAATACTATCTTGGCAGATTATGTAATTGGTGCAGTTACAAAGTTCCAAAAGTCGCAGGATAAAACCAGTTTAAATGATCGTTGCTGTATTTCCATATAAAAGAATTGAAAAATAATAATTTAAGTATTAAGAAGAAATAAAGTTAATAAGATTATAGATTTACTTTTTAGAAAGTACCAAACTTAGGCATACATTTGCTTGGAATTTGTTATCGCCATGTCTGTTTATCCGACAAAATAAGCGACAAATGAACAACTTGCAAAACATTACGCACTACACAGTCCTTGATTGAATTTTCAACCATTATTTTATTGACTAAGACAACGATAAAAATCAATCTCCACATAACAATATGTGTTCCCACAAAACAGGAAAACTTTAAACATCACTTGAACATGACGTACTTTAAACAAGCAGACGTTTAAGGCATCCACAATAAGTCTTTTAAATTCAGTTGCTTGAGGTGTACATAGGAGGTCTTACAAATAGACATATAAAAACAATTAAGAATTAGAATTACTGCAGTTTTTCTGTTTTACACCTTTGTGTAAGTAGTGTGTACAGTCCAACTGTTATATTGCAGGATGGCAACACTGTTTTGCACAAAGCTGTAAGAAGAGGAGATCTCCAGCTGGTAGAGTTTTTACTAGAATTACCAAACATAGATCAAAGTAAAAAGAATAAGGTATGATCTTTTTAGGATTTTTAATGGTATACGTGATCAACTTGTTTTTTTTTCTTCTCATTTACACCATTGTGTAACTTATAACAAAAGGAACAATTATGCAACGTAGTCGTATACTTTCTGGAGCATTTGTGATTACTAATAGTTATTTGAAGGTTAAATACGCAATTTTAATGTAGTCTTGTTCATTAAAATGAAGCCATTGATCCGTTTTTTGTGTCTTTGCTTAAGTAATTTTTTTGTAATGTATCGTGTGAATTATTGTACAGTGGTTATTGACACTATATACTTTTTTCTGTGCACAAACACATTTACACTAAATGCTTATTATATTCCAATTAAAAAAAACAGTTGGATTTTTTAATCAAGTAAAATATTAGCTTAGCTAAATTGGGAAAATCCTCATTTGTGGATTCTCAATGCACCACTTCTGACAAAATTTGGCCGTTAACCTATTTACTCGAACGTTACTGATGAGTCTTTTGTAGATGAAATGCGCATCTGTCATTAACACTTTTAAGACTGGTATCTATGATTAGATAATTGTATAAAAAATGGAATAACAGCCTTTTTTTCATATGATGATTAAAATGAAAAAGAAAGTAACTTATGACTTCAAATATAAAGGTGTTATTATACAATTTTTTACACAAATGTACATATCAAAGTTTAGACATTTCTTGTTTCGCCTTGACGGAGTCCAAAAGTGAGACATAAGTATGCTGTTTCCTGCGTCGGCGGCAATAATGTATTGGTTTGTAATTAGGTTTAGTTTATGGTGAAGCACTTGTGGTATGTCATGGATATTTGGTATGCAGTTGTATTAGCATGGGCACATCTCATTACAATGTATATTATTTGGCCCTGCCCCCTCAGTCATGGTCTGTTGACTTTAAAAAAAAATGCTCAGTTTACATGTATAAGTTTGTAATTAGATCAGTATAAGATGAACCACTTATGTTAAGTCAATGATATTTGGTATTCAAATGAATTGGCATCTGAAAGTTTCATTTCCATTGGGATTATATAACTAGACACTCTCATTATGGTTAATTTCCTTTGACAATTTTGCATAGTTGACAAGTTTATGTTTGTGTTTAGGTTTGATTTAAAGGAAAGACTTGATATATCAGTGGTATTTGATATGAATTGCATTAGCATTGGCACATCTCTTTTTCAATTGTGATTGTTTAGCACTCTACATTCAGTCATGGTTCATTCATTTTGAATATTTGCATAACTTATTTTTATTTTAATTTCAACATTTGCATTATCAAAATAACAAATAGGCGAGAAATGTATGTGTGTTAACAGTTTACTCTTAATGGTAGACAATCATGAATATACTTTGCAGTGATAATAACTGGCGAAATGTTACTCAACGCTGTGGACTATGACTCAGTGCTTTTGCTGTATACAAGTTGTTACCATTTAGATATTAGTTTATTTCTAATATTCTAGGCAACTCTCAATGAGGCATAACATGACAGACATTGTTACCATTTTCAATTTATGTACATGAACATTAATAAATTATTAAAAAAAACCTCTTCAAGTCATTTAAATAATTTTCATGTGATATGACAGGAAAAAGCGTAGTTTTCTTTCATTATAACAGTACCACCCTCTTTCAGTTGATAGAACAATTATTCCTCTCATTTAATTCACAAATATCAACATATGGGGATTGGTTTCTAACGTTATGAATATTATGAAAGAAAATTAGTTGTTCATGTTGTAGGATTAAACATATTGTGTTGAGCCTAACAAATAAGCCATCGTCCATGCTAAATATTATGCATTATTCACCATTTGAATTTCAGAACGGTGACACTATTTTACAGTCAGCTATTTTTGGAAAAAATCCCGAAATAGTCAAATTGATATTAGATAGAACAGTTGTGGATCCAATGGAAAAAAATATGGTAAGAAGTGAAGTATTAATCCTGGTACCTTTTATGACATGTTTTCGCAGTCTTAAATATGAGGATACTATAACAGTAGTTTAATCTACACAGTGTGTTCTATCCCATATTGTGTCATGTTGACTGAGTGAAGATTCGTGTTTGTAAAATTATCCTTAGAATGATTATATTAATTAAATAACTTTCCACAAAACTTTACGAAATACTAAGGATATTATACACAAAGAAAACATTGCCTCAGCTGGTTGTTTTTTGTATCTTTGATCAAATGAGTCTGGTATATTTTATTGATTTATCTGCATGTTTAGTGACGTATGTATTGCATGATAGGTTACCCGGTCGATGCACCAGGTCTCTTGCCTTTTGTTCGTGCGATTTTAACTTGGCTTACATTAGTTGCATTGACGTGTCGTGTTAATTGATAAATAAGATTTGAAAATTCGGTAAACTATTGTTGATTATACTTTCGAAGGAGATCAAAGTATGTTAACGTGTACAGATCGGTTTATTTATGACATTTGATTTTTTAACGGGCATGACGGGAATAAACACGATTTAGTTAAACCATTGCCTTCTTTTGTTCTTTACTATATGTGTTAGGGTTAATCGAACCCTAATCCTTTACAAATGACCAGATAAGTCAAAGTTACTGAACGGTCACAAGAGTACCCACACAACTGTGACCTTCAGAAAAATAAAAACTTTAATTTAGTCGGGATATCAACTGGTTGTGTTGGATCATATTGTCTGTATGTGATTTATATCTCCTGGGCAATCACACAAAGAGAATGTAGGCAAATTTGCAATAGTACTCTCAATACTGCAACCTTTCTATTTTAGTATGGTGATAACGCACTACATGCGGGTGCTCGTAGAGGGAATATCGAAATAGTCAAATTGTTGTTAGAGAAAACAGATATAGATCCAACTGAAAAAAATCAGGTTTGAATACGTATACTTAGCGAACTTTAACCCTTGTGGTATACCTACATCTGTTCGTTAAAAGAGGAGGTATAATAAGGACCATTTATTAATCGATGGAAATAGCAAAATAAGTAAACATTTCAAGCCATCTAAAAATATTTTGATTGCATCCGTCTTTGTTCGTATAATCGTGGGTACTATTAAGTTATTTTACGTGTAATTTAGATGTTGATCTGATATATATGTAGGACTCGGAGGTGCGATGAGGACGTTGAAGCGCGATGGTCACGCTGAAGTGCGATGGTCCACGCCGAAGTACGATGGTCCTTCCGCTGAAGTGCGATGGTTTAGTGTATGACGTTTTTAAAATACAACACGGACTCGAGAACAGGGTTTTGTAGATGAAGGTTTCATGCTAACAAAGAAAAGTTAGGAAATAAGAAAAAAACAAACAATTCAAGTCCCGAACAGTTTTAAGCTTTACATGTTGAGGTTAAAGAAATATGTTAAAACATTTTAGGCAGCAAAGCGACTCGGTCACCAAAATGGGCTAACCAGTATTCTGAATAATGCCGCAGACTTTTTGTACGATGAATACAGTATACTAATCTAAATATTAATCTTCATTTATCGTACGATAAGCGTCACATGATTATATGTGGGCAATTTAAAAAAAAATTAAAATATGATAGTATTAGAAATGGTTCAATGATTTTGCTATATCAACTTCATATAATGTTGTTTTATTCCTAAGTTATTTTTGTTTTATTTTTAAAGAACACCGTCGCTCTTGATTTTTTTTTATGGTTTCAGTCTAAAACATGTCAGACAGAAATTAACCTGACTAAACCCTACGTGTTCTTCCCAATTTATCATCCTCATCTTTTGTTTTTCGTGAAATAATTGACAAGCTTCGCTATTAGTAAAGCATAAATTTACTTGTCGGTATTTTTATTTTTAAAGGTAAATCATGTTTTATTGATAGTTTTTCACATTTGTTAGTGGATACATCGAATACCGGTACCTTATCCCGTTAATCGTTAGTAGTATATAGTAAAGGAGTAGGTTCAGTAAGACCCCTTTTTGGCCCCAAAATATAGCAGTTTTACAAAATTGTTAAAATGTAAACCTTTAGTTATTTATTGGACAGTAGAATGCTTCTGCTACATAAATATGGGCTGTTTTTGACAATACAATGCACATATATCCGGTACTAGCACCATTAAGTCATGCTAAATTACTGAAATCCTCATTATTCTGGCATTTTAGTTAAATTTTAGACGGTTTTCGTGTGAAACGAAAGTGGCCGCATTCGTGTTCATCCTTAATATTGAAATGTAAGTTGTATTTTATGATAATACATAACATATATAAAGGTTGAGGATGAACACGGATGCGGCCACTTTCATTTTTACCAAAAACCATCTGAAAAGTGACATTTTTCGGCATATTAGGTAGATTTTTCATATTTGAGCTTGAATCAGATCGTTTTTAATGACTAAATCTGTTATAATCTTTCACATAAACTAATTAATTCAAATAAAATAGACACTTAAGTGTTTAAAAAGTGGTCAAAATCTTTCGTCAGATGAACCTGAAATTTGAGGCCAAAATCGGTCCTTACCGGACCTACTCCTTTTGTTAGTACTTGTTAGTTTAATTTGTCTGTAAAACATACATTTATAAATTATAATATAATCCAACTAATTGCTATTCAATTACAAATAGAAAAAAATACAATATACAGTCAATTACAAATAGAAAAAAATACAATATAAGCGTATATAATTGCAAATCATTCACATTTATACTTACGTAATTGTGTTCCGTATTTGACCTTTACTTTTACATTCTCATTATTGGATACAGTCTACCTGACACATATTACTCGTTTAGAAAAATCGTGCAAGGTCTTAGTGTGATAAAATAATCGTAACCTGACATGATTGAAGGATACTATAGTTCATGTGTTAATCTTGTCGGTATTTTTACTTCGTGGATACTGTTCCGACATTCAAGGTACAACATGTATATATAAATGGAAGAAGAATGTGATCAATTAATAAGTTTTATCATAATATTTAAGTAAATGAGATGGACACTTCTTAGTACTATTATAAAGACCTACACGCTGAATCATTTTCTTTTATTTCTCCTTTAAACACCTTATTCCATACTCATGAGTGCTGAAAGAATAATTGTAGACTTGGAAAATTAGATTAAAACAAAAATTAAAGTCTTTAGTTTGATCTAAATAGAAGTTAAAACATCTTCCAAATAAGAGGCTAGCATCCAAATTTTAATGGTGTTATTTTATTACAACAGCCCATGTGCATTTTACTTTAGTCTTAAGTTGGCATTCGCACTACAGCGTAACCATCATCGCACTTCAGCGTAAATATCAACAAGTTAACGTCACAATGTTACCATCGCACTTCAGCGTAGACCATCGCACTTCAGCGAGACCATCGCAGTTCGGAGTACCATCGCGGTTCCGAGTCCTACATATCTAATAAAAAATGGGCGTGTTACACACAGATGTTAGACAAGTTGATCTCAAATAACATTATGAAATTTTTAAAAACAAAACACAATTAGTTTAGGGTTAAGACTTGACATCTACATGTATCGTATTATTATTATTGATCTTAAAATAGACAATGTTTGCTAAAATCGAATTGAATCCTTTCTGCAAATATGTAAGACTGAATTTTAGAATATGTATGTATCACAGGCTACAGTTTAATATAAGTTTTCGTTTGTACATTGATATAACTTGTCAAGGTTTTCCTTTTATAGTTGTGTTTCAACGGTTTGACGTTTGTTTCCCGGATTTGTTTTTGTCTCATCGAATTGTGACTATTGAACAGCGGTATACTACTGTTGCCTTTTTTGCTGGTATTCCAAACCTAGGAACACGCAAGCCTTATTTAGATCTGATAGTAGTGTCTTTTTGCAACTAAGTTATATAGTTCGTTCTTATGTTGTACTGTTACCAGACTGCCCCAGGTTAACGGTCTTGTCAACTGATTTCAGCAAGCGATTTACGTTCGCAAGTAGAAAAATAACGCAATAGTATTCGTCCCTGATATGTAAAGTTTTGTCTCGTTTTCTATAAAAATCTAAATTACATAATAAGGAAAATAATTCAGAGCCTTATTGTCTAGGAATACCTTAACGCTAAACAATAAATGTCTACGAACATAAGTAGTTAACAGCATGTATGTCTTGTATGAATGTCTCTGCTAATTTATACATTGCTGTTACAGCTGGGCAACACAGCATATGATGTTGTCGAAAACTACTGGATTGATTCGGAAGAAAAGAGAGATGCAAAGGAAGTACTACAGGTAACAGTGTTTAGTCGTTTGTTAACACATATATCAAAAGTAATGACCTATACCTAATTGTAAATTAAAAGAAAAATCCCAGCATAAAAAAATAACAATGTACTGCATGAATGAAAGGTCATTATTATACTTTAAAAACTGCAACTATAAATATGAAATTGAATATCTAATCGTTCAATTATGCAAGATTACATAAGTTATCTAATCATATATCTGTCTACGTCTCCAGATAACTGAATACCTATTTATCTACAATTTCTGGGTCAGTGTAGAAATCTTGTCAAAAACATAATGTGGTTATATAAAATTGAGAATGGAAATGGGGAATGTGTCAAAGAGACAACAACCCGACCATAGAAAAAACAACAGCAGTAAGTCACCAACAGGTCTTCAATGTAGCGAGAAATTCCAGCACCCGGTGGCGTCCTCCAGCTGGCCCCTAAACAAATATATACTAGTTCAGTGATAATGAACGCCATACTTATTTCCAAATTGAACACAAGAAACTATAATTAAAATAATACAAGACTAACAAAGGCCAGAGGCTCTTGACTTGGGACAGGCGCGAAAATGCGACGGGGTTAAACATATACATGAACTAGGGGTGTCTAAACAAAGCCATATTTGCAAAAGTTCTGTTTACTATTTCTGTTTTTTGTCTTTGCTAATAATTCCAGTATAAGCAAGTTGATCGTAAATATTATTTGTTTTATGACAAATGATTGTTTTCTGTTTGTTGCCATTATAGCCTCACATTTGTTAAATAATTCTGCTGTTTATGTAAATATGGGATATTAAATACCCTCTAAGGATAAAAAGTAACATCACAAAAAACACACTGTTATTAGTTTTATAGAGGCATTTGTGAATATATAGCTTGTATCGTTGAGATCACCCCAAGTTTTTGGTGGGGTTCGTGTTGCTTAGTCATTAGTTTGCTATGCTGTGTCCACTGTTCTATAATTTGTCTGTTTGTCTTTTCATTTTAAGCCATGGCGTTGTCAGTTTATTTTCTTTATATGAGTTTGACTCTCCCTCTGTTATCTTTCGTCCTTCTTTTGATGCCGAAGTCATCGGAAAACACAGTCAGTAATAACGACTTTTTTAAACAAGACAAAACACACCAACATCAATGTTCTTTAAATGAGTTTTAAAGATAGAAAAAGTAAAGTTATGAATTGCTTAACAATTCGAATTACATATATGTATGAAGATGGAATTACTTTGCTTTCTATAAGCTATAAATTTATGCTGAGCATTCCTATTTAAGGCCAAATATTTTCTCAAGTACGCGTTTTTACTAGAAACGCGAAAAATAACGAAATATGTGCATGCGGCGTTCACTTTATGTAATGCTTGGCCTGCACCCAAACTGTATATAATTACCATCGTCTGCTTATTTCAATCATATATATATTTTTTTTTACAAAGATATTGATTTTACTCATTTAAGAGTGGTTTGACTATTAGCCAAATATCAATGTATTGTAGTCTTATATGACCAAAGAAAGAAGTGTCCCTAAAAACACTACTACAGTTCTGGAACAAGACGAGTCACCTCAAGAGAGGTCTGAAAGCGTAGGAGGTAAGATATATTACAATACTTAACTTTTAATAATTGATTTGTGTCTCGTTTTTATTTCATGAGTAGCATATATATTAACTCGTTCATAAATGTTGTCTTCACATGTCTACCAAGCGGTAAGGGTATTGCTTGCAAAGACTTTGTCGGAAGGTAGTAACTAGGAATAACATTATATGTTGACTTTGTTTTGTGTACGCCTTTGAAAACAGGTTATTAACGATGTGAATTGGTTGTCGAGCATGTTTTTCAAAACACAACCATTTCACCCTATTTAGAAAAGTAATTCCTCTGAATGAAATAACTATGTTCTTCTCGAATAAAGACATCATTGAACATCTAGTATTTAAAAAAAAAACCAGATGCGTTTAATGTCTTGTTTTTTGTTCAAAATGATGGACTGGCTAAAACATACAAATATTTATTGCAAATTAAGATTTGTCATTACTTGGTTTTACCTAAATGTTGCATTTAATCATTCAAGACGATTGATTTATGTTAATCTATTTTCAAATAATAATGTCATTACTAAGAATTACATGTCAGTCTTTATACAAAGTGATAAGTGTTCCTTTTTGAAATAAAAAACGTCCAAACATATAAATCTTCACCGCATTAGCTGTGGCATCCATGGAGTACTAATAGCATGAGCATAAATTCATTTTATTGAAACACATGTATAACCAAAGGCATTGGTGGAGAATTATGCAATTTTTTTTTACTAAAAATGAAAAAAAAAACAAGTATGAGATCATGAATTCGTTGATATAAATGAAAATTTAAAAATGCAATATAGTGTTTGAACATTTGTGCAACATGTATCTGCAAAAAACAACTTATCTGTAACCCCTTTGTTTAGTTATACAAAGCCGCACGATGACCCATAGTTGTTAATTTATTTCTCAGTTGTCTCATTGGCATACATACCACATCTTTTTTTTCTATAATCATCAAGTATCGTTTCATATAAAATCTAATAGCTTTGACATAATTAATACAATAAACATGATATGATAATTAGTGAAATGATTTACTAATTCAGATACATGTTTTGTAATAAAATAGTGTATTTGTTGTCAACTGCAAGCAATTGTTTTTTGTTTGTTTTGAACCTTACTAATATAAAAGATCCTTTCGTTATAAAATATGAAATTTTAATTCATGAATATCACGAATCTCATAATATAGCACGATCGATTCTCCGTTAATTGACATATGAATAACACAAAACAATTAACACATCATGAAATCAATTTATGCTTTTAGTAAATCAGGATTTGCTTCCGTTTGCTGGTACGTCCGAAGATTTCCACATATTACTTTCCACTGGAACTTATGAATCGTATGAAAATAGAGTCTTTCTTTGTGGAAGTTGTGCATGTGGGAAATCTACCCTTGCAAGCGTTCTAATTGGTAGTCCAATACCGCTGACGTGGAAATCAACAGATGGTTTGGTAATACACTTTGGTCGTAACGGTATTAACTTGGAAACTTATGAGATGGTTCCCTTAAAGGAAGGTAATATACATTGCAAAAAGAAGTCGATATTTTAAACTCATATAACATATGTATATACCAATATAATAAACAGTTACAGAATTAAAAGCATTAGCCTTTCAGATAGTTAGCCTTGATCATCACGAAAAGAGAGACGGTAGATACAAAAGGGACATTCAAATTCGTACCTGTCTTAAGTCAAAGATACACTGACGCCATGGCTAAAAGGGAAAACGACCAACAGACAAACAGTAGTACACAAAACACAACATAGAAAACAAAAGACTGAGCAACACGAACCCAAACAAAAATTGGGGTGATATCAAGTGCCTCGAAAGGGTTAGCAGATCGTGCACTGCATGTGACACTCGTCGTGTTGCTCGTATTAGTACAAACCTGGTGATATTTCTAAATCGGTTGGTCATATTCGGCAACCACTGAAGAGTTTTTTTTTGTAGCTAGTACATGTATCACTAAAGCTACAACTGTTGTTGAATGCGCGGACCTTGTAACTATTGTTACTGTTGTGGTTAGATTCATCCTGGTTCAATAAGTATACATTATTAAAGAGAGACAATGAATATTCAAACTCTTACGTCGAAAACACACTGACAATGCGATAGCAGAAAACAAAAATCGACAAGAAGTTAAACAACTGTACACAAAACACAACATATACAACTGTAGACTGACCAATTAGATCTCAAACAAAAACCAAAGTTTATCTCAAAACTCCAGAAAGGTCAACAGACCCTCTCCGGATCCCGTCGTGTTGCTCATGTCTGTTCAAATCCGGTTATAAGTCTTATTCGCCCAGTCAGGTACAGGCCATTTTAAGAAAAAATGGTGGAATAAAATTGATGCTATGACTAGCCAAACCTCACTCTTAGCTTGAAATGTTACAAATACCGCTAAAATGACAACACTACGTGACAGGAATACAGTACAAACAAACGCTGAGCTCTTAGAAATACATAGATAAATAATATATAAGTACAATACTACATGTAAACCGCTGAATAACAATGACGCCTCACATTAATGGATTAGTGTCACACATCTATTTGTTTATTATCAAAGGTAAATTTCTAAAAATAAAATAGACACGTACAAGAATTATAAATTAGAACTTAGTTTGTAATGGTGTTATTTTATGTATTTCCTAACCATGAAAAGTATATTTTAATGGGACTGCGTTATTATTTGTATTTTCTTACCATTTCGTATTTTCTTCTAAATCAAAACTGTGTATACACAAAACAATCACATACTTATAGTTGCTTTCAACTTAAAATTATAAATGAAGTAGCTTATCTTAACTTTTATAAACATATAGAAAATCAAAATCAAATTACTGTTATACAATGCATGACCATAAGACTAAATAGTAAATACACATAAAAACTACAAACTACATAAATCAAAAATCCTATACACGTACCACTTTAAAAAATATTTCTTAAATAAGTTATACATGTTATGTACAAAAAAGATTAATAAATCAATATGATCAAGGGAAACATTTTCATTAGTGTCCACCAGCCGAAGTGATAACAAACATGTTGCTTCTGTAGTACATTCCACAGAAGGAACAAGTAATGGCGACTGACATTGTATACTAAATACATCAAATTGTCTCATTAGGTCCGAAATGAGATCTTAATAAAGATCTGAGATGAGGTATGATTGTTGACGAGACGGAAATTTACCAAAGTTCAAATGACGTCGATATAATCAATCATGGGACTTATAACGACCTTCACCATTGAAAACACCCATGCCGTGTAGTCATTTAAATGATACCCCGAAAAAATCAATCGATAAAATTAACAATCTTATTTAGTGCAGTGCTACTTTTGAAGAAAGATTATTCCAGATATAAACCAACCACAATCATTAAACTGCAGCCTCGACCTTGGACCTTGGACAGGAAAATATATTTTTACAGATGTGGATTCTTAAAAATTAATGGAAATACTACACTATATAAAAATAAAGTATTTGCTACATGCAACAGCACAAAAACATTTTAATTCCAGTATAGCAACACAACATAAAAACCAACTGTAAAGAAATAAGGTGAAAATTACGCAATAGCTTTTCACGAAATACATAGAATCGCCTTACATACAATTGATAGATATACAGATAACGGATTTTTCTTTCACTGATGAATCGATAGTAATTGAGTTGACATTTTTTTCTAACTAATTGTTATTATATATGTACATTAATTGTGTTTATACTAATGCTACAGTAAACTTCTAAAATTCTTTAGAGGGAAAATTGGTTTATGTGTAGGAATCCTCCTCAATAAGGAATTTATAATGATAATTTTGTTTTGCAGAAGATAGAGGTCATAATGTGATGACAAAGTTAATCATCGGAAAGCCAAATCGTGAGATACTAACATGTCCAAGCGTTGATACAAAACATGAGCTGTGTATTGCGCCATCCTCGACGCATCATCAAGAATCAAGTATACAAGTTAAACAGAGAAATACAAGTTTCAGTTCAAAAGCTTCTGTTTCACCCGAGGCTTACATTAAACAAGATAAATACTTGCAGAATGAAAATACTACCCCGTCCGAAGTAAAAAAGGTTAGATCGATAAGTCGTCCTCAGTTGAAAAAAGTTGAATCATATGCAGTACATGACGACATTTTGAAAGAAATAAAGAGTGGCCAATACAAAATTAAGATTGCACCTTCAGATTTAGTTGACTTTGGTGGTCAACGATCATATGACATGACCCATCAGTTATTTGTTCAGCACGGTGGAACGTTTGTAGTGATGTTTGATGGCAGTAGGGATTTTCAAGAACCGCTGACAGAATATCCTACCGGAGATATTTCTAATGAATGTAAGTATAGCCACATAACCACGCAGAATATCTCGTTTTTATATAAAAAAAAAAGAAATAAGTTCCATTGTGTAATTTTACCAAATATTGAACTTCATTTGGCCTTGAAACCGACAAAATACAAAAGAGTCATACACATAAATCACAGAATAGCCCTGTATATAAATTAGATAGGGGTGTTTGACTTCCAAAACGAGCGTCTTTTTGTTCGCTCATTCATTAATGTATTGTAGTAAATGAACTATTTACAAGATGTTTCAGCGACTGATCGTCTTTTGTGTCTCTGTTATTTCTCAAAACAACATGGTAGGTTAGTAAAAGTAAATACCGTATTTGATATTATACGTTTAGATCCTGACAATGGTATGACGACATAACAAATTGATGTTACATAATGTATATTGGTTAATGAAATATCGTTAATCAGTTAATTCAAATTACGTGCATCAGCCTTTTACTTAATGTCTGAAATGGTTTTATCACAGGAGAAACAACTTAAATGTGAAGTATGAACAATAAATATGTAATACAACACTTTGATAGTAACAGGTTAAATTATGGAGGTAAAATAACAACGATTAAGCGTGGTATGGTTGCTGTATCATTGACATATACAGTAAAAAATATCTGCGTATGAGGTTCATGCTATCACTTATTCAGAGTTTAAATTTTTTTATAGACGCATAAAATGACGGTATCTTCCTACCAGTTTTCGTTTACTATACTATTCTAGGTATTCCTACACCATACAAGACGAAAAGGTAAATTTTATAATCTGAGACTTTTTTTTCATAATAACAAAAGTTTTTACTTAATAATGTGATATAAGCAAATATATTGTATCTTATTTCAAAAGTGTATCGTGTAGGTACAAAAGAGCTTTTAAATGAACACTAATTATTAAATCTGATTAATTTTGCACAACCTAAAGCTTTATGAAAATGATCCGCTTAACCGATGCTTATTGTAATCATTTTCTAAAAAACAGTCTGAAATTACATTTCATTTTTAAAAGAAGGAAAACAAGTACATCGGTTTTTATTTTGATATCAATCTAAGCTGAGTAGAACAATGTTGATGTACAAGTATTGTATATTTGATAAATTTGCATTTAATTCGATATTCAAAAGCTTCCGTGTGGTATTGTTATTTCCAACTGGCAATTGTAGTATATTGAAAAGGCGGCTAAACGTTATGCTTCCATTTGGTTTACATTTCCAGTTTTAAAGAGTCTTAAACGTATGCGTTTATGTCCGTGATGTAAACCTGTTAGGTGATAAAAAGTGTAAGACGTGCATTAAGGAAGTATGAATATTTATTTCTAGCTATTGTGAAACATTGGGTGAATTCAATACTTACCTACTGTGTTGATGATGATGATTTCATGCCAAAGATATTGTTTGCTGCAACGCATAGTGACTTTCTCTCGGATGTAAGTGTTGGTTCAGATAGATGTAGCATCACTTTATTGATATCACAAACACATGTTACAAATAAGTCTATTAGGCATACTTATCTTGATGGTTTTTTTTTCTAGATAACATTAAAATTAAAAAAAACTATCATGCTTTAGCTTTTGAATACCAACACATTCTTCTGTATTTATTCTAGTGATCCTATTTCCCTTATATAAACTAAATTAGTCAATTTCTTGTATATGTAAAATCTACGAAAGATACCAGAGGGACAGTCAAACTAATAAATCGAAAATAAACTGACAACGCCATGGTTAAAAATTGTAAAGATAAACAGAAAAAAAAACAATAGTACACATGACACAACATAAACTAAAGAACAAACAACATGAACCCCACCAAAAACTAGGGGTGATCTCGGGTGCTCCGGAATGGTAAGCAGATTCTGCTTCACTTGTTGCTCCTTCGTGTTGCTCGTGTTATAAAAATCCGGTAAATAGTCAAATTCGGTAGGTCATGTTCACTGAAATGTTACACTTATTTCTGTCATAATTTTTCACTTATTTATAGTAGAAATAATTATTTTCTTTGATTGTCACGACTATTCCAGAAATGTCTGGGATTTCGTTTTTTATTTCTTATCTGCAAAGGATTGTAGAATCATGGACTCAACTCTTCTGCATATAACTTATTACTTTAAATAGTTCCCAATGTTGCAAAAATATTGCGATACCAGTGGATGCGTTACCACCTGCCGAAGCAAGCATAAATGTGTCTCTAACTGTAATCTAATGACTGTATTTTTTGTATTTTACATTGCTGGATAGTACTTATTTTTGGACAAAACAAATCTCTTCCAGCATTCCAGTATTATCACATTATACTGGAGTAAACATAAACTGATAAAATATTTTAATCAGTTTTGAAGTCGACAAGAGCTCTGTGATAATCTTAATAAGTAAATTAACTGCTGTCAAAAAACTTTTTAATGAATGTGACCGTCTTAAGAATTAAATAATTACCACACTTAACGTTTCGGCATGTTCATAGTGTAGCTTCTTCCACATAGCACTTAACATTACGTTGTAGTGTATTATGCACGACTATCTCAAAACCAGTCGTTGTGAAATACTGTAATACCGTTAACAAAAAAATGTTCAGTATTTTCCGAGTTGACATTTTTGTGTGGTACATGGTGTTTTCATCAGAATCAGTCCAATAATAGAGTAGTAAAGCAATAAAAAATTATATTATAGCATATATCCAAATCTAAATTGTAAGCAATCGTTATACATATATATGTGAGAACAACAGGACCTTGTGCAATGCCAACATATAAGAATTGATAGGATACAGTTGTTTTTATTTGTGTTTTCTTTTTTTCTATTATTTACTCACCAGGATATGCAGAAGAAGATGAAAATGCAAATTGCAAAAAATATCGCTGAAATGTTTGGTTCACATGAAATGAAGACACACATTGTCTTTGAACCAGTTTTCTTCATAAATGGTACAGACAAATACGATCAAGAAATTCAGAATTTAACAACCCAACTTGTCACTATTGCCCGAGCCCAGCCATCGTGGGGACTACGTCGACCGATGATTTGGGTTCCCCTTGAGCTTCTGATTGCTAATATGATAAAAGATAACGTCCATATAATACCCAAAACACAGTTAGCTGAAGCAAACACAATGAACAAAGACCTAGCCTTGTCTGAGAGACAACTGGAAGATTTTCTCTTAACACAACATTCTTTAGGCAAAATAATGTACTTTAATCAGCCAGAACTTAATAATTTTATCATTCTTTATCCTCCTGTATTGGTCAACATTCTTCGATCATTTATAACAGATGAAATATTTTGGCCTAAGAATGAGACTCTTAAAGGTATTCTACGAAGAATGAGAGAAACTGGAAAATTATATAAAAGAGATCTTCTAAAACTATGGGAACAGGAACAATTCGTTCATCATATACAAGATGATGACTTCAAAGAGTTCATCATCCAGGTTCTAGTGCATCTCAATGTTTTGGTCATACCGAAACAATACTCTAACATGAGTGACGCGCAAGTCGACTATTTCTTAGTTCCATGCACAGTTAAACACAAGATGCCGATGTCCTTTCTAGATGACAAATCATTTGCAAAAAGGACAATTGCATTGGTCTATCAAATACAGAAGTCATCCATACCATCAGCATTGTCTTTCAAACTGGTTGGTGCAGTTAGTGGTATTTGGCCTATCAAGGAGGTGGACGGACGGCCGTTATTATATCATTCCTCAGCCGTGCTATGTGTTGACAGCAACACAGAGTTTAGAATAATGGTAGAAGAAACAAGAGTCGTCGTCTATCTTACGAGTATGTCATCAAGGTCTTACATCTCCCCAGATATTGCAGCCAGCATTCAAGAATGCTTGACAGTGACTTTACAAGCTGTTTTGAAATTTTATCTGAGCAGCATCGGAAAGAACCAGAAAACAGTTAATTTCACAAATCTCTTTAACATTGAAGTCGGAGAGGTTTGTGACAGGCCATCGTTTCACAAAGAATCGTACGACAATCTTAGATCGTACGTCGGTCGTAAGTCAAATCGTAAGTTTTTTACCGTTTCATAAAAAATCGTAAGTACAATTTTATCGTAAGTTTGATCGTAAACTTACGATTATCAACTAGCACTCGTACGACAATCTTAAGAGAAAATGGCTGCGTTCATGATGGTACGGAATGAAGGAGAAAGATTGAGAAAAGAAAGAACGTTTAGAGAGAGGTCGACAGCGCTAGATATTTTAACTGATCGGGAGCTGATAGAGCGGTATCGTTTCCCTCGTCAGGGAATTTTGTCCTTGACAGATCTTGTCACTCAAGATATCCAGAGGCCAACTGCTAGATGCCATGCCATCCCACCCTTTTTACAGGTATACTTTTAATGAAACAAGATGAATATTATCCTCACACCATGTCAATGACAACAGTGTAATCAAACTAAAGCGACGTCTATGTCAAATTATGTCCCTTTCCTATAATAACCTTGATGGACAAAGTCGTACCTTTTACAACTCGTACCTATAAAATATGTCATTCTTATAGCATTAAACTAGGTATCAAAATGAATAACTCTATATTTTCATATAGCGTTCCACTAAGTAAAAACGTATTTTAATACAGTCTATTAGTGTATCATGAGTTTGTTGGGTCGTTAATGATACTAGTTTCACTGATCTATGATATCGGATATGTTCCTAATGTCGTACTGAATTACAATCTTTTTTATAGTCAGAGTTAGTATATGTGATTGTCGGAACATGGAAGTATTATATTGACATATATAATACTTTCATGGTCGGAGCAAAGGGTTTTCGGAATAGTGGGTTATCGGATTTATGGGTTGTCGGACCAAGGGGCTGTCGGACTTATGGACTGTCGGAATAATGGCTTACAACCCCCGTTGAAGATCGTTGAACACTTTCATTTTCTATGTTTAACGGACCGTTCAATTGACATTTAAATTTGTTAGATTATTATAAGTTTCGAGTTGATTGGACGACAACTGCATCAAAAACGACCTTGACCAAAAACTGTAACCTAAAGCAGGACAGATGGACGAACGATTAAACCAGAAAAAATAATGACCCAAATGGGGCATAATTAATGGTGCATACAAAAAATGTGACGTGATGTACGTGAAGAATTATGAAACAAACATACTCAATTTTGATGATGGATTTCCCATCGGATCTGTTCCTAACGTTGAATTACTGTACCAAGAGGCGTATTTTTTAGGGGTGGCAGCCCCCCCCCCCCCTTTATGAGAAAAAAAATGTGATTGCTTATATAGGGAATCACTGACGCGTGACGAAATCGGGGCCCCTCTTAGGCAACCAGTGGGCCCCACTTATGAAAATTTCTGGATCCGCCACTGGTACCAGCTGACAGACTAAATGAATTGTCTTTAAACATAAGCAGCAAACCCATTTTAACACGAAAACACAGAAGCAATAGTTATATCATAACAATAAGTAATTTCTATAGCATCACACTAAGTCTATCTAGTACATTCGTATAGCATTACACTAGGACACTATATTGCATCACTGCCAAAAAGGGACATTCGTTTAACATCCGTCTAGGAATAAATTCTTATGAGCACAACACGCTAATCCTATAGTATCACATTAAGTCATTCTTATAGCAACTCACAAGAACATTGGCAGGTGTTGGAACCCCCCTTTTTTTGGAAGATCAATGCATTTAATTGGGAGCATATAGTTGGAAGTCCCCCCTTTTTACTCTGGGTTTGGAACCTTCTTTTTAAAATTGCTGGATCTTCTTATAACATTACATTAAGTCATTACGATACCATCTAAGTAGGTTATTCCTATAGCAACACAATAAATTTAAAAAAGAAGAGGAGGTAAAGTTGTTAATGAATCAAGTATCCACAATAGACACAATGGCACACACATTATTAATTATAGTTCATCGTGCGGTCTTCAACAATGGGCAAAGTCCATGTCGTGTTCATGGATATATTATTTAGGGATAGATCTCGACTTGATAAACAATTTTAACCCATGTCAGATTTGCTCTGAATGCTTCTGTTTCAAAGTTATAAGCCAAAATCTATATTTTACCATTAAGGCATCCCACACCGAGACATTATTGTAGCATCGCACTAAGCCATTCCTAATGCATCCCACTGAGAAATTATTGTGGCATCACACTTGACCATTCCTTAAGCATCCCACTAGGACAAATTTTGTACCATCGATCTTAGTCATTCCAATATCAGCACAATAGGTTAATAATAACGCCATTCATAAAGCATCAGACTAAGATTAACCTCTAGCATGAGAACAAATAAAATTGAGAATGGAAATGGGGAATGTGTCAAAGAGACAACAACCCGACCAAAATAAAAAAACACAACAGCAGAAGGTCACCAACAGGTCTTCAATGTAGCGAGAAATTCCCGCACCCGGAGGCGTCCTTCAGCTGGCCCCTAAACAAATATATACTAGTTCAGTGATAATGAACGCCATACTAATTTCCAAATTGTACACAAGAAACTAAAATTTAAATAATACAAGACTAACAAAGGCCAGAGGCTCCTGACTTGGGACAGGCGCAAAAAAATGCGGCGGGGTTAAACATGTTTGTGAGATCTCAACCCTCCCCCTATACCTCTAACCAGTGTAGAAAAGTAAAAGCATAACAATACGCACATTAAAATTCAGTTCAAGAGAAGTCCGAGTCTGATGTCAGAAGATGTAACCAAAGAAAATAAACAAAATGACAATAATACATAAATAACAACAGACTACTAGCAGTTAACTGACATGCCAGCTCCAGACTTCAATTAAACTGACTGAAAGATTATGATTTCATCATATGAACATCAGGCACAATCCTTCCCGTAAGGGGTTTAGTATCATACCATCATAACATATATGAGAAGAACATAACCCGTGTCATGCCAACAAGCGATGTGTTTTAAGCGACTCTCCCTTTTAAGTACGAAGTTTTTGCAACTTGTTTTGCTGTTTCTGGTTTTCTGAGTTGTGTTATGTATACCATTGCTTGCCCTCAGGATGTTTTAGTATTTCTCATGGCATTTTCATTTTGTATTTAGAACTAAATTTTTCCTGTATTGTATCTTTCGTCTCTCTTTATAGTTATAGAATTATACAAAAACATGTACCAAATACATTAGGAATGTGTCCTTTGAAGACATATAATGCCCCTTTATGCATATAACGTTATAAAGGGACACAACTGAAGACATTCACTACCTAATATAAAAAAGAAGATGTGGTATGATTGCCAATGAGACAACTATCCACAAAAGACCAAAATTACACAGACATTAACAACTATAGGTCACCGTACGGCCTTCAACAACTTTCATCCGTGTATTTTTCTTAAACTTGCATCAGTGTTTTATTCGGTTTATAAAGAGGTCATAACTTTAAAACTTATGTCAGTCAGAGCAAGATATTTACATCAAAATATAATATTTGTAGGTTATGGTTACACTAAGATTTCTGGCCAAAGGAGATTTCCTGTCCGAAACAGCAGATATCCATGGGATTTCCAAAGCTTCTGCCAGCAGGTGTGTTGAGGAGGTTACTTCGTCAATCTGTAAGAGACTGCAGAACATCAAATTGCCAAGGGGAAATGCAGAAATTGATGCAGTGAAAGAGGGATTTTATAAAATAGGAAGATTTCCTAACGTGGTAGGAGCTGTAGATGGTACACTCATTCCTATACAGAGACCCCATGAAGATGAGCCTGCCTATATATGTAGAAAAGGGTTCCCAGCAATAAATGTTCAAGCTATTGCTAACTCAGACTTAAGGTAAAACAAAAATATGTATCCCAACAACCACATTATTCAGCTCCTCAATTACCTCTTTAATCTCAACAATCAAACTTTGTCAAAGCCAGCCATATTTCAGCATAAATATTAGCTAACAAGTTAAGGAATAAGAGTACAAAGTCAAATGTTCAAATCAATTTAAACTTTACCAAACTCTGAAAACAGTGAAATCTATTTCAAATCACTGAAATGAGAAATACATTAAATAGCTCACACAAAATAAGCAAGGATCTCATTTTATTAATACATAGTCCATTAGTAATTACATTTTTTTACAAAGGAGAAGGTCCGGTAAGGCCTGATTTCCTCAATTTTCAACTTCATCTAACGAAAAATTTTAGACACTTTTTAAACACTTAAGTGTCTATATTAATTGATTCAATAAGTTTATGGGAAAGATTTTAACTGATTATGTAATTAAAGACGCTCCGATTCAAGCTTAAATATGAAAAATCTATCAAATATGCCAAAAATCGTCACTTTTCAGATGATTTTTGTCAAAAATGAAAGTGGCCGCATCCGTGTTCATCCTCAACCTTTAAATATATTATGCATTATCATCAAATACAACTTACGTTTCAATATTATGGATGAACACGAATGCGGCCACTTTCATTTAAGACGGAAATCGTCTAAAATTTAACTAAAATGATCAAATTGTGAAGATTTCAGTAATTTAGCACGACTTAATGATGCTAGTAATCGATATATGTGCATTGTATTGTCAAAAACAGCCCATATTTATGTAGCAGAAGCATTCTACTTTTCAATAAATATCTTAACGATTATATATTCACAATTTTCTAAAACTGCTATATTTTGGGGCCAAAAAGGGGTCTTACTGAACCTACTCCTTTGTTCATATATTTCTTTTTAAGTATATTACCAACATGACCAAGGACAACAAAATTTTAGATCAATGCATAACACTACAACATCTTGTAACTATATCAATGTTTCTTTTTATAAAATTGAATTAATTTGACACAAATTTATGTTTTAAACATAAATTATAAAAAAAAATCAACCAATTTTGATTTTTTTTAAGATTTTCAAATGTAGTTGTGAGATGGCCAGGGAGCACCCATGACTCGTTCATGTTAACCAATTCAAGTGTGCCAGTATACATGGATCAGATACCTAACAGTTGGTTGCTAGGGGACTCCGGATACCCGCTAAAGAAATGGCTGATGACACCACTTCTGCATACAGCAAATGATTAGGAAGTGAGATTTAACAATGCTCACTGCAAGACAAGAAATGTGATTGAAAGATCTTTTGGTGTGTTAAAGTCAAGGTTTAGGTGAGGAAAATAATTTAACTGTATTTTATAATAAAACGAAACATTGATCGGTTGCAGACCATGTTATGTAAAGAAAATAATGTGTAAAATAGAATACAATCATTATGTCAAATCTTACCAACATTATATAAACTATAATTCTAAGCAAATCCACTTTTTTATATAGAAAATATGAATAACAGCATGGTATATACACTTAAGGAATGACTGTAATATTTTTTCTGTCTATGAAGAAATAACATAAAAAATTTGGTGCCCACTGAATAACGCCCTTAGTGTATCGGTTATAATTTAACAGTGTGCACCAAATTTTTTATGTTATTTCGAATAGACAGAAAAAATATTACAGTCATTTCTTATAACTTAAATCTAAATTCTATTTTAAACCGTAGAAAACCATGAAAAAACGTTGATGACGTCATGGTCACATGACTAAATTATGTCTATGGGCTCATAACAAAATAACGTCAGCTAATCAGAAGACGTGTTACATACAAAATTAAATTATAATAGAATATCAACAATATTTCAGTTACCTTTATCTTCATTTTTTTGTTATCATAGTGACAAACTGACTTGTTCATATTTGGAAATATTTTGACAGAAATCAGTTCACTCCTTAAATTAAAATTACAATTACACAACTGCATCTTTTAAAAACATGTTTGTATAAAGGTAAACTTATTAATTTCATCCATTTATGTTTTGAGATGATTTTGCAAGAAATTTATCTTTGCTATAGTATCTAAATTTTAGATCCTTTATTTTAATATAAAAATATGAATAAAATAATCAAATAGTTATGTTTTAAATGATTAATATTATTAACAGGTGTTTGCATAAAACTGGTGGACATTTGCCGTACAAGCCACCCAAATCTGTCAAAATAATAAGTAGTTGCTTTAAACTGCACAATAAGTGCATTGATGATGGAGTGCCACTTTTGAATATTGAAGATGGAGGGAATGAAGTTGAGATTGAACATCATATTGACATGCCTGCAAATCACAACCGTGATGCACAGACCATCAGACAAAGACTTGTTAACCGATTTTAAACTTATTTCATTTGTTGAATTTACATTTTGAATTAAATTTCTAATTTTTATTTCATTTGTTAAAAAAAAAACTTTTAATAAAGAAAAACAAAATTGTAAGCATTCATTTTGATAAGTATAAACTTGCTGTCCTATAAACTATTCAGAGCTCAGACATAAATAAGTCTAAATCTGCTTATCCCCGACTTAGTATATATCTAGGATTTTGATTGGTTAACGCACGTTGTTACAAAACCCATAGCCCCTGAAATATCAAATTCTGTTGATTATCCATGATGTCTGTATAATTAGACACTTAATCCAATAAGGATTTTATCTTATTATGTCGATTATATGCACTCATTTTAGTAAATGCATCACTATTCTGTCAAATTGGCAATGAATGGGACTGCTGACCTAGCAATGCATAGGTAGTAGTAGTACCCTACACCACGTTAAAAATATGTCGAAATCCCAAATTTCAATAAAAGATATTTAAAAAAAACATTACTTTCATGTTAAACGTTGTGGTCGAATTTCTCTAAAAATCACCAGATTTAGACTAAGACCGGGGATAAATTTGTTAAATACCTTCATATCCTTACATATGGATATTTTAAAACCCTTCAGTACCCTGTACACCCTTCGGCTGCGCTTCAGCGTGTAATTGGATACTTCAGGGTGTTAAAATATCCATATCTACGGATATGAATGTAGATAACTTATATTATACTCACAGAGGTCTAAATTTCATGTATGTTTCAAGATTTGTCTCCCTTTAATTTAAAAACAAATTATGACTTCAATAAATAATGTTATTCAAGAAATATTTGACCTGATTTTAAAAAGTTGCCAATACTGACTCCAACACTATGACCACACAAATAAAGAGAATAATCTTATATTAAGTAAAAATGTTCTGTATAATAATTTGTTTTTTTACCTCTGCAAGTCAAAAATAATAATATAGGGTTATTGCATGAATATTGGGGAATATTGTCCTGAGTAGAATTTTATATTGCATGAGCTTGCGAGTGCAATATATGTTCTACGAAGGACAATATTCCCCAATATTAATGCAATAACCCTTTTATTGTATAGCAATATAATATTTGAAAGAAAAATTTGGTTTAAACTAAGATTTGTCGTTGATGACGTCATGAATTTTGAAGATGTATTGCACTAGTGCAATAATAGAATTTATTGCACGCTAACTTTTGGTTACTTTCTGTGGGAAATATTATATTGCTATGCAATAAAACAACTTATTTATGTCTGAAAATTGCATGTTATAATCTTATTGTTCAAAAACTGATAAAATTGCCAAAGTGTCATCATTTTCATATTCTAAAATTAATTTTTCCAACAGTTTGATTTGAAGGGTATGTTTTTCCAATTGCTTCTCAAGGACAGCATACTGTATTTGGTGAACATCTTCAGCTGTCTTCATTTTCTTCATAGGTTGCTTACTGTCTATAAGGGAAAAAATATAATGTTTTTAGAATATATTATCAGTAAATAGTTTGCAAAATAGTGTGTGGTTATTTATATTCGATTAAGAAGAAATAAATGCATCAATTTATTGTCTTTATCAAAGTCATCTTATATCACAAATGAATTTACTTAAGTGTAAATTAAAAAAAATATACATTGATATAGGATATAATTTAAATGGTATTTTTTTTGGAATATAAATATTGAAATGTGAGCAAAAGAGTTTTCATACCAATAGTCATTCTTTTAATGTAAAAAATGTAACTATGAATTTATGTATGTATGTATGTGCCTATCCCAAGGAAGGAGCCTGTAATTCAGTGGTTGTCGTTTGTTTATGTGTTACATATTTGTTTTTCGTTCATTTTTTTATATAAATAAGGCCGTTAGTTTTCTCGTTTGAATTGTTTAAAATTGTCATTTTGGGGCCTTTTATAGCTGAATTTTCAGAATGGGTTTTGCTCAATGTTGAAGGCCATACCGTTACCTATAATTGTTAATTTGTGTGTCATTTTGGTCTCTTGTGGAGAGTTGTCTCATTTACAATCATACAACATCTTCTTTTTTTAAATTAATCCCAAATGTAATGCATTTATAATAAGAATTAATCATGGTATATATTTTAAGTGTAAAGAAGATGGTCTAAGCTATCATTATATCAGAAATAGAGGTTTAACATAATTTTACGGTACCATTGTAGTGTTTATTGTTAGAATGATTGTCTTCTTTTTTTTGCTTGTTCTGTATGAAATTGAGCACTATGATATGCGTTATATGTGTCTCATAAGCCAATTTGTTTCGCTTGGTGTTAATTATTTTAAATATTGTATATGTTTTACTGTATATTGTTCAGCTGTTAATCAATATGTGACAGTTTAATAAATTAATTTATTATTTATATGTCAATCTATTTTTTATGTTTCCTTGTGGTTTAGATGTTATAACTCATTGCCCACTTGCTGGTTTCATCAAATTAAAATACATTTTATATTATTGTACCTCTTTTACTGTTTGGTCTTTTAACTCCATCTGCAATATAAAATATGAGTAATAAAATGTTTGGGGTATTATTGGTATTAGTGTTGTCAAATCGTACACTTTTGCCTAACCGGTTACTGGGATAATCGTTTTTATGTCATTATCCTAGATTCAGTACAAGGTCATTACCTGAAATGACCTGGTCATCCTATCAACTCAGATGTTGGTTCTGATAATTTTAGAAACATAATTAGTTCTGGATCATTAGTATTTTATATTTAAATCTAAAATAAAATTAAATCACTTCTTCTAGTGATTAATTTGTACTACTTAAATAGGTGATTATTAAAGAGAGACAACTCTTACTCCAAACCTTATTGAATAATGTTACTTGAATCAGTGATTTAGAAAATCACTCATTTGAGTAAGTCCCCTGACTGTTTAATAATCCTATTAGGACTGGCAGATATATTATACTATTGCTGATTTAGTGAAATGAATTTGTGTTATATTATGTATATTGTTAACAATGTTTAAGGATGCACTTTAAAGTTTAAATTAAAAAAATCTATTCTATAAGATATCATCCATAGGCTGTGTCTCAAATTATAGAGTAAAATGTTCTTCAACATATTACCAATTTAAAGTGTTTGTACTTCACAAGATGTAATGTGTTGAGATATCATTGATATAATTAAAATACAATGAAGTTTAAGATTAACAGAATAAAACATTAATCCAAGTCTGTAGGAATAGATAGGATAAGAATATTTCAAATTAAATTTGCAAAACAAATGGATGTTAAACTCTAGGGTAAATTTTACACACAGAAGAAGTTAATTTGTTAAATAAATATCTGCAGAGCAATTGCTGATGTATATTTTGAAAATACATTACAAGGAATGAGTCTTGCTAAGGAATACATAAATTTTTGTTTTTATCTTTTCTCTTTTCTTTCATAATAACATTGCAGAAATAATAGAACTTTACCTCCATTTTGGCTTGGTCCATCATACCCAATGTCTAATGCACCGGACTGAATGCTACCTAAAAAAATTTAAATAAAATATTGAAAAATAAGGTAATATGAGTTTCTGAAATATATTAATATTTTATGGTAATTCTACTGTACCGGTTTAGTTTTCGAAAGAATAATTTAGAAGATATATATAAAATGTATATCTACTGTTTGAGTATTGCTAAGTAATATTATATAAGGTATTCAGAAGAAAATAAATATTTGCCAAATATGAATTGAAACCTAGACAAACTAATGTCAATTTGTTGCAAATTATTAAAGGTATTTCCTTTCCTTATTATTTTCCATATCCTTTGAATATTCAATTTAAAACTCCATTTATGGTAAATTGAAGTTACTTTTGTTGTTGGTTTGCTGTCAAACATATACCTCCAAATTGACTTTTTATAAAGTTTTGTAGTTAAATGGAGAGTACATTTTCCAAGATCTGATATGGATTGATATATCAATTCAATTAGTCACCAAATCCAGTGTTCCTTGTTAAAAATATAGCTATTTTCTTTAAAACTACATATATATCTACATATGAAAGAAATATACCTTCTGTACTTCTCGGTCTTTTAGTTGATCCATCTAAAATAAAGAAAATATGTGTAAAAGATTTCATTGAAATTCAAAGGAAAGTATTTTGAAACTTTTGTACTGCTTACAAAACCTAATAACTTCAGCTATTTACTATTAGTTTAGGGGTGTTTCTATTTAGTTTTTGTGAATTGAGAATTATATGTACATTACAAATTGTATGCAAAATTGTTATAATTAAAACCTTCTTATTAACCTCTGAAGTTGTTCTTGTTTTATTCCCATTATTTTTAAATTTTCAAATCAACCAGTTTAATTCCGCCATAACTGATGAATTTTGGTATAACATGTATTACAGATACACATAATAATAGTGTACTTTTAAATTTGTTATATATCTTTTCCACTGTTGAGCTTCTTCATTTACCTGAGCTTGTATCTACTGGTGTCGGGCTTTCCTCTCTGTCAACTGTTGGGCTCCCAAAACTGATGTAGTTCCGTACAGTGCCAGTGGATTCATTTGTTTGAACACATTCTGAATCTTTAAAACACAAAAAATTTAATATTATATACTGATATAAGATTGCATTCCAACAACACAAGGAAAGAAAGGTATGAATTAGCCCTAAACAAATAAAAACAATATTGTGGCGGAGAGCTTAAAATGATGGTTTGTCATATAGATTTTTCTAATAACTCAAGTTAAATTGATTTTAAATTGAACCAGAGTTTACATTGTTAGAGCTGTACCTTTTTTATCTGAGTGATGCATAATGAAGGAAATCGTGTCATGCACCATTGATGGAATATCCAAGACTGATAAATTAATTTCTTCAAAAGTACAAAGATAAGATGTTAGTTCATCTCTTTCGTCTTCTGTGATTCCTTTGGTGGTGTCAAAATATTCATTTAATATGCTGTCTCCTATTTTTGATAATTTTTTATGAGGCTTGTATTTCTGGAGAAATTGTTTTATTTCATCCTTCATTTCTTTTGCTTTAGCAACAATGGCTTTTACATTTTTACCTGAAGTAAATATTTTTTACATTCAATTCTCTAACAAGAAATTAACCATGAGAATGTATGCAGATAGACTAAGAGATTAATGCCACTTAGCTTTTAAATTTTAATTGCACTATTCTGCCTTTAAATGACTTTAAAATGAAAGTAGGTATTATTGTTTAAGAACACCTAATTTCTTAGTTATAAAAAAATTAACAAATTTAGCATAATTATAACTCAACTACATGTACCATTTTTTTATATAAATAAAGCCGTTAGTTTTCTTGTTTGAATTGTTTTACATTGTCATATCGGGTCCTTTTATAGCTGACTTTGCGGTATGGGCTTTGCTCATTGTTGAAGGCCGTACGGTGACCTATAGTTGTTAATGTCTGTGTCATTTTGGTCTCTTGTGGACAGTTGTCTCATTGGCAATCATACCACATTTTCTTTTTTATACCATGATGCATCTAAGCCCTCATGTGGGTATCATCCCCTCTCATACTTTAAACCCATCTATTGTATTAATTCCTGTGGCTACTATTTCTTATATATTCTGCTAGTGAAAAAGGTAAATGATAAAATAAATGAGAAATATGTTACAAACCATTTATTTCTGTATCTATGCCACCGTCAATGCCATGGACACTTGCTCTTGGAAGCGTATCTGCCACCTGTTAAATATTAATTAAACTGTTAAAGTCAATGAATGTTACCATGTACAGTCAATCATGCTCAAGAAACTATTTTTTTGCTCTCCCGTAAGTGGTCTCTTAATTAAGAGAAGACTGCATTATAACATTATTATGGTATTAATGAATGGGTGTTTTTATAATGGCCCTGTTATATGTCCAAGGTCTGTAATAATGGTCGAGGAAGTCTGTAATGGCCCGAGGCAAAGCCGAGGGCTATTACAGACATCCGAGGCCATTATTACTGACCGAGGACATATAACAGGGCCATTATAAAAACACCCATTTCTTAATACATTTATTAACCAACTGAACAAAAGTGTATGTGTTGCTGCTAACTTGATGTACCGTCTTACTCTTTTAATGACAGTTTAGTTTGAACAAAATAATTTGTACTTCACCATTGTAAAGCTTTAAATATACCAAATATCCAAGATATTAAGTTGAAAGAGATATGTGTTAAAAAACCGGATGAACAGTGATCCTCTTATATGGTTCTTTAATGTTGGTTGCTGGTTACTAAATTAAATAAAATAAAAAAAGGTATTATACTCTTTACAACTTAGTTTTATTAACTTTATCCAAAAACCCAAACAGGGCTTAATACAGACAAACTGGGCATTAATACAGGGCCATTACAGAAAAACAGGGCCATTACAGAAAAAACAGGGCCATTACAGAAAATATGTAATTTTTAATAAACAGTCACTTTTGGCAATAATGCACTTAGTTGGTTAATAAATATATATACTGCACTAGAAAAACTGTGTTTAATCCTATAATGAAAGTTGTGTTACCTGTAACTCCCATGGTTTCAACTCATCAGATGATTTGGGGCCTCCACCAGTTTGATTCTGATAGCTTACTCTGGCCACCTCCTTCTTCTTCACACTGCTTTGCAGGTCTTGCCATTTTTTTTTTTACCTCATTAAAAGACCTACCAGAACTGCTGACTGAATTTATTCTAAAATAAAAATACAATGTAAAAATATATATATTAATTATCTGAACATCCAAATAATATATTGACTTTTTGCATTAAAAAAATATTTTAAAAAAAATCAATGCATAATTTTTGGTTAATAACCATCATGACCATGATAACAAATAACAAACATAAGCCTGCCACATGTGCCTGTCCAAATTAAGAGACTACCTAAAGTCATGTTTGTCATCTTTGTTTTTTTGTACATTTTAACTTGTTTTGTTATAAATACATTTATAAGAACAATAATTCTCTCCTTTAACTTAATTGATTTGTTTACAAATTTTCAAAACAGGATATTTAATAGCCCCCATAATATGGTTTGGATTTTTCTCAATGTTAAAGGCAGTACTCTTGCCTACAATTGCTTACATCAATTTTCATTTTGATAATTGTATCTTTGGCAATCATACATTACCTCATTTCTATTTTAAAAAAGAGCGACTAGTTGTGTTACATTCAAATTGTAAAAGAATTTACTTTTTGTATTCTAGGTGAAATATTTGAAGAAGATAATAAACATTCACATGCATTTCTCTGGCATGGTAATTTAAAGATAACTTTATTTCAAGTAGGAACTGTTGACCCTTTTATTTGGGCCCTTATATTTGAGGTTATGTACAAATAGTCAAAATAGTTATGACATCTTGCAGGGCTATTATTTTCTGGGACGCCTTCCTAGTTTTCATAGTATAGTTTTCAACTGCCCCAAATGGAATTTACTGCCATTTGCAGATCGACTTTTGTTTTGTTTTTAAGCACCATCATGCGACCCAATCATATCATAAAGTAAGTTAGTCTAAATAATCATGACGTCTGGCAAGGCTATTTTCTTTTCTTTCGTGAACACCTTTCCTATGATTAATGGAAAAGGGGGGGGGGTCGGTAGGAGGGTCCTGATCCCAAAATAAATCCCTAGTTCCTAAATTTTATGAATTTAAATAAATTTAAATCAAGACAATCCGAAAAAAGAATTCCTGGATCCTGAAAAACCTGAGCTTATAAACACCCTATCTCGTAGTCCTAATAAAGGTCCTATCCCCCCTACTTATGGAAGGTTACTTATTTACAGTTTTTTTTTAAATATGGCACTAGACTTGTCAAAATAATGATGTCTTGGAAGGTTATTTTATTGTTTAACTTTGAAGCCTTATAAAATGAGGGGGTGCACACTATTTGAGTATTTATGAAATACTCCGAAAACAACAAAACAACAAAACAAGTCATCATGGTCATGATCGACAATGAATAAATGAAATGTTGTTTGAATTTTATTTTTTTTCTGTGGCTCTGAAAATGCCAAAAAATTGTGAGTGTTTATTTGTCTTATGAATTCCGATTGTCCCCTTGTTCTTTAGATCTTGGTTCAATGTAAATCTGCTGCTGTGTCACTCATTCAAATTATCAGAATATTAGCCTGCATAGCATGGCATGCAGGAAGTCCGAAAAATTATAGAGGAGAGGGACCTAAAGCAGGTATCCTTTTTTCTTCCGTAAATATTTCTCCTGTTTATGGAGCACTACCAAGGTCTATATATTCATATTTAAAAATTGGATTAATCACAGTAAGAGTGGGTTATTTTTTGTTTAGGGAGAGGCTGAAGTCCGTTTTCGGGTGCGGGATTTTCTCACTATGCAGACGGGAAAAACGACGTTTCGGCCATGGATTCCGTAATAAAATAAAAAAAGTAGTTTAGAACAAAAAATCATACTTTTATTTCATATTCCATTTCAACACTATGAACAATCTTCCTAGACACATTCCTCATTTCCATTTTAAATTTTATTACCGAAAAACGCGATTTATTATTGTGTTTTTTTTTGGGGGGGGAGGGGTTATATAATTTTTTTTTGTTATAATCTTTATGCCTCTCGGTGCCCAAAATTGGATAATAAAATTTATCTTATCTTATCTTATAATTGTCTATCGGATACAGAGGTACAAAGATATATTTATATGCAAAATCAACTATTCGTAGCAAATAATGAAATACAGTTGCTGTAAAAAAAAATATACTTACTTGTCAGTTATTGACTGCCACACATTTGTTTTTCTTTCATTGGTGACTGAGGTAGTAAATTTTGATTTGATTACTTCAATGTTAGGAGTAACCTCCTCCACCAGTTTATTTATTTCCGTGGAAGACCAGTTCGGTTTTCTAGCCATCTTTTTCTATAATATTTTCCGGAGAAGCAGAGGGCGATTTACCCGGATGTTACAATCGTCAACGCACAATTTTCCTCTCCTTCACTAGAGAGCTAATCTTAAGACAAACGTAAACGTAAGTCTACGTTTACGTTTACGATCACCTTTGTGAAACACTCGTAGCTAAAATCTTACGCTTAGCGTACGTTTAATCGTAAACGTAGATCGTACGATTCTTTGTGAAACGATAGCCAGATCTCCATGTGTGGTATCCATTTCAAAGGTGAAACAAACCGCTTACCGGGTGTGTGAGTGTGGAAACAAACACTCCTCCAGAAGACCATTGTTGTGGGTTTTTGATAAGGTATCCAATATCAAGTAGCCATTTAAACCAACATATATTGTTTTCTATAGCATGAATCATTTTTATTTCAGGGCATTAACTGTCTTATATCTATTTTTTGGACGTATTTGGCTTCATTTTTTCAAAATTATCTATGTCGAGAGCGCTTTACTAAATCTCTAATGATGCATATAGCATATAGAATATAGCAAAATATACGCCCATATTGCATACATATATAACGTTTCTTTAGAGTACACTTAAAATTAAGTAAATGTTTTAACTAACAATTTATATAACTTTGTTTACTTATCTTAAATAATAATCGAGAAAAAGCAAGAAAAATAATAAACCAAAGCAATTGCAAATTGTAACGTTGTCTGAAGTCGTGATGTATAGTGTTATATTGTAATATAAATCATAAGAAATCATTATACTTTCAAATATTTCATTATTTAATAAACGTTTTTCAGAAACAAGAAGAATGTCCATCCCATTGTCAAGGTAAATTGATATGGATCATCACAAATGATACAAAATTAGAATCAATTTGATGTGTATAATTAATGAACATTGCTATGATGAATTTATATGGCAAATTATCATAATCTTCTTAGTGTGAATGAAGTAAAATAAACTCATCATAGATACCAGGACTAAATTTAGTATATAAGCCAGACGCGCGTTTCGTCTACAAAAGACATCAGTAACGCTCGAACCCCAAAAAGTTAAAATTAAATCCAGGTAAAAACACAGCTACTCAAAATACCAACAAGAAACAGTTAACAAACCGGAGAGTAATTTTCCGGATATATCAGGAATTCATGCTGCAGTAATAGCAACCATCTTTTTGTTCGTATCGCAAGGATGCTCTGATTGATACATACATGACCAATTGAACCAATATATCGGTTAATAAATTGGAAGTCGGACAACAAGAGGTCCAACTCAATTAATATCCGGAAAAGAGTGGACACAATTTTTTTTTCAAACTGCAAATCAAGATTATCGATATGACGGTAATTCAATTTTATGCAAATGTTGTACATGATATATAGATGAGTTATATTGTTGTTGTTGAACATTTATTTTGGAAATCAAATAGTTTTTTCATTACATATCATATCAACACACATTGATATAAGTTAAACACTGCAGTTTCAAATTAATTTCCGGTGTCCATAGATAAACAAACCACACATAATGTAAAATACATTTGCAGAAATAATCATGCATATAAAAAATTGTCTCGTCGAAAATCTGAAAAACACTTTTTTAAAAAGAAATAGCCTTTGATAAAAACATTACAACATTGAGAGACATCTAGCTGTAATTTGATTGCAAGACAAATTGGTAATCGTATATAGATGTTGTATAACACGCTTACATTATGGTAGTTTTCAAGAAGTTTTCGATCTGTTTTGCTCTGTAAAATCCACAGTAAATTAAATACTGGTTCATGTATGTACATTGAGAATATCACATCTCTCATTTATTAATGGTAAAATTTTACCACATAAAGGGAAAACATAACAAGTCTTATCGCAAATCGTTTCACAAACATTCTTAGCTTTACGAAACGTGTTTGTTTTTAATTGTTGTATTTTTTTTTTATATTTGAAAAAAATCTTAATTTTCATCTTCTTTTTTATTTTGTTTCACCTTTTCGAATTATTCAGGTCTTGGAAAAACTGCCCTGACACTGTCACCAAGCGAGCAACATCTCTCAAGACTTGCCAATCAGCTAGATATCAATAGTTGTAGAGAGTTGATGATTCATCTCGGGTTACAACTGAATGATTGGAATGATATTGATTACAGCTACACAAGGATGCCTATTGTTATCAAAATCATGGCATTAAATTTCTGGAGAACAAAAACCATACGGGGTAAACCCACAAAGTCATTCAACGACTTGGTGGATGCTCTAAAGGCAGTGGGGGACGAAAGACATTTGCTTTGCCAGGTTTGGACAGCTTTTGTTTTTTTTTTTTTTCTCAAGAAGTACAACTATGTTAATCATATTGTGTTTTAGTTTTTATACCATGTTTTTTAATCCCAATTTTTCTGTTAGAAGTTGAATCGTTTCAGATCTATATAGAACATGCCTTGCTTGATTGGCTCCGATGATTTTCCAAATGTCTATGCACAACTCTTTCAGGTGGACAATTGCGAGAATGGGACAAAACTTTTGTTTCAATCCACGAGTCAATATCAGTTTTTAAAAGGCGTATGTCTTTTTCAAATGTATGACATGTTACAATTATTGATCATCATTAACTAAGTGAATGCTTGTACTTGAATTGATTATAATTAAATTTTGGTTTTGTTTTTATGTTACCGACAGATTTATAATGTAACTTAGCTTTAATTTGTGTATCACGTCGATCGTTTCGATCTTTTAAAACTCGATTGTCAATGGACTCAAATATAGTACATGCATTTATTTAAACAAAACGTGTCCATCCTGTTTGAGCTTTTGATTTTGCCATTTGATTAGTTAATTTTCCGTTTAGATTTTTACTCGGAGCTCAGTTTTTTTGTAATTTAACTTTACATTGAGACCATGAAATGGTAGAAAGTTCACAGGAAACCAAGAGAAACCAATATATTAAAGACACGAGTCTTGTAATTGCAAAAAACCCTCAACCCTCTTCTCCGGTTTATTTAAAAAAAAATGTAAATTACCAAGGAGCTATTGACTTTGCCCTTAAGCAAACAAAATTAGACGTGTAACATTGACGGTAAAAAATACTGACATATATGCACAATAACATTATTAAAGTCTCTTCGGTGATGATTAAGCCAGAAAAGTTTAAAATCTAAACGTAAGTCAAAAGACGAAGTGCTTACATTGATGTATTTAAAAAAAAAAAATTCGGGGAAGGAATAAGAGTTTTGCAAGACTGAGGTATACTTTCATTTGAGTGCCACATGTGGAGCGTGATATGCTTACCCTTCAAGAGTACACAACACCATCGCCAGTTTTTGGTGGGGTTTGTTGTTGCTCAATCTGTATTCTTCTACATTGTAGTTTGTATACAGTTGAAAGTCTCAAGATTTGTTTTGCTTGTTGGCCATGGCGTTGAACGTTTATTTCAAATTATGAGTTTCAATTTCCCTTTGCTATCTTTCGTCTTTCTTTTATAAAGGTTACAGATTTTCAAAAATAGCACATTTCAATGAAACAAAAACTTGTTGTTCCATTGTATGTCGTACTTTTGTAGACGTTTTTGTTTGTATTTATATTGATTAAGAGTATAATACAATGTTGACAGAAGAACCCCTTATTTTGATAATTTTACCTCAGTTATTTGTTTGTTTTGCTAACACATTGTCATTATATTTAAAGTATATGCTACTGTCATAAAGGTAAGAGGTTAAGCTAGCTATACAATCAGGTTTATTACACCATTTTCTACATAAAGAAATGCCTGTACCAAGTCCGGAATATAACAATTATTTTCGATTTGTATAATGTGTTTGAGCTTTGGTTTTTGCTATTTGACATTTTGATAAGGATTTTCTCATTTAGAATTTTCTTTGGAGTTTTGTATGTTTGTTATTTTCTTTTCCAATATTTTTACCTGTTAAATGAAAAAGTTTTTTTTTTGTCATGTGAAACAAAGATGGTTCACTCAATACAAATTTTGGTGAAGCTATTATCGGTTATAACATTTTTGTCTAATAAACTCATCACAGAATTCAGATAACAAAGACCTTATTTAGTATTTATATCAAACTGTAGTAAATCTATGGAAATATGCCTTTGATTCACACGATATTCCACAGGTATACATATAGTTTCAATTAGATCTCACTATATTCATCAAGTAAACATACGCATGGTATAGTTTGAATAAGTTCTCGTGATATTCCTTGGGTAAACATACTTATGATATAGTTTGAATAAGTTCTCATGATATTCCTCAGGTACACATATTCATGATATAGTTTGCATAAGTTCTCATGATATTCCTCAGGTAAATATATTCATGATATAATTTGAATAAATTCTCATGATATTCCTTAGGTAAACATATTCATGATATAGTCTGAATAAGTTCTCATGATATTCCTTAGGTAAACATATTGTTATGATATTGTAATTATTGTATTTATTTATGTTGGCCTTATTTGTATTGTGTGGCCCGTTAGTTGTTTACAGACTAATTTTAGAATTGTGCAGTTTAGAAATCTCTGGAACAATTACAGAATGATTGGAACTTTCCAGAATGATCCTAATAAAAGATGCAGTATATAAACTTCTACATTTTACTAGAAACTTCTGTTGTAACTTTCTAGGATGTTCCATTATAGACTGTTCTAGAATCTTCCATGACAATTATATATATATATACAGATACTAAAGTTAAACTCTCACTCTTGGACTTAGACTTAGACATCGATAGACATTAGTATTCACCGCATTTGGATTGACACTTTAATTCTACAAACAACATCATACTGGATTGTGACCGTAGTAGTGAACGTAATATTCAGATTTGTAAACTTTTGTATAATAAATATTGTTAAATTTTATTATTGATTTGTGTCTTTTGTTGGCTACAATTTAAAGGCGATTTCTGGCCGTAACAATATCCATGATATAGTTTGAATAAGTTCTCATGATATTCCTTCGGTACACATATTCATGATATAGTTTGAATAAGTTCTCATGATATTCCTTCGGTACACATATTCATGATATAATTTGCATAAGTTCTCATGATATTCCTCAGGTAAACATATTCATGATATTATTTGAATAAATTATCATGATATTCCTTAGGTAAACATATTGATTGATGATATAGTTTGAATAAGTTCTCATGATATTCCTTAGGTAAACATATTGATTCATGATATAGTTTGAATAAGTTCTCATGATATTCCTTAGGTAAACATATTCATTATATAGTTTGAATAAGTTCTCATGATATTCTTCAGTTAAACATATTCATGATATAGTTTGAATAAGTTCTCATGATTTTCCGTAGGTTAACATACTCATGATATAGTTTGAATAAGTTCTCATAATATCCTTAGGTAAACATATAGTTAAAATTTGTTCTCAATCGTGTTATTCAGTGTGCAGAACTGATCTTGTATCATACACAAATCATATATACTAACACACTAACTGTATCTATTACTTACCTTTCAGGTTTTCAGAGAAGACACACATTTGTTAGGTAAGATTTAACTAACCGTATCTTGCAGAAACTTTATTTTTAAATTCCTAAGACTTTAGAAAATAATAATATTTCGAAATAACCATGTCTATAATATGTTTTTTTTTCAAATTTTTTCATCATATGTATATAAATGAAAAGTCGATACCAAAGTAATCAATCAAAAGAAAATATTTCAAGTACTTAGGACAAATGTTACCAGCGGTGTTACAATAAAATTCCAAATTCATACACAGTTTGGGAATCGTAGATATGAAATTATAATTTGTGAAGAACCACACTGATTCTATCAGAACATACACTTGTGGCCTTGGACGATTGAGTTTTCAACAGACAGTCGGTTTTTAAATTGGCACTTATTGTGCACGCTTACAGGATGATTAGTATTTGTAATTGTATGAAGCAGAATTCATTCAGAAACTTCTAAATGACAACAAGAAAAAACATCTTTCGAAATGCTTTTTTTTTTTTTTATCTTTTATTTGTTTTTCAAGAGTCAGGATTTTACACACCCCATTACACTACCACCTGCTGATAATTATCAAGGGGTAAATACAGAAGAAAATATACAAAATGAAGTCTGACTAATTAATGTTGAACAATAAGAATATTTTAAGTTACATACAATTGTATTTTATTTATCTCTCCTCTCTCTCTCTGTGACTTACTCATCTTTTTCGCTACAATATGTATCATGTCTTACTTTTTAATACAATTTTTTTTAAAGAAATAAATTTGCTCATAATTTATAAATTATTTCTTTTCTCTGAACTAAACATAGATAATATGAAGACAACACTTAGTTAAATATTACATGTAAAGGAGACCAAAATTTTTCACAAACTTGGATTTTTTATCATTTTTCTTTGCAATATGATTTTCAAAAAATTGGTATTTCTTTATTTTATTCTTAAACTCAATCATATTTGGTTTTGTTTCATTTAATTTACATTTATATATATAATTCTTTGTAATTATGATTAGCAGATTCAATAGCAAACGTTCATGTTTGCAACCAAGAAACACATTCTCTTTGATGAGATTTTTAAATTTACAAAAAAAGTTTCACAATATTGGAAAAAGACTGCCACAATTGAAAAGTTATTGGGCATTCAAAAAACAGGTGTTCAATGGTTTCTTCTCCAAGTTAACAAAAAAGTACATAACTTGGTATCTTTTAATTTGATTTTGTACAAAAAGGTATTAGTTGCTATAATTCTATGCAAACATTTATATTGAAAGGTTTTTAAATAAGCATCTCTACAAGACTTTTTTGTTATCATGAAATACTCTGACCATTCTGTACTATCAGTAACTAACAGTTCTTCCAATTTCAAAAATTTGATTGTTGGTAGTTGAAGAACTTCGTCTACTAAGTTTTTATATACAAATGTGGCTTTCAAATTACACCTGATTTTTTTTAGAAAGTATTACCAGTGTTAGACTTATCTAAATCTTGATTTAGACAGTTCTCTTTAAGGCATTTTTTCATAGTGTTAGGGATGTTTGATATCAAACCATAATATTTAATAAAATTGTTGGTTTGTACTTTTTCTTGAAATTGCTCAAATTTATAAAAAAAATTCATATTTTCACGATTGATAAGGTCACTTACTGACTGCACACACCCGTTTTCCCATTGAATGTCATATGGGAAAATCATCCAAAGAAGAAAAGTTCAAAATATCGAAGGAAAAAATGTCACTGACAGAATTTTCAGTAATAGGTTTTGCAGCAGAAAAGCATAGTAAAACATCCTTCCAGAAAGAATTTTTACATCTTTAAGATATCTCAACCGGCTTTTCTTTCTGAAGATTTAAAACCCTTTCACCCCCCATACTGCATAAGGTTTGCCAGTAACAACTGCTGCCAGTAAAAACTGCTGCCAGCCACCGCTAGGGTTTGCCAGCAGTCTTTTTATCCAACTGATTTTCAAATAGATATTAAATGAATGAAGATGTACCATATTAAGTCCACTTTGAGAATATCACCAATAAGTGTTGTTCGCTTAATTCTGTCTGGTTTTCCATTCCATATGAAATCATAAGATAATAAGGTGAGCTCTGTTAACCTGGAGTGTGATAGGTTTGGTAATGCAGTCAATAAATGGACCAACTTTGAAAAAGCAAGTGATTTACTTACTGTAATTTTTCCTAATAATGTGAGTTTTCGATGTTGCCAGCTCTTCAGAATTGCAGAGACCTCTTTAATTTTCTTAGCAAAATTAATTTCTGTGATACAGTTTAAATCTAAAGAAAATTCAATCCCCAAAAATTTAAAATTTGAATGTGACCAATGAAGTTTTAAGTCGGGACATAAAATAAGATAAAATAAGATCAGAATATTTTTTACTTCCAACCCATAGTGCTTTTATCTTTGAAGCATTTATTTTCAAACCTGAAACCTGAAATTTTATAAAAAGATTCAAAACATGGAAGTGTTTCCCTCAACGATATTTCTTGTTCTTTTGTAAGCTTAATGTTATGATTAAAAAATGATCATTGCAATTTAATTTTTGCTTGAGTACAAATTTTGATAAAAATGTTGTTGTTCCATCAGAATTTGTTATTGCTCTGAAATATGCTGACCTTTATCATCAATAACTTCTGTTACGGTTTTCTTAATAAAATTTTTCTTTTCTAATTTTTAAAAAATAATTTGTACACTTTTCACCATTCTCATGCCAGTTAGCTCGGGATCCAAGCAGCAAGCCTTCAACTGTCTTTTGTCTACAATTTTCTAGTTCCATTTTTTTTTTCAAATAAAGATTTTTGAACCTCATCATTTGGAGAATGATTCATAATACTTCAAAATATAAAATATCTTTTTCATGTTTGAATGACATTTTTTCCTCTCTGGATTTAGTAATGCTGTAATTTATGGACAAGGATCTAATCTTTATTTTCAATATTTCAAAAAATGTTTGATCATTACATGACAACTCAAAAGAAAGAAGATTTTCCATATCACCTGACAAATGGTATTCCAAAATAGTATCCTTAATATATGATTTAACCCTTTTTATATCATCTGCATCTCTAAGTAACTGAGAGTTAAATTTCCAATAACTTGTGCCCCGTTTCTCTAAACAAGCTGAGAAGGTGAAAATAATTGCTGAATGGTCCGTTCTATAACCCGGAATGATAATGGTATTCTTCATAAGTAAAAAAAGGTCTTCTGAAATTAAGAAATTATCGAGGCGACTTTGTTTTATAGGTGAGGACTGACGCCAAGTATATTTCATATCTTCTGGATAGTATGTACGCTAAGGATCAAGAAGTTCAAAAACATCAATGATTTCATCAATTTTTTTACGGGAGTTAGGGTTTCTATTATGTTTGATATAATATGTATCCATAAATGTATCTAATACAACATTCCAGTCACCACATAATGAAACACTGGTGTTTTTAAAGGTTAAAATATTCTGCATTATTTTGTCAAAGAATGAAGGTTCGTCTGTATTATAACCATACAGACATGCAAACCATAATCTTTGTGAAAAAAATGGTTATATCTAAAATTATGTAACGACCATTATCATCAATAATAGTATTATGCACAATAAAATCCAGGCCCTTTTTAAACATAACAGAGACACCTGCAATTTTAATGTCTTTATGACTGAAAAAGCACGTATTTCCCCATTCATATTCCCAGTATTTTTCAATGTCTTTATTGCTATGAGTTTCCTGAAAACACACTATTGAAGTATTTTTACTCCTAGCCCAATCAAAAACATCTGCCCTCTTTTTGGAGTTTGAAAAAAAGACCCCTCACATTCATAGTATCGTTACATTATTATTCATGATTATATCTGAAGTGATTATTTATAAAACATATAAGCAAGCTCATAAGTACAAATATACAATTGTAACAAATTAGACATACACAAACATACACACATACAAACATAAGATGTCGCATATCATTTTCTTCATTTATCATTGAATGTATAAACTAATTTACAGTATGGCATTATATAGTTATATATAAATCTAGCAAAAGAATACATGTAGATATTGTAAGGGGAGATAAGATTACATATTTATTTCATAATAAATGTTAGAGTTATTTCCCCTATACTTTATAGAGACAGTATAATTTAGATTAAAGAAAAATATATCTGGTATATTATTTACTATATATACAGGATTTCGTAATTCGGAATTGACATGAAACACTTCATTTTTTATTTTATACATTTATATCCATCTATTTATATTTATAAAAGCTGTATATTTAAAAAAAAATATTAACAGGTGTAACAGACTTAAAAGATAACTAACTAATTTCCATCTTTTAATTTCTTTTTCATTTTTTCTTCTACTTTGTCAAAGAGATAAAATGTTATTCTGCTACTAGTTTCAGTTTTGTCATACATATTACAGTTGTAAAACCATACATTCTCAAATTTTTCAGTGTTCTCAAGTCTTGCCATTAGTCCAAGATTGCGTTGTGATATGTCATCATGCAATTTCACTTCATTTTTCAGGGATCTTTTTTGTCACATAATCCGTATTTTAGTTTCAGTATTCTTTACCTTAACAATGACAGGCTTATGATAACCATCTTTCCCAGGTATTCTGTGGATGGCTAGTACATCACTGGGCTCAATATTTACAGTCACCTTTTAAAGTTTCAATTAATGCTTTTCTCAAATTCTCACCCCTTTTTTTCAGGAAAGTTTAGCATTCTTATATTATGTTTTCGACTGTATTGCTCATTATAATTGGCTAACTTTAATGCATCAATAGATCTGTTAGTATTGTCACCAACCTTTTCCACTAAGTATTCAATAACTCTATCTTTAGCCCTGATTCTTTCCCTCAGATCCTTATTCTCAATCATCAATGTATCTAACTTATCATCAAATTTTCCAGTTGCCTCACTTTTTTTTACACTCAAACTTACTGCAAAATGATCTAATAATTTTTGAACAATGTTACTAACTAAAGTTTTTAAGTCCTTTTGTTGTACCAAATAAACCATAGCATTAGTAAGGTCAGTCTTTGTAACTGTGCCCTGACGAGATTGTTTTATTTCACTTAAATCATTTTGAATACCAGTCAAATCAATACCTTCTACAATGTCATTTGCATCATCTGAATGGAATCGTTTGTTCTGCTTGGATGGTTTTTCCTTTACAGATTCTTTAGAAGAATTATTGCTCCCAGGCTTTTTTGGTGCTAACATTGTAGAGTTTTTGCTCCTTTACTGTCCCCATGCATGGTGGTAATACAGACAACACTACTCAGAAAATCAATATATTACAAATATTTTCCAATTCAAAATATATAATTCCACTAAAGTAAATCCATCTTTCAACAAAATATGAAGTAAATCATATTTCTGTAAAGTTCATCAAATTCCAAACATCATCATGATCATGATATGATTTGCATATTAGATAAATTCCTTCAAAAACCAGCTTTAAATTGCCAAAAAACTGCAGAGCTGAAAATCAACCCACAACTAGATTGGCAGCCTTCTTAAATTTAGATGCTTTCTTACCTTCGAATATATATTTATATTGACCGTTCACTTAAGAACCTTCAATATAATCGTTACTTACATCTCATATATCCCAGTGAACATGAAATTAACGATACTATTAATACCAGAAAGACTGCTTCATACGTTGATCTTTTCCTTAATATGGACACAGATGAACGACTTTACACTAAAATCTATGACAAACTGGATGATTTCAACTTCCAAATTATCAATTAACCCTTTCTGAGCGGTATGACATCCTCTGTCCAGTTGAATGGTGATTACAGATCTCTGTTGATCCGTTTTTCTCGTGCATGTTCACGATTTACGGACTTCGTACACAGAAGTGTGCTCCTGACGAGTTATGAGGAGAACATACTAGTACTTAAAATGACACACAGTACAGTTTATGGACTCCATAACGAATGGGTTTATATATGTGATGTATTTGTATTTTTACTTATTAATGACAATTATAATAGGACGTGCTTCTTTAGCTTTGTAAACAACACTGTGATAAAATTCTCGATAAAATATAATTAGCGCGGACTCAGAGATAAACATAATAATGGCTGTTACAATATACTTCCCACGAAAATCTACATGTATTGGAACCTATTTGCAGACCCTTTGCCGATTTTATTGTTTTAAAAAGTGCAATTAACAAAAGACAAAATAACTTTTATTCTTATTCGTATGCATAATAAAAAGTTGTACGACTTTGCCCCCCCCCCTCGAGCTATAGAAAAACAGTACATTAACGGGTGTTACACGGACTCTATTTAGATGATACACGGACTCTTTTTAGTTGTTACACGGACACTTTTTATGAATAGAATCACTCGTGCATGATCAGTGAGTTCATGGGCACTTTTAACTTTCAATTAGATTTGAACTTTTTGGTTCACCGACTTATTTCCTGTCTTTTTATTGAACAAAATATTAACGTTAGCATCAATATCTATTTTCAAACATTTCCATTAAAATACTATTCATATCAGTACACTAAGGGATTAGACATTTAACTTCAAAGGGGGGGTATGGTTTTTTCCTAAAAAAAAGATATTTTGATCACAAATTTTATCAGAAAAAAATTATCATGGTCAAGCAGATGACAAATTAATGTTTTGCATGATTCCCTGATTTCCGAATACCGTAAATAGTGCTATTTTAAACAAAAACATTTGGGTGATGGCGTTGAAAGTAAATAGTTAATTAATGTACTAAAAAAAAAGAACATACCGGCCCCTTTATGAAGCAAAATATTCGGTCAATAAACGTTTTCTTCAATATATGGATATAAATAGTATTTTGGACAATGCTCAAAGTAAAGAAATGATGATACTAAAATATTTCTTTAATATATTACTTTTTTATGAAGTTGCCTTTTAAAAGTCTTAAGTGTGTACAACATTCATCTTTTCCTTTAAATGGCTCTTTTTTTTTATCAAATAATTACCTAAATAGATTCCTGATTTTTTTTTTTTAAAAATATCGGTTGAAGGGAAATGAAAAATGTTTATACTATAACTTACATTTACTGCTTTATGGCTATCTAAATATCTCAAATGTTTAGTCTTGCAAAATGTATTTTAACTTTCTTGAAACGTCGTACAAGTCAGATAAAAAAACAAAAGTAACAAAGGAAAGAGGCCGGTAACACAGCCGAATAGTTTTTCTGCACTTGTAGTCAGGACCTTGATCTGACTACTCGTGCAGAAAAACTATCCGGCAACGGTTGTTACCGGTCTGTTTCTTTGTTACCTTTGTATTTTATCTAATACATGTAATGCACAAGAGCTCGGAGAAATGAACAAAATAAAAATGTAATAAAATTCCGCGAAAGTCTATTAATCTTTTTGGCGCATTTACATGTAGGTCATTTCAAAACATGACGTCATTCAAATGAAACCGCCAAAGTTGAAAGTTTTCTGTTACGTGAACCATCGGAATTCGTATGATATTGTATTAAAACTGAGTTTTGAGGTAGGTTTTGTTTTATTTTCTATTATATTGCATTATTCGCATATTTACTCATTTCAGCAAGTCAACATGGCGGCTCCTTAGTTAAAAAATGTCAACTTTGGATTTGACGAAAGCTTACGAGAAAAACATGTAAATTAAAAATGGGAAATGTTGGGTTTGAGATTTTAAAGAATTAAAAAGTTTCTTTTTAGCAGTTATTCACGAAACAACGTACTCAAGTTACATATTTATAAAGATATTGGAGCTTAATCTAACTGGGAGTAAAAAATAACAGCCACACACACAGTATAACCACCCTAACGCTCAGGATAAAATTCGAATATCACGGCCCAGGCCATGTGTAAATTTCCAACAATCTATGGCTTTCATGAATTATTTCTTAATTTTATAACGTCTTGATTGTATTTTACCATCTACGTCGTCTGCTAATTACCAAAGGTGACTTAATCCTGAATATGACTATTTTGCCGAGTGTTAATTATGATGTTTCTTTTGTTAGTCTGGTTAGATATTGTGTTGTGTCTTATCTTTTGTGTTTTGAATACTATTTTTTTTCTATATATGTAAAAGTTCAGATGATTAGTCAGCTATTTCATGTATACAATTTAGCTATTTAGTTAAACGCAACAATATGCACAAACTTGTTCATCGACATGCCTCATATATCAACGTAAATGTTTTTTTTTCCAAATATTATGTATATATTTTGACAGATATTGCTGAAATCCGACTACAAGAAGTTCCACACGATGATGTTCTGAAAGATCTGCCCAGAAACCTTGGAAACTGCGCCATACAACTCGGAATTGAGCTGGGAGTTAGTATAAGTTCGATAGAGGAGACATTGACACGGCACCCAAGGGACATGTACAATCAGATAGAAGACATCCTGAGGAAATGGAAAACTTCAAGAGGAGTAAAACCTACAATATACAGGATAATGTTAGCTCTTGAACGCGTACATACTGGAGGATTGGAATATTTGAAGGGTTTCTACATTGGACAGTAAATCATGGTCATATCTAATAAACATATAATAGTAATTATGAGATATCACTCTTAACTTCACAAGATACGATAGACAATCAAATTAAAAGTAGAATCTATCAAATAATTCTATGGAAAAATATGATTGACTGAATTTAAAAAAAATCATTTTCGATTCGGGAAAATGTTTATGCTTGTACTATACTCTGTTGTGCGAATGTCAAATCTAACAAAGCCTACAAAGCTGTCTATAAAGCTGTATGCATATAATTTAGATGTTCTTTAAATACAGTTATTATAGCAGCTGCCTAGTAAGGGTTTCCGTTTTAAATATATATAAAGTGTTTGTATACATGTAATCATTGAAGTATTATATTGACAGGAACTACAACGATTAATTATCACTTATTTATAACCCGGGTAGCCCTGTAGAAAAGAAATGAAAACTGTCTAATTAGTACGCTGTCGTTAATTTCTTTTGTGACTATCTGCGATGTCCTGGTCATTAAATTGACCAGATATACTTCTTATCAATCACTTGATTTTCATCGAGACAGCTTTACATCATTGCCTGTCGTAAAACACCTTTACTTATTTCAATCGCGTTGGTAGACCTTTATTTGTGAACAACTTATTTAAACAAATCGGCTAATGCATAACAAATTAAAATCGGCCCAGAATTAATTATTCTACAACGATTTGAAATAGTGAGTGACATAATTTTATTATGTTGTGGGTTAAGTTTAAATGGTGTCACTATACACATCCTTGAGTCGTAGTACTAAAATGATTTCAACACATCGGGGTTCAGCTGTACATTGGTATATATCGACCAATGATCTTACCATGGATTAAGAGTGAAGCTTAATTATTCCTTCATTTATCTAAAATATCTTTGGTCTTTTGTCTTTATCGAAACAATAATTTACAATCGTCTTCAAAATGCAGGAAATATGTGCCACTTGAGTAAACAGTATGAATAAAATCACAACTTGCGATATATACATATTGTGCAATGTCTACCGAAAAATAAATCAATAAAAATGAGGCATTTATTCAATAAATTTGGTCAAATTCCCATTAGAATTATTTATGACTCGCATTAATCTATCAATCATTCAATTGGCACACATATGCAGATGTAGGATAACGGAATCTACCTACTACATTTATCACAACTTTCGATTTCTACGTTTATTTCCGTAATCCCGAGAATGACAATGTTGTAGGGCGCCACACGCTGGTGTGTTAATAACGTGCAATTTTTCATGCTAATTAGCATGTCATTAAATTGCGCGCGGCATCGCAGATAAAACGTTTACCACATGTGGAGCAGGATCTGCTTACCCTTCCGGAGCAACTTAGATCACCCCATGTTTTTGTTTGGGTTCGTGTTGCTTATTATTTAGTTTTCTATGTTGTGTCATGTGTACTATTATTTGTCTATTTGTTTTTTTCATGTTTAGCCATGGCGTTGTCAGTTTATTTACGATTTATAAGTTTGATTGTCCCTCTGGTATCTTTCGTCCCTCTTTCGAAGTTGGGTCGGAGTAGTTACTGTCAATATAGTACTTCAATGATGCAATTAAGATGTTTTATTTACATAATATATAAAGTACAGTTATTATATCAGCTGCCTAATTAATAAGGTTTTCAGTTTTAAATATCTATAAGCAGTATTTGTATAATGCTAAATAACATTATTGGAAACAAAATTATAATGCATAACAATAACATGGAAAAAGTACGACTTGTATAGCATCATATGCGGAATTGGAAAACACCTGTATATTTAGTGAGGATAAAACGCATGATAGTGAACCGATTACTGTTAGATGTAATATTAAAATACCCAGCACAATCAAACAATGGGCAAACCGGAACCTGTTTAATGTTCATGAGTAATCTTAACTAATGCCATTCTTGTCACAATCAAACATATATATTTTTTTTCTAATCATGCTCGGTGTAAAATATAGTGAAAATGAGCAATACAAGTTGGTACTGTTTAAATTGATTGTATATGGTGTGTAGAATTTGAATATAAATATGTTTTATATGCTATTAGCTGACAGGTATTTGCATGCGTCATTAAGGTTAACAGACACACTGTTGTAGGAATACTTGTATCAACATTTTTTTTGAATTTTTGATAGAAATAACATTGTTCACTAAGAAAGTGTAAGTGTTTCATTTGATAAATATAACATGTTATTTTTTTTCAAGTGATACGTCTTGTTTGGTAATAGCATGTCTTATGAATTGTCATGTTCTGATAGATAAAAGTTTAGCCTCATCACTTGAATCATATTAATTTTCCAAACACGTATCGGATACAGTACAACCGTATTTTTAAAATAATCATAATTCGAAAATTGAAAAGAGACGAACTATCAAAATTAGCCAATTAAACCCCCTGAATGCTTTGTACGACTGCATATGTTATCTCATAATCATGTTAACGTCTTTGTTATGATTTGGGCGTACTTAATCGAAGTAAGTATAGAGAGTGTTTCGTGTGTACAAAATTGATTAAATGTTATAAGTATTATGTATGAATGCCATACATACTGTCGTTTAAATGCGACATGAAGTTTAAGACAAACAGGATGATATTTTGAGTTATGAATAGGTTTAATAACACATATGCCAGACCTCTGGTGGTACAAGTTAAACCATTTATTGGCAAATGAAACAAATTCAAATGTTTAAGTACAGTTATATAGGTACAATTCGTTTATTAAACTAAATAATACTAAATTAAGTAATATTTTATTCGGATGGCGTTTATTGAACTGTAATAGTTTGCTTGTTTTGTCAAATAGATTATCAAATCATTAATAAAATAGATTAAGTCGTGATCTGACCTTTTTTGTCAAAAGTGAATGCTGCTCCATATAATAGATAAACGCAAGGGTACTGTTTTCTGTTGTTATAGTTATACATGTGTTATAGTTATTGTATTGTAAATATTTGTAATATATGCTTGACGCTATTATGTTTTACTAAACAATGTTTAAATAAGGCTTATCACGTTCTTAATCATACATTTGTGTACAACTACTACGGATATAGTCTAAATTAGTAATATCAAACTTTTTACAGAAATTGCATTGTTTCGTGAATTTTACATTTTTTTTATTAATTTATAAGATCTTAAAATGTATGTTAGTATTACAGCTCCGTCAGTATTAACATATATGAATTGTTAAATGCATCTTTAGCATACACGATATATAAATAGAAAAAGATATACAGGCATCATGGTTACCTGTTTCTTTTTTAGAATTATTGGAAACATTTCTCTGTTTTCAAAAAATTGACAAAAACATCTAAGTTTCTCAAACAAAAACTAAAAGCATTTTGCCAAGTCCTTTGTATGAACGTTCACACTATTGATTGTGTGCTGTAAATTCTTATCAACATTTTAATAAGTTCTTGCATGTCATATGTATGTATATATCAAACTGATTTTTACATGAAAGACACCATCGAAACGAGAAACTTTGAATGATAGTGTGGTTTAAAAACACACAGATGGATAGTTTTAAATTAGAATCTATAACAAATGCGACGAATTCGATTTTGCCATTGAAACATTTCGCATGAGACATTTTCTTTTTTAACATTTTCAGACTTCATTGAGTACAGTGTGCTTGTACCTACTTTCTACATAATTATTATCAATTATTGACTTGTTTTGTGAATTCCATAGTTTTGTTCTAAATCTATAACTTTTTAACAAGAGTGTAAAGTATTTAAAAAAAGTATTTTCCTGTAACAGCTGCGTCCATCTCAAAACATTGTTAAATGTATTTCTAGCATAAATTAGTTATTAACAAAAAAAGTAGAAGGGTATTGTTATCTACTATTTGGTCGGGTTGTTGTCTCCTCGACACATTCCCAATTTCTGTTCTCAATTTTATCATGATTTCCTGTTTGGTTTTATAATTCGATTAAGAAGAGTTAACTCAAACGCAAACACTCAATCCTCTAAGCAATACATTAGCACGACTAAAATAATAAATAAAACTAGTTTAATAGTCATAATAACGAATTTATAAGTCGATGTGATGTCTTAAACGACGACACTTCTTTTGGATAAGAAAAAACAATAACGATTAAAGAAAAGTTACATAGTAAATCATCTTATATAGAATGTAAATGTGAAGTTTGATCTAACTGTCTAAAATGTGATTAAAGGTATTGCTAAAACTATGAAATATAACATGTGATTTGATAGTATTTTGACAATTACCATCTATATGTATAGACTACTTAATGTTTACAATGTTTTTTTTAAATGGATTATTAATAATGATATTTTTGTTCCTAGCATTTCGCAATAAAAGTGTGGCTTCTATTTGTTCTTGTTATTTGTAAACGTTCTTTTAGTGGACACACTTATTACAGTACAACATAGAAGTGCGACTAAATAAGCCACAAGACAATAAACCTTAGCTCCCAAATCTTGCATAACATTTTCAAAATTGAGGTTGGCTGAGAAATCAATATTACCACAGAGAGAATACATTTTAAAAGATCATTCCGTATCGTTACGTATTTAGTGGAAAGTAGTCTCTGCGCCACAAAATGCATCCATGAAACAAACAGCTTAACTTGGTATTTGTGCAATATTTTCATCAAACTACGTGTCATTGATTACAAATACTATGAAATGCTATGCATGAGTCATTGATTACAAATACTATCACTAGTAGCACGATTTCAGTCTGAAACGGTCATTTTGGTCTGATCGTATCTTAATTGACTGGATTTACCGCTAGAGGAAAACGTCAAGATTTGTCAGATCGTTCAGTCTCCATTCGGATCGATAGTCTCATTAGGTAAATTAGTCCCGTTAAGGCATGTCAAGATATTTAAGACTGTATCTTCTAGCGAGCTGTTTAGATCCGTTAAGACCGTGTCAGACCAAAACAGACCATGGATACAAACTGACGTCAAGATGTTGTCAGACCGTGTCCAGTCGTGTTCAGATTTTAATAATTTGGACACAAAACGAGTGAAACTTTCCCATTATTTATCAGGGGTTGCTCCCCTTTCAAGAATAAAATAAAACTGTGAAAGAAGACGATTTTTTTAACTGAAAGTCTACCACGTCCCCTTAATCATGTTATTTAAATAAAACAAATATTCAATTTTAATTCTAACTTCTTCCTATTTAATTATTTAACACTGTTTTATAATTATATAAATAAAAAAAGTAGCTCAAAGTCATACTGCTGCACAAATCGCCGCGAATTGACTAAAAAAAATCAACAGATTGCCGAAATAATATTTGATTATTGAATATAAGCACCTGAACCTTTGTATTTAATGGTTTACAAGTGATTGCAATACGTTTTATATGCAATTACAGACTGCCGTACGTGGTGAAGAATTTGTCATTCATTTTTACACCCTTATTTAATAATAACGGATGTCGGCCGTGAACACTTGAAAACGTGATCTTAATATGTTAAATTAAATTTAAGATGTAACTATTTTTAAATATTGTAAATGAATGCATTATCATTTATCTTTTATGTTACCTATATAAATTGCATTTGAGTAAATTTGAGGCAGGGAAAAAAATATATAGATATAACTCTGTCTTTTATCGTTTTCTGTTTATTGTCATGACATTGTCCGTTAACTTTATTTTTGCCAGACTCATGCGTTTGACTTTCCATCTTTATTTTTTAATGTGTCTATAATTCGAGAGCCTTTTGTAAAAAAAACTACATACCAGAAGCCTTCGTTAAAAAATAAAGTTTGAATATTATAGCAGAAAAAGGCTTATAAATTCATTCAAATTTATATTTGAAATAGGATAAATAATCAAGAAAATGTTTATAAATACGTCAGACACTGTACTTAAAGTACATTTAAAGACCAGGTTACATATATATTACATGCATACAGCATAATAAAGCTGGTTTAATTTGAATGACTATCCATTAGGGACATTTTTCGACGATAATTAATCAAATCTGACAAGTTTAATTAAAAACGGAAAATAATTCTTCGCCCGTAAACGATTTAACGTTACCGTACCCTCTTTATTTTTGTTGCATTCATGTCGCATGTGTGTCGGCAGTGTCAGCGCTTCTAATAGCTAACTTATTTTACATAAAATCGTTGACATGGTAGAAGGAAACTATAGTACAATATAAGCTGAGCTGGAAATTGCAATTGGTGAGTAGAAATGAATATTTTAATACATGTCTATCAGAATAATCATTGATCATGGATCATCACCCAAGAATTTGAAGGAAAAATGTTCACATTTGTTAAATTTGTGCATACAGGTATGAATCGACGTTCCAATACTCCACACTCTTGGATAGTAGCCTGTTCAAAGGCAAAGTAAGAATTTGGGCTTCTTAAAAAATTGTTCCTGTGATTGGACCCCCCCCCTTTTTTCATGTTTTTTGGAAGATCAATGCATGATTTAAAAAGTTACATATAAACTAGTATGGTTTAAACCTCCTTTTAAAAATGGCGGGATCCACCCCTGTTTATTGCCTAACATGCATTGACATGTGGGGTATTCACAATGGTATGGTTGTGCGGGATGGCCTATACAACAGTTACAAGACCTAAACCCCTGATCGAGTAATCCTACAGTCTGAGTGGCAGCCCTGGCAGCCCAGGCTTGTAAAATTGCTCTCGGGCCTGTAAAAATTATATCTACAGGACAACAGAATCTAACTAAAAAATTTCAAAAATTGAGCTCTGGGCCTGTAGATTTAAAAGTTCATCGTGAAGACTGATCCTATATATTGTATGTTAATGTATTGATAACTGTCACGTCCTAAATTTGCATGAAATATTTGTCACTTTTTTTTATTAACCAATAACCAACCAATCTTCACATGTTACGATGTAGTCCGAGACAAGCTTGTCTGGCAAAACAGCCGTTTGGATGTCAGAGTAATCTCAGACTAGTTACGACGATGATATACCTATTTATATAGCCACTGGTGGGTGATATACAATAATTATAATTTGTCACATATGTGTTATGAATACCTTCAACATGTTCAAGGCTTGGGTTTATATATATGCAATAACCTCAAAATTGCCCGGGGCAAAAAAAAGAGTATATTGATATTGTGCCCTGACATGCCTGATTCCAAATGATGAGACGACATTGCGTCCTTAACAACAATTTTTAACACTTTTCATCTTTTGTGATAAGAAATTTAAGATTTTACCGGGTATGATTCATTATTTTGTTATAAATGATTTGTTATGCTCTAAATTTTGTAGAACTTAAATATATGTTATAACAAGAAAAAGAGATTATGTTGAAATTTTTATTTTTATCTTTTGTATATTAATTATTATTCACTGTCATGACTGTCATGACTAAATAAAAATTAGATCCCACGCATGCGCGGCATAGTTACTGTAAATAAGTGCCGGACACGTTATCATCAGTATGTTGATGTATTATAAAGAAGAAGAAGAATCTTATAAATACTATTTGCTTTGTCACCATGTCACGTTGGTAGTAATATTCAACAAATTCTATTTTAAAATAAAAAAGTATTATAAATTGATCACAACAAGTATAGTGCTATACAATGCTATAGCCTCTATTAGACAGTAACCCTTCAATGAAGTATACACCTAAGAAAACATTGATGTAGAAAGAGAGAACATTTTGTTTTAGAAATAGAACCTCAAAAAAGGGTTTTATTCTTCTTCTCATAAGGGACTTATCAATTAAATTGTATAAGTCATAAATTCATTTCTTTACATCATTAAACTTTGTTGTCAAGCAAATTATGATTGCTAGTTTTTCTTGTAGATAAATTATACAAGTTTATGTATAATAAATACTTTATTCTTAATGTATGTTTTTTTTGTAGATAAGATATCACATTGGTTTGAGCATGATTCCCAGCCAGATTATGAAGCGGCATATATCATGTATATCAATGTATATATAGGAAATATATAGTGTCACTAAGTTACTCTCATATGGTACCTCATTTGTACCTGTAGCTATAAATTGTGAAATGGTGGATTCATTCATAATTTTGTGTTACTTATTGGTTTGGAAATAACGTTGATAGAGCTAAACAGCATTATGTCATGATGTACAGTTGATGGGATGATCTGATTGGACAAAAAGAGAATTGTGAATTGAACAAATAGCAAACTTACAATTCATAGAAAAAATGTAGGAAATACAATGTACTACATTACTTGGTGACAGAGCATACCTTTGATATATATATATATATATATATATATATTTGAAATAAGTAATATTAACAATTTGAAATAAAGAAAATTTAAAGTTTTCTAGGAATATTAGTAGTGCATCATATCTTAATTCCATGATTATCTTGGATAGTTATATCATTAAGAATAGAAAATTGGAATAATGGAAATTTCTAGTTTCAGTGAATATCAATCATTGTCAATACTAAACGTGCAGCATCATGATCATACATCATCTGATTCACCTTGGATAATTATTCATTTGAAATAAGAATTTGGATATAATAAGAGTTTCTATGCTGCCATTGCTATTGTTGGCTACATGTACCACCAGGGAGTGTTAAACCTCCTTTACTTTCCATGAGGGTCTGTCACGGTCCATCACTATTGGTTAGTGTCATATATATGCATGATGATGGAAGTTTTTACCAACCTAGACAAGCTTTAGTTTACAGCCCTGGCATGGTTGTTGGTTAGAGTCGAATGACAGCTTGCTGTATAGTTATAATAGTCTGAATGTATCTACATGTATTTTAATAATCTTCTAAATTACTGTTCATTCTGAAACTGGCATTTTATAATAGTAGTCAAACATATTAAACAATACATGTACTTCAAAGTATCATTTTATTTTGTCTCGCCTTACACAAAAGTCATGAAAGTTGGTTGTATACAAGAAATTTGTATTACAGTCTTGGGGTGATGATGTAAGCTATTTTATAGAGCTTTACATTTTAAAAGCTAAAAGAGCTGGATGTTTCTTGTCTTGTATTCAGATGCTAGTAGGTAATTAATATGTTATGATGTTTCAGTTTGCCATTATATGTACATTGCACCTGACCCCATTTTCATGGTTCAATGACTGCATGTAAAATATACTGTTACTTAATCAATGAAATGCTCTTTTATACTGTATATTTTATATATGTAATTGGATACATTTTATTGTATATGAGTATCTTGAAAGATCTACTTGTCTATCAGGTTGGGTTGACCTGACCTTGACCTTCATGGATAATTTAAGTGATTAAGGTTATTTCAGTTTGATACAATGTTAACATGGTTAGGTTTGTTTCTCAGTTTATACTTCCTAATCATGCTAATAAAATTGACACTGGAAATGGGGAATGTGCCAAAAAAGACAACAACCCAACTTCAGAGCAGACAATAGCCGAAGGTCATCAATGTTTCTCATAAGCTATAAGCTACATTGTACATGTATAGGATCACTACTTTTGGCATAATTATGGAATAAATGTAAGTTGTACATGTTTGACATTTTTGAATGGCTTATTTCATCTGACAATGACACCATTTTCATGGTTTTTATGTTTAGTCTTTTTCTCTGTTTCTATGGTTACTATAAACGTTTAACCATAAATTTGGGGTATGGAAGAACTGTGAAATTCAAAAATTCATGAAATTCATGAAATTATCTGTCCTATATCTGTCTGGCATGGTTATTTTGACTGGACTTCATTTTAATGGATTATTGATAATGTAAAGTTTATGTGATACTTATAGACTAGTAAAATCTTCTTATTTCAGAATTTCAATAAATAGATCATGAATAAGTCCACATTTAAAAGAATGTCTGTTTCCCATCCCAGGGGGCTTATTTTTTACCTGGGTGTGGGGAGGGGAAACAAACAATTTTTATTTTGGCCTAAGGAGATATGGTGAGACGACTATCAACCATTTAAACCATGTAGACCAAGTGATTTACTTGTTAGTCACTATATAATAGGTCACTGCACACCCTTCAACAATGACCAAAAACTAAAACTTTATAATGAGCACCCTATAAAAGGTTCAGCCTGTAATGAGGCATCTGACACAGTTAATGTAAAATATTCAGACGAAAAACCCAACAGTGATGACAATTTGATTTATTATACCATACCCTCCCCCCCTCCCTTGAAGTTAAATGTCTAATCCCTTGGTGTACTAATATGAATAGTATTTTACTGGAAATGTTTCGGAAAATAGATATTGATGCTAACGTAAATATTTTATCCAATAAAAAGACAGGAAATAAGTCGGTGAACCAAAAAGTTCAAATCTAATTGAAAATTAAAGTGCCCATGAACTCACTGATCATGCACGAGTGATTCTATTCATAAAAAGTGTCCGTGTAACAATTAAGAAGAGTCTGTGTATCATCGAAAAAGAGTCTGTGTAACACCCCTTAATGTACTGTTTTTCTATAGCTCTGCAAAGGGGGGGGGGGGGGTCAAAGTCGTTCAAAGGTCACTGTACGGCCTTTAACAATGAGCAAAATCCATACAGCATTCTAGTACGGCATACGTTTTACCTCAGCGAACTCACTGTCTTGGTGATGTATCAATCATTTGCTTCAGGTCGATCCATTTCGCATCTCGTCATGAATATGCGTGATATATTTGCCACTGGACATTAAGGGAGCAATCAATTTATCAGTTTCATTTAGTGATGCATGCTAATTATATATAGTTCTCAAATGATAATTGTCTAAAACTGTTTCCATTTTTGTGTATTTTATTTTTTAGCGTAAATTTTAGAATTTCTTTCCGAATCTTTCTCTTTGCATTTATTTGTTTGTAAACATTTAATAAAGTAGTCCATGTCAGGGGTTAGATTGTATACAGCCAATCTAGGACCAGGGCAGTAGAACAGAAAATAGTCTCCATTGTATACATACATATGCATTTATGTTGAAGCGTAAAACAACGACATGTAGTTGAGTTCGTTTTGGTGAAACAATTACTGTCAAATCTTTATATATATATATATCTGGTAAAGTTGTCATAAAAGCAAAAACGGACGAAAAAGTTGGCAACAGTTTATAATAAGACTAAACTTATTTTGGCCGTTTCGTTTCTTCTAAAGTGTTAAATTCAAGTTGTCAACCATGCGACTGGCTTACTTGGAGATTCAGGTGACCTTTTTCGTTTTTTAGAAATTTCAATCAAAGTTCGTATATCCCTTCAACGATTTATTCAATTTTTTTTAACGTATAGATAGCGCGAAACTCTCACTACACCATGCATAGACTTTTTTTTCGACCAAATGCGGCTGCTTATTTATAAAACCGAACAACCAAACGTCCGCACCCAATTTTAGCAAAGATATACTGTCGAACGGGAGATGTAAATATTTCTATACCCAATCAATCATTTGATTTTGAAAACAATTTTAAAGGTATACATTAATACGACATCAATCCAACGACACATATCAATCAAAACATTAAGAGTCAACACACAGATTTTTGTTATAGAAAGAAACCTATACAGAATAAAAAGCCTAAACCGCAACAAGACTAAATAATATGGGAGCAGTGATTTTTTTAGACAAAAATGCAAGTGTTCCGTAGAAATATTTCACGTACCATTTTTTTTTATTTCGATCGTTGAAAATTATAGCAGGTGTGATATAAATCAGTAGATTCAGGCCAAAACTATAATATGGAAATATAATATGAAAATTAAGCCTGCTTTGTACTAGACCGACACACTGAGATGGATTGTTAACGTGTAAGTTCACAAGCTAACAGTTCGAAAGAAAGAAAAAAACTCTTTGTTAGACCCGTTTGGGATTCGGACTAAAGTCCTCTCGCTGTTGAGGTGAACTTATTCTCACGAGACCAACCAGGAGAGAGGTCGCATAGTCATACCATGGAAGTATTATATTGACGTCAATATAATACTTCCATGGTCATACCAAAAACTCGAGCATAATAAACAATACAGTTTAACAGAATTATCACCGTTACTAATGCGATTTTAAAGTCATGATCTTATCTAAATTAGATACCGTTATGTGATGTTGGTATCTACACGTATGAATAGAGATGGCCGACATCAGAGTAGATTGAGAGGACCATCGCTCTCTGCAAATTGAAAACTCTTCCTCAATGATGTTAGTGGTCCCACTGTAGCGAGCTGTTGCAAGGCTAAATTTCTATCCTTATTAAATCTTCTCTCATTATTCAGTGGTTACCGTATTTCAAGTTTACTTTTAATCTTATTGTCGAACGACTATTTGAAGTGCTTCCTATTATATTTAAAACTTGTGTTCTCGTTATGAACACAAATGAAATATTTGCCACTGGAGGTGACTGAGGCAAACAACAATGAATCACCATCACTAAAATATAAGTATTTGTTCTCACAAAATACTTTGTAATTAATTCGAAGAATGATGACAATTTCTCATCTATTCACGTTTTGATCGAGCCGCTTCAACCTCAAATCTTGCTGCATTGTTTTACATTTAGGCTACTAGTATTAAACACTATTGTATTCATTGAAGTTTACATGCGTAGTTTTTTTTATTCAAAAGAATAAATTAATATTTATAAATAAATTGGACTGAACAAACAACACTAATTATTTCGCATTTGCATGTAACGCAGTTTAGAAAAATAAAAGATTGGATTTTTTTTAGATTAGCACACATGCAACGCATCCCCACTTAGGAGTCCTCCAAAAAGGTAAAATTTACCTGTAAGGGAACATGTATGTCTGGTGTATGTATATCACTCGTTCCATCTACAATATACGGAAATGACACGACCGGGTATTGTAAAGCTTTGAGGGACTTTTAATGTCAAATTCATATCCCTGGGCGAAGAAATTACCAAGTTTGGAAAACACCGTGTGTACATTGACTTATAAAAGTGTTTATGTCTTTCATGCTGTCTAGTCTGAGAATAAAAGTTTGAGCAGTTTTTGAAGGTAAAAAATAAAGGTTTAATATTATTGCAAAAGTCTGTGAATAATTGAAAATAGGACGTTCCAGAAAACACAAGTCGCTATATTAAATGCTTGTTAATCTCTGTTACATGTGGTGCGCTTCTATTTAAATACCTTTCTGTTAATTAAGAAAGTGTAAAAACAGTTATTGAAATCCGGCTGAAAAAAGGGAAAACGAATAGTGACTATCTAACTTATTTTTCAAATATCGAATACACAAATAAATCTCTAACCATCCACGCTTACAATTTGTTTTTACTGACAGGTGTCTGCTGGCATTCGATTGGATATCAGTTTTATGTAGGCGTAACAATTCATCCCATTTATACAATCAGCTGTCTTGTGTGCGATCTCATACGGTTCACATGGTCTAGTATTTTTATAATGATAGCGATAAAAATTATTCGTGCAGAATATACATACACTATAAAACAAAAATATCCTGTCCAAAAATGACTTACGAGACACCATATTAACCAAATAACTATTTAAAAAATTAGACAGCATACATGTAAAATATTATCATTCATAACAATTACTATTTAAAAGGGAAATATTATACTATTAGTATCATGGTCCCAGCATTTTAACAAATTTGTCAAAACAGGACGTTGTTGCAATGGTGTGACTAGGACTTTACGGTGCGTCTAAAAATAACCTAGGCCGCCTCGGTGCACTATAAGCTCTCGAAACTGCACTAAGACCATGATGGAACACTATAGCGAACTTTCTATACTAATGAAATATCCATGTGTGGAAAAAAGATCTTACTATACACTGTACGGACATTTAGACTTATTCACTAGCTGTAATATACAGTAGAAGATTTAGCAAGGATAGCAAGGATACAAAAATTACGATATTAATAACGCTAAATCCGACACTGACCTAGCAAATTACGACATAATTAAACCATTAGCAACTTTGTAAAAAAATATATAGAAAAAATGTCTTTTCTTTTCCTTAAACTGGGAATATTATGATAATCAGATAAAGGTAATGTCTGTCAAAAAACGTATTTTACGAAATAATTGAAATCGGATTTAGATTAGATTTGTGATCGTTGGAATTTAAATAATCTATCTCTTTATAATTACCTTTTTTAATCAAACGGAACACATACTATAGGAGATGTGGGATATGTTTCAATTTGACAGCAACCAAACGACAAAAAATCATAAATGAATCAAGAGCGCATGTTTAGTCTTCAACAAGAAACAGGTGTCTACACAAAAGGTCTGACAGCGTGAAAGACCATGGCCAAAACCACACTATTATAAGTCATGGTATTCGAAAGCAGGAGATTAGTACTCTATCAGACTGCAATCACGTTTACCAAATACTTAACCAACGCACCACAAACTAATACCTGCACCAAGTTAACGTATAATTGTGATATGAAGAGATGGCAGATACCCACAACCAACTTGGAACCACCACCAGACAGAAGGACAAATAAGCATTTAGAGGGCTGGCACCCCATATGGAATTTACTGACCCCATATATACCGTATTAGGTCACTAGCACACTGTGTCACTAATAATATTCAGTATGGTGATGCAGCATCTTACATCCTCTAACTTGGAAACTTGATGAACATTGAACATTCATATGTGTATATCAGTGCCTTGTACTTGTATGATATTTGTCTGTATTTATTCATTAAAATATAAATCTCTAATAAGACTTTATTTACAAAATATAACACATGAGTAAAAAAAAAAACACTTTCAGAAAAAAAAGAGTAACTATAAAAAGTGCGACCCCAAAAATTAAAAAAAATATCTTTCCTTTAAAAAGTATTTCATGGTAGAATTTGACATCAAAATGGGTTAAAATAACAAATATCAACTTATTGCAATACTAACAAAACTAAACTTAATTACATTGTTTACAGAAGCTCCCATTTCACCTTAGTTAATTCTTGTGTACCTAAAAATTTGTACTAAGGCAAACTGGGATTAATTATATAATATATTTTGACAACTAAGGCGAAATGAGAATGAGCCGTTCACACAGTGTTTTCACAAACCGGTAATTTCTTCGCCCAGGGATATGAATTTGACATTAAAAGTCCCTCAATAGCTTTACAATACCCGGCCGTGTCATTGCCGTATATTGTAGATGGAACTAGTAATATATGTTCCAGACCGTATGAGTATTTGGGCCGTACGCGTACGGTCTGGACCGTATGCGTACTTTTTCAAAATACTCATACGGTCGGACCGTACGCGTACGGTCTGACTAATATTAAGAAGTTGTCAAAGTTAATTAGATCCATATAACTGATCAATATAACTTAACTCTCAAATAGATATAAAAAAAGTTTAATTTTATAATTGAAAAAAAACAAACTATATATTTTAATGATTTAAAAAATTCACGCTAAGTGAATCTGTTAATCTCTTGTATTTTAAAACATGTCGATCACTCAGTAAAATAATTGAATTATGATCACTAAAATTGAAAATATCGGAAGTAAATATAATGTGGGAGGACAATTGTTTTAGAATATTTAGCAACTTAACCAAAAAATATTTTTGCTAAGGAACATACAGAACTGCAAAAATGTAAATGAAAAAATATTAGTACGTTACTTGTGGTAGCAAGTGTAACATTGGTTGAGAGTACCAAAATTAGGATTAAGATATACAATTAAACAAATATTTTATTTCATTTGTTCATTTTATCCGTGTAATTGTAATAATATTAAATTAGTAAATCTGAAAATAAAGATTGTGATTAATGTTAATTTTTTGAAATTTAACCCATATGATCTAATAACATGTATGGTCAGCTCGTACTGGACCATACGCGTATACTCATACGGTCCGACCGTACGCGTATGGTCGGACCGTACGATTATACGTATACGGTCCGGACCGTACGCGTACGGTCCAAATACTCATATGGTCTGGAACATATACACAATGAATTTCATACACCAGATTTACAAATACAGATGAATTTTACCTTTTTGGAGGACTCCGAAGAGGTGGTGCATTGCATGTGCGCTAAGTTTGAAAAAAAATCCAATCTTTTATTTGGGGTACGTCTGAATACCGCTAATGACCTCCTGAGTGCACTCAGGACATACAATGTGCACTCAGGATCCTTCATATTCATCGTATTTGCAGGATGGATGCATATATTTGGTACACGCTGCTTATCTAAGAGTTAAATTTTGGTAGAATTTGAAATCGAACTAAGATAGATTTGTTAATTCTTTTGAAAAAATGACACCAATTACTGAGCCGTGAATTATCCAACCAAGCAGGAAAGTCCCTGAATCAACAAAATTGATCGTATTATCTTATTTTTGTTTATGAATTGTGTTGTTAGTACTGGTCCGGGAACACAATTATCCCCCTTCAATTTTCGTTGTCAATTTTCGTTCACAAATATAGTTCCCTTTAATTTCAGTATATTTTTTCTTAAATTTTTTTTTTGCCTTTCCTTTGAATTTTTCTCACTCAGAGTTTGAACTTTAAAAAAATGATTAAGTGTGTATTAATATAGTACATAATAGTATAGAATGTGAAAGCGATTCCTTTGATATAAAATTTGCAGCAATATTCCAGTATAAAATGTCTGTCTATCTGTAGCTACATCCAACACTTAATATGTCATGATATAATGATATTCGTCACAGATATCTCTTGAGCCGCAGAAATGACAAAGTCTGTCTTGAAAGGGGTTAGTTATTATAACTTTATGAAGTTAATCTCTTTTCATGCTTTTGGAGAGTTGTCTCATTGGCAATCAATACCACATCTCGATCTTTTTTTTATTTTTTTTTTACATATATAAAGTTAGACTTCAATGCCCCCTTCAATGTTAGATTCGAAGTGATCAGACTACCGCTAGGCCATTTCAACTCAAAATATATAAAATATCGTTGCATCGGTAAAACTTTGAATCATTTTTGACAAAACTATTAGAATTTAAGACTGCTCTGCTTTTACAATAACTGTTTACTTGTTATCATTTCAATGAATATCGAGTAATATTTGTCGATGGACGATTGTTGAGTTAATGCACGGTATTGTGATTTTTTTTCACAATTGAATTTATAGAACCTTTTGTTAAGATTCATTGTCATATGTATCAAATCAAAATAGCTTTCTATTATCAGTTCCTTGGCGTTGCAACACCACTGCATGGTCATCCAATCAAAAAGGGAAAGTTATAATATTAATTTTATTAATAATATAATCTTTTATTCGTAAGCAATACAACTTACAGAAAACAATTATTACAAATATTCAATTACATCAGTGAAACATATTTACATTTAAACAATTAGTCAAATAATCATATAAGTATAGGTATACCATTATAACAGTACAGCAGAATAGGATCAAATGGATTTTAGCATTAATGAATGAATTTAATTTCGTACCTTCTCAGTCAGAAATAAAAACTTCCCTTTAATTGGTTAGTTCCTTTACATTATGAACAGATACTGGTGAGAACCCAACCACTTTAAAAGGGGGTCCCAACCGAGCATAAAAAAGGGGCGAGTTCCAACTGTATATATATGCCCCCTTTCAAATGCATTGATCGTCTAAAAAGTTTAAGATTCGACGGTTTGATAAATTTCTTTCGAAGTTCATTATACTTTTCACATACTAAAATAAAATGATATTCATCTTCAATTACTTGTTTATCACACCCTATTACAAAATCTCGGATATCTCTCAATATTATAAAATCGACAAGTTTCTATATTCAAACAGTGAACAGACTGATTTATGCGGTATTTACAAATAAATGGTTTTATAAATATAATTTACAGCATGATCTAATACATCTATGCAACATACATTTAGGCGAGTCTTCAAAAAAATAGTTCATTTCACTATTAAGGCAGCAACCATTTGATTTTCTTGGGGGGGGGGGGGATTTTTTTTCCAAACATTTTTTTGGCGACAAATTTTTTTTCTTTCAATATTAGCATTACATATAGTGTCAGCTGAGGGTAAAACAAACATTTTTTTTCTCAGAGTCAAAAACAAATTATTTTTTTTTCCAAAACTCGAAACAAACTTTTTTTTCCAAAAAAAAACATAGCCCCCCCCCCCCTTTTCCACCCCCAGAAAATCAAATGGTTGCTGCCTAAAGCTACCGTTTAATCTATCTTTGAATTCAATTAAAAACAAGTTCACATTTTTTTTAACCCTAATGTAACCGTATGTTAAAGTGTTGTCATCCGTATCAATAAATTGTTTATCAAAATTGAAGTGCATGAGTATTATTAACGTCTGGGATGAGTGTGAGATTTCTCTGTTGATGGGAATAAACAAAATTTAGCTGAATTTGTATTATTCAAATTAATGAAAAGGCAAGCTAGTGTGTGTTTAAAATGATATTGTTGGAATGGATTTATAACATTAAAAATGTGTGTAACCGATTTTAGGTTGACTTGGACTGCGAATTTGAAAATAATTTATTTGTGAAATCACATTATTTAAGATGACATATTTTGTAAGTACGTTAACCTTTTATTCTAATTATAGTATCTTTGAAATGCATTTTATAGCTGACTATGCGGTATGTGCTTTGCTCATTGTTGACGGCCGTACGGTGACACATAGTTGTTAATGTCTGTGTAATTTTGGTCTCTTGTGGACAGTTGTCTCATTCGCAATCATACCACATCTTCTCTTGTATATTTATATAGCTGTTACTTACAACTGTCATGTGTACATGTTCCAGGCTCGTGCCGCTGAAAGAGGTCCCTTTTCAAGTTTGAAAATAGGTGAATAGGTCGGGAAAACTATCAGAAATATATATGATAAAAAAAAACAGTAAAGTTCCCACTACTTTTTTGGTAAACTTTCTTGCTATTCCCGAATGTGTTTTTGTGATTTATGCAATTTTATTCATGGACTAGCTAGCATAAAGAATTACATGTACTTTAAATGTATAAAATAAATTTTTTCTACAATGATATATAATTAGGAATGGAAATTAAAAGCCTAATTCAAAAACATAAAAAGGATTTTTTTATTTGTATCTTTAAATATCCTCGAAAATAACTGCGTTTGAAAGCTTCTTTTAATATAATTTACACGTATATCGAAATGTGTTCATACCAATTGTCCCGCTTAATACCGAACCCGCGTAACCTTAAAAATTAAGACATTACACAATCAAAACATTACAATTTTGTTTATTACAGATATATTTTATCATATCCACGGTTGAATGCACAATATCCCCACCAAGAGAACCGTCTACGGTTAGAGGTGGGACGACAGCCTAGATGTCGTGTGCAAAAATAATAATCACTTGGTACGGTTTCAGCTTGCGTATTGTAATTTTAAATAGTATAGATCGATTCGTGTTTTAAAATCAAACAAACGCTACTGCTTGCACTGATGATCAAAAATTACTTTTATATATATATATATAAAAACAATGTATTTGTTACATGTTATTGGTATTAAATACTAGGATCCTTTATAAAAAAGTCAATGGAACTGAGGACAGGGGACCCTTTAATATTTACCTGAATTTGTGTATATATATTGAGTTACTTAGTTATTGTCTTTATTTGTTTTTGTTGTTATATGTCACAAACTGTATAGTTTATATGGCAATAAAACTTTGAATTGAAAAAAAATTTAAATTGTATATTTTGAAGATCATATTCCGTAATGTTATGCCCTGAATTCTATTCGATGTCTATAAAGCAAATAAAATATATTTGTACTCGTAACAAGAAGGAGAAAAGATTGGGCTGCCTCTCTTCAATTTTGTCCAGTTACCAAAGTAAAATCAAAATTAAATTCTCCGACAATGCACATGTTGATATATTGTATATGTCATTCCAACACTTACACTTGTTCTTTTATTTGTGTGGCAAATTTAATGACCATTTTAATTCAAAGCTTGGATTTGCATCCTTCATTCTCCAGTACGTTTGAATTTCTACATACATCCAGTCAGTAATTAAAGTTGTGTGTTAAACGTCAATACGAAAGCAAACAATCCATAGTAAAAAAAAGATATTTAGAGGGCACATATGTATCTTTCGTCTGACAGCACGTATACACCACAGTTATCGTAAATTATATAAACATATAAAAAAAAACGTTTTTTTTTTTTTTTTTTTTAAGACAAAAAAGAGAAAAGAACTGATAAGTGCGGGTAATCCATGCGCCTTGCCTCCTTCATGTTTCGATATCTTAAAAATTAATTATTCTTTTATCTATTATAACACGTGAAAACTACACCGGTGAGTTCCATACATGTCATAAACTTACAGCTGGTCCTGAACATGCATGAAGTATTTGCCACTGGACTTAAAACAACAATCAATCACACTACAACTTATAGTATATATAGTTGTGAAATACAAAATGTATATTATAATGATACATTTAGATGAATAAATAGAATACAAATACACACTACTTTATATAACTGACACAATTTAAAGGAATACTCTCTAAACTATATAGAGAAGCGAAACGTTTCTTTTGAATACTAAACAAACTTCCTAACAGTACATGTTTTTTTAATGGTTTTACATGCGGCGCTCAAATATTTTGCATGGTCTTTTGGTATATGATATTGTAAGAACCTTTAACGTTTAATAGATTCACATTCGTTACTTTGCTCAATATAAAAAAAAAACATAAGCATTAATTTATATTAAAAACTGAAGGTCAGACATCACTAATACGTGTTCATTCATTCTTTATTAAAGTTTAGACCTTTTTATCAAGAATGATGATGAGAGTAATTGTAAAATATAATAGGCATGTACTTTCTTACGTTATGGATCATTGATTTTGTTACCTGTTGACCCGGTTGATTACTAGCACGTGCATTGAACTCGACCGTTTTAACTAAAACAGATTTTATTTCAAATCAACGCCATAAATATATATATATATATACAAAGTATATACAAAGTACTATATACATATTATATGGATAAGAAAATAAATATTATAAGGATATATTGTTTGAATGAAAATTTGTATACGGTGATATTTTAACACCGTCCCGACAGAGACTGAATGCAGTATATGATCAGGTTTCGGGATCCGGGAAGTCTTTTTTCGAATTTCCGAATGTCGGGAATATTTTTTTCCAACTTTAATAGAGTAACTCGCACGAAAAAAAAATAAACATACCAAAAAAGCAACAGCTTCAACGGTAAACTAGGACATATATCAACAGAAAACGAATTAAAGAAACTGTCATGCATAAAACAAAAATATGCATGACTGTGTTAATTTGCCTCCGCTGCATTTCTGTGGATTGTCTCATTGGCAATCATACCACATCTCCTTAACTTTTTTAGGTTACGTTTAGGATTTTCCGTTACTAATCTTCAAATACAAAAAAACATTTTTACCGGTGTTCACAACATTTCAAGGTTAAATTTATGGCATACATTCTGGTGTGTATACAATTAACGTACGTCCTTGCATTTAACTATCAATATATATTTATATAAACTAACATTTATTAAAAAATAAACAACATATATATATAGAAGAATAATTTATTAGTTTTTAACAAAACAAGAAAAGAAATAAAGAATTAACACAAGATTTAATCTTTTTTTTTTAATTAATCAAAATATACTTCAAATTCTAATAATAAAATACATATATACATGTATTAATCTAAAATGCATTATCGAGTAGAAGGGGCGCAACTCGTGGTATCAAACCGGTATACTGAACGGATCAAAACAGGGTCTGAAAATTTTGAACGTTCTTTTGTATCCATGGTCTGTTTTGGTCTGACACGGTCTTAACGGGTCTAAACAACCCGCTAGACGATTCAGTCTTTTCCGTCTTGACACGCCTTAACGAACTGATTTACCTGATGAGGCTATCGATCTGAACGGCGACTTAACTATCTGAAATATCTTGACGATTTTTTCTAGCGGTAAATCCAGTCAATCAAGATGTGATCAGACCAAAATGACCGTTTCAGACTGAAATCGTGCTACTAGTGTATGAAGTGCTAGGCTATGTGTCATTGACTACAAATACTATGAAGTGCTAGGCTATGTGTCATTGACTACAAATACTATGAAGTGCTAGGCTATGTGCCATTGACTTCAAACACTATGTAGTGCTAGGTTATGTGTCATTGACTACAAATAATATGTAGTGCTAGGCTATGTGTCATTGACTACAAATACTATGAAGTGCTAGGCTATGTGTCATTGACTACAAAAACTATGAAGTGCTAGGCTATGTGTCATTGACTACAAATACTATGAAGTGCTAGGCTATGTGCCATTGACTTCAAACACTATGTAGTGCTAGGTTATGTGTCATTGACTACAAATAATATGTAGTGCTATGCTATGTGTCATTGACTACAAATACTATGAAGTGCTAGGCTATGTGTCATTGACTACAAAAACTATGAAGTGCTAGGCTATGTGTCATTGACTACAAATACTCTGAAGTGTTAGGCTATGTGTCATTGACTACAAACACTATGTAGTGCTAGGCTATGTGTCATTGAGTACAAGTACTATGAAGTGCTAGGCTATGTGCCATTGACTTCAAACACTATGTAGTGCTAGGCTATGTGTCATTGACTACAAATACTATGTAGTGCTAGGCTATGTGTCATTGACTACAAAAACTATGAAGTGTAGGCTATGTGTCATTGACTACATCTACTATGAAGTGCTAGACTATGTGTCATTGACTAAAAATACTATGAAGTGCTAGGCTATGTGTCATTGACTACAAATACTATGAAGTGCTAGGCTTTGTGCCATTGACTTCAAACATTATGAAGTGCTAGGATATGTGTCATTGACTACAAATACTATGAAGTGCTAGGCTATGTGTCATTGCCTACACAAACTATGAAGTACTAGGCTATGTGTCATTGAATACATATACTATAAAGTGCTAGGCTAGATGGCATTGACTACAAACACTATGGATTGCTAGGCTAGGTGTCATTGACTACAAAAACTATGAAGTACTAGGCTATGTGTCATTGACTATAAATACTTTGACGTGCTAGGCTATATGTCATTGACTACAACTACCATGAAGGGCTTAAATATGTGTAATTGACTACAAATACTATGAATTGCTAGGCTATTTGCTATTGACTACAAATAGTATGAAGTGCAAGGCTATGTTTCATTAACTACAAATACTATGAAGTGCTAGGCAATGTGTTATGACCACCTAATATACAAAATCACTGATGTTTTGCAGCCATATATTCATCGCTGAAATTACCATGAAGGGCTTAACTATGTGCCATTGACTTCAAAAACTATGAAGTGCTAGACTATGTGCCATTGACTTCAAAAACTATGAAGTGCTAGACAATGTAACATTGACTACAAATACTATGAAGTGCTAGGCTATGTGTCATTGACTACAAATACTATGAAGTGTTAGGCTATGTGTCATTGACTAAAAATACTATGAAGTGCTAGGCTATGTGTCATTGACTACAAATACTATGAAGTACTAGGCTATGTGTCATTGACTACAAATACTATGAAGTGCTAGGCTATGTGTCATTGACTACAAATACTATGAAGTGTTAGGCTATGTGTCATTGACTAAAAATACTATGAAGTGCTAGGCTATGTGCCATTGACTTCAAACACTATGTAGTGCTAGGCTAGGTGTCATTGACTACAAATACTATGAAGTACTAGGCTATGTGTCATTGACTACAAATACTATGAAGTGCTCGCCTATGTGTTATTGACTACAAATACTATGAAGTGCTAGGATATGTGTCATTGACTACAAATACTATGAAGTGCTAGGCTATGTGTCATTGACTACACAAACTATGAAGTACTAGGCTATGTGTCATTGAATACAAATACTATAAAGTGCTAGGCTAGATGGCATTGACTACAAACACTATGGATTGCTAGGCTAGGTGTCATTGACTACAAAAACTATGAAGTACTAGGCTATGTGTCATTGACTATAAATACTTTGACGTGCTAGGCTATATGTCATTGACTACAACTACCATGAAGGGCATAACTATGTGTAATTGACTACAAATACTATGAATTGCTAGGCTATTTGTTATTGACTACAAATAGTATGAAGTGCAAGGCTATGTTTCATTAACTACAAATACTATGAAGTGCTAGGCAATGTGTTATGACCACCTAATATACAAAAACACTGATGTTTTGCAGCCATATATTCATCGCTGAAATTTCCATTTTCTTGAACTTTACCAATATCACTATTTATTGAAGGAAAACATGAAAATGTTTTCGTTGCAAGGTTGGCTTGATATAGTGATAGTAAAATTTGGTATTGTATACAGGCAATATTATCAAAAGAGACCAGGCTTTTAATTTGTTATTCTTAACGCGTTTTTCATATACATGCAACTAATCAGAGATGCTAAAATTAAACTAGGAGGAATGTCACGCCAAATAAAAAAGTTAAAGAGCTTTGAAAACCGATAAGGTGTGAATAATACGTCTAAGACCATGTGTGTCTTTGGTAAAAAAACCGAAGAAGAGGAAGACTGTATCTTGCCCTCTAGATTTGTGTTTGTGGCTGCGTCAATCTCAGTTTATTCATTGTTAATATTTCGTTTATTAATGTCCATCGATGGGACTTAAACAGTTTTACACTATTTACGCTCATTTAAATGGAATGTTATCGCAAAATTAACAGTTTTGTAGAACAAAAACCATCATTCTTGGATAAATAAAAGGTAATGTGAGTTTTTCATTGTTGATATCCCTTAGATCCAAATCGAAAATGCAAACCATATAATGGAATCGCGTCAAATTTAAAAAGATCCTTACTTGTATTGCTATTCATGCATTACCACCATGTCATTATACACTCAGTCAAACTGTCTTGATCGGAAATAACAGTTAAGAAATCAGAAGACTTTTCAGGCACCTTAAGACCATACATCGTATGTATCAATTATATTCGTGTTGATGATCATAAACTTATGTAGGTTCGACGTCAGTAGTTATACCTCAAATTGCAGTGCCAGGTTTTGTGTTACAAGCATATCATGTAAATGACGTCCTAATGACCTAATAATGTACACAGCTTAGTGCCGTTCACAAAAACATAGATAAATAATGGTTGAGATATTCCTAACACGTCACATGATACAAACATGTATGTATAAAAAAGGAAAGAGATGGCATTGAATTTCAATTGTAATTGATCTAGAAAGAAGTTGAGGGAAAGAAAAAATACAACAAGGTGCTTCAAATCTGGCTTAGTTCGTACATGCATTGAACAATTATAAAGTTTGAATAAACAATGAATATTTATACGTCCACCAACACATAAATCAACCCAGTAGTTGTACACATGATCATTAGATATAATAGTGCGTTGACTGAAGTCAGATTTATTTTAATCTCAAGAACGAACACTCATCTATATAATATATCATTTGAAACAGGTAACCTTGTACTATAACAATAAACCTATCATGTTTATGACAGTCACTGTGTAAGAGAGTAGAAAGGGACATCCGCAGCAGTGAAAAAGGTCAATAGGCAACAAGGAACAATAAATTGCTAGTAAAACGTGTCCATTGTGAAACAAAACATTCAACTGAAGAAACGATAAAACTATTGCTGTTCATATTACATTAGTTTTAGTTCCCTGTGATATATAACGCAGTATAATTAGAATTTATTTTTATTTTAAAGCAAGCATATCATCAAGGTAACGTCAAGTACTATACAATGTGTTTCCATTAAACTGAATCTATATACTATTAGATTTGTATTGAATCTGACCGTAAATTTGATTCATACAAAAGAACAATATGAAATAAGGAAATATGGAATGATAACCAACGAGAACACAGTTATCAATAACTTGAAAAGGACGTTGACTAAAGCTATGGGTCATCGTACAGCTGTCAACAATGAGCAAACCATGTGTTAAATGAGGTTCTTATTGTTCTGTCGTTAGTTTTCTATGTTGTGATATGAGTACTGTTGTTTATTTATTTGCCTTTTTTGTTTCTATTTATCCATGGATTTGTCAGTTTTTTTTTCGAAGTTTGAGTTGAAATACCCTTTGGTAGCTGTCGCCTCTCTTTTGTTCACAAATAAATGGTTGTAAATCGTACATCCACAGTAGTAATTGCAATTCCTAATGCTTAATAACAGATTTTTAGAGTCACTTTGATGTGGTTTTGTTTATTTTTGCAGAATTTGATCACCATTCTGCAGCACAAGGCCAGTGTTTAGTGGTGTATGTGTCGCTCAGTCTTTAGTTTTCTTTGTTGTCTGCTTGTCTGTTTTGAATTTGTCTATTTAAGCAATGGCATTGTCAGTTTATTTTACATTTATGATTTTGATTGCCTTAACTATGTTTTGCCTTTCCTTATTAAATGCCATGCCTATTTAATTCTTTAAGAAATAAATCATAAAGACCGGATGCAATATTATCATATAGAAACATTTTATTTCAACTTTTCCAGTTTTTTTTATTATTTACGCAAGAAAACTTATCTTTTCCATTTATTCATATTTCAAGTAGTACTGACTACTATTTTAAGCGTATTTGGAATATTTTCTGTTTTTCTTATTTCTGAGTCTGTTGATAAAAATCTTATGTTTGTCGGTTTAAATTATTTATTTCTGGTTGTGAAATTTTGTGAGTTTCCTTATACAAATATTAGTGATGCTTCAAATAGATTACATTTGACAAATATTCCGGTTTCCTGTTTTTGGAGATTTTTGATAAACATCTTGTTTTAACCTTTAAATACTGATTTGTGGTTATGATATTTTATCAATTTCCTTATACAATCATATTTGTAATGTTTCACATCGTATTAACAATTTTCTAAATTAATGAGATAAATACATTTTTTTTAAACACAGTGATTTGAATCCTAGCATATTAAATTCCACCATAATGGTCTTGTGTATCCCCTTTCTATCATAAATGCCACCCTAATGGTCTTGTGTATCTCCTTTCTATCATAAATTCCACCATAATGGTCTTGTGTATACCCTTTCTATCATAAATTCCACCATAATGGTTTTGTGTATACCCTTCCTATCATAAATTCCACCGTAATGGTCTTGTGTATACCCTTTTTTTTTTGTGTAACACTTCGGTGTTGACATGAATATCAATAATGAGGTCATTTTTGTAAATTTCCTGTTTACAAAATTTTGAATTTTCCAAAAAACTAAGGATATTCTTATCCCAGGCATAGATTACCTTGGCCGTATTTGGCATAACTTTTTGGAATTTTGGATCCTCAATGCTCTTAAACTTTGTACTTGTTTGGTTTTATAAATATTTTGATATGAGCGTCACTGATAACTCTTTTTTAGACGAAACGCGCGTCTGGCGTACTAAATTATAATCCTGGTACCTTTGATTACTGTTTACACCACTGGGTCGATGCCCTTGCTGGTGGACGTTTCGTCCCCGATGGTATCACCAGCCCAGTAGTCAACACTTCGGTGTTGACATGAATATCAATAATGAGGTCATTTTTGTAAATTTCCTGTTTACAAAATTTTGAATTTTCCAAAAAACTAAGGATTTTCTTATCCCAGGCATAGATTACCTTGGCCGTATTTGGCATAACTTTTTAGAATTTTGGATCCTCAATGCTCTTCAACTTTGTACTAGTTTGGCTTTATAAATATTTTGATATGAGCGTCACTGATGAGTCTTATTTAGACGAAACGCGCGTCTGGCGTACTATATTATAATCCTGGTACCTTTGATTACTGTTATCATAAATTCCACCGTAATGGTCTTGTGTTCACCCTTTTATCATAAATTCCACCATAATGGTCTTGTGTATACCCTTTCTATCATAAATTCCACCATAATGGTCTTGTGTATACCCTTTCTATCATAAATTCCACCATAAGGGTCTTGTGTATACCCTTTCTATCATAAATTCCACCATAATGGTTTTGTGTATATACCCTTTCTATTATCAATATGATCCCATCCTTCTTGTCTGTATCTTCCTCCTAATAAACACAAAACATTAAAGTACTTACTACTGCTGTAATTCTAATGGAGTTTAAGTCTTTTTTTTTTTACACAGATTGACTTTGCTAAAAATAAGATGAAGTCGAAATAGGATTTATTTCGAAATGATGAAACCATTTATAAATTGCTATCTTACCAGAAATAACATGATAACTTGTAATATTATGCTTAACTATTTCAGTATTCAAACAAAACTGTTTATGTTGATGAATAACATTAACATCAAATAGAATACAAAGTAGGACTTATTTTTAAATCTCTATCTTTTAATATATTTTTGATAGGTCCACTTCTTAGGTACTATCATCTAGGTGTGTATTTTGTGTATGTATTGATTGTAAAATGAACACGTCTAGGTGACAGATTTCATCGATCATTGGTCAATGTTAAATTTGTGTGGTCCGGTTTCGTTTCTCAGATATTTGGAGCAATTATTCATCTATATATGGTGTAAAAGGAATGATTGTAACATGTGTAATTTGAACATATACCTCAAACAATTTCATCTGTCCTTGGTGCCAATTTATGTATCAGTGATCATTGTTGAGTTTTTATAGTCAGGTCAGTATTGAATATTTGTAAGGTGTACACGTCTGTCTGTATCAGTTCATGGAACAGTAACCTCGTTTACACAAATTATTGACTAGGATAAGTTCATATGAAACCTGTAATAAAATTTCATCGTAAAGCATTTCATTCCTTTTACAGTTTAAGTATAATCTGTCCAGCAGGCATCCTTGTTTTTATTTGACATAAACATGACGCAAATAGTTCATCATTCAAATTCTGATTGAATATATTTTAGCCATGAATCTTTAGGAATCTAATCTTTTTTAATTAGATCTGCTGTAGATTCATTTGTTTTCATAGCTGTCCGATGATTGTGGATTGCGCAATAATTATTTCATGTATATTGGAATTCATTGTTTTGCCAACCTCTGCATACAAGTCTTGTATGATTTTAACTTTAGTTTCTTGTCTATATTTCGGAGTTTAGAATGACGTCCATAATCACTAGTATCCATTTTTGTTTAGGGGCCAGCTGAATCACGCCTCTGGTGCAGGAGTTTTTCACTGTATTGAAGACCCATTGGTGGCCTTTGGTTTTTGCCTGCTCTTTGGTCTGGTTGATGTCTCATTGACACATTCCTCATTTTTATTCTTAATTTTAAACTTAAAAACAAATTGTATACTTTGTTGAAAATTTGAATTCGTGGTTCATGTTAACCTGCAAAATCCACAAAATTTCGTACCCAATGAATAATGATAAAAAGTAAAACAACAACAATACTGAACTCAACTTAATATTCAAGTCCCTGTATTAAGAAATGGTGTTATGTTAATCGTTTGCCAGAAATTCCTAAAAGGTTAGCAATCGATTAAGTGCATATTCCCATCAAATCCGTTTTCTGAATAAGGAAATGCCTGTACCAAGTCAGGAATATGACAGTTATTTTCCATTCTTTTGATTTATTTAAGGTTTTGATTTTGCCATACGATAAGAGGCTTTCCGATCTGAATTTCCTTTTTTTTTATTTTACTTTTACCTATAAATGAAAATAAGACTATATTACGTTTGTGCATCAGAAGCGCATTTCTAATTTGATCTTCATTGGGACGCTCAAGCCAATACAATTGAAAGTCAAGAATATTAAGGACCTAGACAAGCGAACAGATTTGGGACCAAAGGTGACCCACGTAATAAAGAAGTTTGATACATGCTCTTTTATAATTGCACACAGGCAGAGACTTATTCAACGACACACTCGATTTCACTTCTTTTGAGGTTTATGTGATTCCTTCAGTTGTTTTATTTGATTTGTATATTTAAAACCAATTTAAAATATATGATCATCGGTTAACCACTGTTGTCCTTTATATATGACTATTAACTCATTTGTTCGGGGATTTTTCTTCCATGTTTATTTCTCTATTTTGTATGATTTTCCTATCTAGAAAGGTTTTATAAGATAATAGACAACTAAACAAGCGGCGATGATACTAAGGGAGCATAACACACTAATTGAAGAGAAACTGACATCGACGAAACATTACTTAACTTGACGAAAAGACAAACAAATTCACAATACACTTCATTAAAGACTTAGGCACACGAATCCCAACAATACCTAGGGATTATCCAAAGTCCTCTGGGTTCTGTTCTACGAGTGGGGTTGTCGTGTTACTCCAAATTAGGGGGAAAAGATGACAAGATTGTGGTTACATAACTGGAACATATTCGTTTTGTCAGCAATATGAAAAAATCTAACATATCAATAATTGCCAGTGAAACGACACGGGCTTCTCATATATTTTGAGTTGGCTAACTTAAGAATACCCAAAGCCTAACTATGTCACTTTAGGGACGGTTAACAGTTTGAGATACGAACTAATCATGAAATGAGTTGGACAGAAATTGTGTTATTGACTACAAAAGAGGGATGGAAGATACAAATAGGATATGCAAACTGAAAAGTCGAGAAAAAACTGAATATGCCATGGCAAAAAAACGAAAACCGATCAAATTATGTTGAGGAACCTGCCGGATGTGTGGTTACAAAACAGTATTTCTGATAATTGGCATGTACATATTTTTGAATGAGTTGAAAATCCGCCTATTGTTATATTACACGCCTTTTTCTAACATCATCATACACCTAGTACATTTGATGAGTGTGTACAACCACTGGGTGAATGTCGCTATATTGACATACATTTCATACCCGATGATGTCACAACCCTACGAATCAGCACTTCTGTGGTGACATAAACACGCTTGATAGAGTCATCATGTAAGATGTTGAATTATCCAAATACTAAATTACTTTCTCACAAACAGCAAATATGACCTCAATCGTATTTGTCAAAATGCATTTCTATACCCTTCAACTTGGCTTTTTATTTCGCATTCCATCTATTTTAATTCAAACGCATCTGACAAGCCCTATATAGGCAAAGCAAGGGTCTGACGTACACAATTATCAGTTTGGTATCTTTGAACGTAGCCATCGCTGGTTAAACAAGCGGAAGTCACCACATCTGACAACCCTTATATAGACAAAGCGAACGTCTGACGTACACAATTATCAGTTTGATATATTTGATCGCAGCAATCGCTGGTTAAAGCAAGCCCAATAGTCAAACGTCTGACAAGCCTTATAAAGACAAAGCGAGCGTCTGACGTACAAAATTATCAGTTTGGTATCTTTGATCGTAGCCATCGCTGGTTAAACAAGCCGTAGTCACCACATCTGACAAACCATATATAGACAAAACGAGCGTCTAACGTACACAATTTTGAGGTTTAGTATCTTTGATCGTAGCAAACGCTGATTAAACAAGCTCAATAGTCAACACGTTTGTGATCAAAAGTAAAATCACAAAAATACTAAACTGCGAGTAAAATTCAAAACAGAAAGACCCTAATCAAATGGCAAAATCAAAAGATAAAACATATCAAACGAATGGAAAACTGTCATCTTCCTGACTTGGTTCATGCATATATACTATCATTTTATGATTCTTTATTCTAGCGTTAATGTTATGAGCTGTATTTTGTGCAGAATGTTTATATATTTTTTCAAACGTACTCAAATTTATTTGGCTTTCCAATTTTGTTTACTCAGCACCACTGATGGTCTTATTTTAAAAACATGCGCACAGTCTGGTATCTTTGATTAGTTCTTGTCTATTTTTCTTGAAACGCGAATAGTAACTACTAATATATTTGATGCGATCCAGTATGAGGAAATGGGTTTCAACTTCATAATGTTTGGTTAATTTACTATAAGATTTCTGAAGGTATTAAATGTTGGATAAGTATTAAGCAATCATATATATCTGGACGAAAAAGATCAAAAGAAATAACAAAAACTGACACTTTAGACTTGTATGCTAAAAGTTTCCTAAACAAATCTTTGACCGTTCTTAGACAAAAATCGTACAACGACATATACATGCGGTCAGAACTCTTAACATCAATTTTCTGTATGCATCAACCAACAGCTGGCCACATAAATAAAAACTACCTCTAGCATCAAAGTTAGTTGTATTATTCATAAAAATCAGTTTAAAATCTTAATCATCCCAGTCCTTCTTGTCGGTGTCTAAGGAACATAAATTTCCTTAGCAGCCACTGGAAAATGTATCTCAAAATGACCAAATTTCAATTATGAACAGCTCATTTATTATGGCAGATAGCTTTACATAGTTTATCATTACATGAACAACAGAATATGCTTTATAAAAATATATTTATTAAAGTAAATCATATACGGTAAAATACAGTATAAAATATCAGAGCTAATAGCTATTTTAGGTACTGTGGATCTTAAGCAAAAAGAGTAAAAATCGACCAAATTTGGTCCCTGAAATATTTTTTTGGCAGAAATATAGCCAAAATATGACTCACTACACTTAACGATTAGGTATTTAGCTAATCATTAATAAAAAAAATATCTCTGGGTAAACATATTTTAAATCAATGGCGGATAATTCAAATTGGGTCATATAAGGGGTGTAAATTGTTCATGTAGGCTAATTTTTCATATGTTTGCTATCATACCAGACAATTTCAAACATATAAACCAACTTACATGTTATATTGATGTTGGTGTTTGTTGAATACGTTTGTTTAAATGACTGACCTATGGTTGACAATAAAAAACCTTCAAGAAAATCTTAAAAAAGAGGGGGAGGCGGGGTAGTGACATATTTTTTTTTTTGCACAAAAAAATTAGAAATAGAGAGGCACTAACATCAAAGAATATTGGTATGGATACTTCAAATGATTTTCTTTAAATACAGAGATAACCAAAATGGGTTCATTACTAGGTTCATTATACATGTTTTACATGTATATGGAAAATTTGAGTTTTATGTTAAAAATTGGGGATAAACAAGAATAAGAACTACAGGCTCTTAAGAGCCTGTGTCGCTCACCTTGTGTACATATCAAACAAAGGACACAGATGGATTCATGAAAAAATTGTTTTTTGGTGATTGTGATGTGTTTGTAGATGTTACTTTACTGAACATTCTTGCTAGTTACAATTTTCTCCGTCTATAATAAACTTGGCCCTTTATTTACAGAGGAAAATGTTTTGTAAAAATTTACAAAAAGAGGTAGGGCCAATTTGTCCGGATTTTTTTTCACATGAGGGCCAATTTCAAAAAGTGCCAACAGAGTAAAATTTACTATAAAAACAAAATATAAAAATGCTTTTTGATCAATATCTCGATTTACATATATTATGATATGTGTGATATATATCTAATTTAACCCTCAAAAAGGATGAGAGTTCAATATGCGGAATTTAGGGTGTTTTTAGGTTGGAAAAACTGGGAATCCCCCAAGAAGAACATCTCAAACCAAAAAAACAGTTATGTTTTTCGTGACAGTTTATATATACTACATTTTATCTCAAACATGAAATTGGTTTAGTGTGTCCTTATTTTATAAAAACAAACTTAAAGCACAAAAATAAAAAAAACAACTTTTTAATGGAAAAAAAATGTAACATCTCTAAATTGTACCGATATAGCTCCTTATTAAGAATATTATGGTCAAGTACCGCGGTGGCTCAATCAGTAGAGCATAGAACTACAAATGAAAGATTGATTTCAAGCTAGGATTCGAATCTCATTAAGACATTTTGCATTTTTGTGTTGTTATATTAGATTTTAATGTTTCTATCATATTTTTTCGGATGTTTGTTAAATTTATAGAAGCATTCTGGTTTATTTTGACTATGTAATTTAAATCATTTTATTAAAAGAAACGCTTATTGCGTGCATTCCTATGACTGTCCATACTCTTGACTTAATTTATATTCATGTGTTTACATTGATAACATATATGCAAGGAACAACTGCCGTCAAACTGAAGAAGTACCCGTGCCTGTACATAACCTTTCTTAATTCTTACTACCGTCCCTATACCGGTACCTAAGTCATCAGAAAATACGACAACACCACAGAACAAATCAATTACACTACAAATCGTGATTGGCAGTAGGTAAAACATCAAGAAGCTGTTGCATCTGTTACAACGAAGGGTCGATTTGTTAAAATGCCAGAAAAGGCCATATAACATGTGTTAGTAACACAAGGTGTTCTATGGTCAGCTGATGTAAAATGTTCTCCGGTTAAAATATATCTTATCTTATCTTATCTTATCTTATCTTATCTTATCTTATCTTATCTTATCTTAACTTATCGACAATTAAACCTTAAAAGACCAGGTCAAATACATATATTCAAAATGTGAAAAACAACTTCCCATTTGAATTTGTTCAATATTATTTGGAGTCTTGGCAAGTTACGTGGTATGGTACCTTATGTGCATGTAGGGTTTTAACAATTAGATAAAATCAATATAAAAAAATCAATAGTCTTGGCCTTGTTTTGTGTAGGAATACCTGTTCAAGGTATGGAAATAGATGATGTGACGTATTTTAATGTACTATAATAAGCATCTATCGAGCTATTTAAAACATGATTTACCTATCTTATCGAATGAAAAGAATTGAGGGGAAATTGGCCTTACCTCCTTACAAAATTAATGAAAATTGTTAAAAAAAAAATGAATATAAAGGGCAATAACTCCTAAAGGGGTCAACTGACCATTTTGGTCATGTTGAGTCATTTGTAGATCTTACTCTGCTGAACATTATTGCTTTTGACAGTTTAACTCTATCTATAATAGTATTCAATATAACCAAAAGCGGCACAATTTCTTTAAAAATTACAAATTGGGCCGGGGGGTGGAGGGGCAGCAACCCAACAACTAGTTAACCAATTCATCTGAAAATTTCAGGGCAGAAAGAAACTGACTTGATAAACAATTTAATTCTGTCAGATTTACTCTAAATGCTTTAGTTTCAGAGTTATAAGCCAAAATCTACATTTTACCCAAATGTTCTATTTTTAGCCATGGCGGCCATCTTGGTTGGTTGAATGGGTCATCGCACACATTTTTTAAATTAGATACCCTAATAATTATTGTGGCTAAGATTGGTTAAATTTAGCCCAGTAGTTTTGGAGGAGAAGATTTTTGTATAAGATTACAAAAAATTACGAAAAATTGGTAAACAATGACTATAAAGGGCAATAACTCCTTAAGGGGTCAACTGACCATTTTAGTCATCCTGACTTATTTGTAGATCTCTCTTTGCTGAACATCATTGCTGTTTACAGATGATCTCTATCTATAATAACATTCAAGATAATAACCAAAAACGGCAAAATTTCCTAAAAATTACCAATTTAGGGGCAGTAACCCAACAACTGGTTATCCAATTCATCTGAAAATTTCTGGGCAGATAACTCTTGATATTTCAGTGTAATAAATGTCACAAATTATGTCCGAAAATTGTTTTAAAAATGGACAGGCACGTTTATAATTAGTTTGTCACTATGTGTGAAATATAGTTTTTTTCTATCTCTTGAACGAAGATTTTCAAAAAGGGTAAATAACTCTTTTTTTTCAAAATTACATCCAGATTAGTTTGAGCATGAAATTTTCAATTGCTGGAATATGTTATATGATATAATTACCCTCAACACATTTCAAAATATTTTTTTTCATAAGAACGGACTATTTTATCATTAAAATAATTTTTATTCATATGACATATTTATTTACAAATAGAGCCTAAAAAAAGGAGAATTTCAGGGTAAATTACAATGACTAGAATTCCTCTATTGGCAACTTTCTGCAACATTTACCCAAGAAATTATATTGTATAGTCTTTTATGTGAGGATTTCTGCGTTTTCTGTAAAATCAGGTGTTAAAAATGCCAAAAATCGGCAAACATCATGCCGATTTTTGTGTTAGGTGGACCACCTTATGTATCAAAAAACTATTTTTATTCGAAAAATGTGTCAGTTAGCAGTTAAAATGATTGAAATGGTCTCTTATACCAATGAAAATAACAAAAATGTTTAAAGGTAGAATTAAAGTTACATCTCAGAAAGTCGTTATGAAATTTTCAATAGTTTATTGTATTTGGTTTTAACAGAAAGATATGCCAATTGCGAAATGAGATATATTCTGAAATGAACAGCGATGAAAATCAAACAAATCATTTAGTTTAAATCTTTTATACTATTTATATGCACAAGACAATGCATTTGATATTTGCAAAATCCTTAAAGCTTTGAAAGATACCCAACAAATAAAATTATTGCATTAACTGTTATGCTTGAGTTTCCGTTTAAGAATTGGTACAAAGTTGAAAATTCAACAAACTAATTTGTTTCAATATTTATAACATTCTAAATTATTATCAAACACTTATTAGACAACTAACAAATTAATTTCAAATCCATAAAATGTTTCATTTAACCACGCATTGTATAGTACAGGAATTGACCACTTAACACACTTTTGTGAGGGTCTCTATCGGGGTTACATAGAAAAGAATAGTAAACAAATATAGATATAAAAAAGACCAACAAATAGTAATAATAAGGTGCTGAAAATAAAGTATTGATAATAAAGGTAAAACATTTCTTTGGATAGAAAAATAATGGAATTAGATATCATGAATTCAAAATGATCACCCGTTTCCTTGCCCTCTACAAGGTTGATATCAGGAAGTTTTTTTTTCTAAACGTCTTAACTTTTCCCAGTTAATATATATTAATTAACAATGACAATGGAATTAAACAACGCATAGCAAATTAAACATCAAAGTTTTCAGGATGGGTTAGGAAGTCATCAATACACATTGAGGTATAGTTTCTGTCTGGTTTAGATCATATTATGAATTAAGAAATTTCGAAGGAACTAAGATTCCAAATCTTTCTGGTAATGTTAAACATAGTTTTTATAACAATAAAACATCCCATAGTTTTTGTAATTGCATTGACGAAATCAAAAAGCGAAAGATATACATTATGTTTCTGGCGATGGTTGCATCCGCGGTGGCGTCAACATTTTGTTAAAGTTTTCGACTAGTGTAATTTGTGAATATCATTTCGATGGAGATTGTTGACCCTGCCCCCTATTTCATGGTCTACTGTATTTGAAACATTTCATTGATTATATACATGCAAAGTTTGTGATAATCTCACTGTAAGAGTAACCACTTAATATGAGAAATAAATATTATTTGGTATGCAGTTTTATCGGGAATTGGAACATTTCCTTTTGATATCAAAGTCACATATGTTTAAAGATTCTGGAAAGGACATTTTACTCAAAAATTTTAGACAATGACGCGTCCTTCAATGCAAGTTACGCGTTCTTGTCAATCCGCAGATACTTATCAAAATAAATGCACGCATTTTTAATTTCTGTGATTTTACTTATTATTGACCAAATCATATTTTCATGAATTTTTAGATGAATTACGGCATTTCAATAATATTCTCTCTCAAATTCTCCTAAAATCACCTGCATTAAAGTCATATGAAACGAGTGACCTGGTGAAAAATAAGGTTTATCCAATTCATATATATATATCATAAACTTAGCCCTCTGTGCATGGTTTTATTTTTTTACGCAAGATATCTTATTTTCCTCAATTGTTTTTTTTTTCTCTCTGTTTGTTATGATGTGAAAATATGGTTGCTACCTAAATGTCGTGTTTTGAAGCCGTAGTTTACAGCTGGTCACCTAATAGTAAACAATCAACAGAGAGGAATGGATATTGAGCACGTGTATAACATGTGCAATCAGATAATACTTTATTTCAATTACAGATCATTGCGTATTTCGATCATCGGATTACGAGAAGGGTCACGCTAATATCTCTTTGCATACGGAAAATATGTCGGCGAATTGCTTCCTGGAAGCAAGCAATTAAGAAAAAGTAAACTTCTTCTTAATATGGACATTAGTGTTTTATTTTCTATGTACATGTACATTCGGTGAAAAATTCTTGATGTAAAGAATAGAGTTTAAATTATATTTCAAATATCACTATACATTCGGTACTTATACATCTTCGGATTTCAAATGCTCGGCTTTGAGCGTTCATGATGAAGGTAAATCCAGAAAAGCACTTCGGACGCAATAAATTAGTAAACGTGTTGATTTCATTTTTTAATTTAACAAATTTTCAAATTTGAATTTCACCATAATTAACTTACATTTCCTTTGGGTATTAAACAAATAAAACAAGTGTACCAAACATGTCATACGAAAAGACCGTGAATTAAAGACAATTATTTGAAGAAATCACACTTTACAGGACGAGATGGGTTTGGTCTTGTCAAAAGTAGACATATATAATTGAGAAAGGAAATGTGGAACGTGTCAAAGCGACAACAACCAATATGTAGACATGCATTTTTACTTACATCTTATGTCCATTGATTTTATTGGAAATTTGTAAAAAAAATATACTGTTAAACATTTGATAATACCCCAGGACATCTACCCTTTTTTCACTTCTTAATCTGGATTATTATGATGGACACTTTACGGAAGACACAATTCTTGAATATTTTGCGATCAAAATTCTTAATTAGAGAAAAACAAGGAGCATGTATTCAAGTTCGTAAAATATTCGTATGGCACATAATAGAGTTTGAACCTTAATAATACAAAAAATAACGCGGCAACTATCAGTCAGGGGCATTACTTAAACAAGTAACATTTAAAATTACCTATACAAGTACAATGTAATGTTGAAAACGAGGCTATTTTAAATATAACTTACATAAGTAACTTTTCTAAATATTATTTTTATAGGTGTCCAACTACACAGATTTTACTAGCTTTAACAAATCTTCACGGTCATCTGGTTATTTTTCCCATGAAATAAAAAATCTAATCTTTCTGAAACACTAATTGCCTTTCCGACGCACTGATCTTTCATATCGACGCTTTTGGGTCAAAGACTGGTCACTTGGGACTATTAAAATATCATTGTCCTTAAAAATCTTGAAGGTAGACAAATATAAATAGATAGATACTTGTGAATTAATTAAGACTTGAAGTTATTTATAATTTGTAACCCAAAACAATTACATAATATGTTCTTTAAATAAGTGTTATTACTAATTCTTTCAAAGATGTATAAAATAACTTATTCAAGTAATATTTTTGTCATTATTTTTAAAGTAACCCTTTATCTCTATACTCCTCTTAAATCTAAAAAATTCTTCATTTTATGATATAAAATGCTGTAAAAATTCATGAAAACTACATTTAGTCCATGTTTCTATTGAAATTTAAAATAACTCTATTGAGTAATTTTATAATTTTTTAAAGCAAAAATTACCTATATAGGTAACTTAAAAAAATTACTTGTTTAAGTAATGCCCCTGAATGACTATAGACTACTACAATTTAAAAAATGTCAGTTTAACCTCTGGAGGCATTGGAAAGATCAGAATTTATATTTTATTTTAGACATTTTTCTGTGACGGAAATTTTTGTGGCGTTGATACATAAGTTTGATGCACAGTGGATAATTATACTGTGTTCTTGTAAATAAATTTGAGCTGGTCCTTATTATTCTATGGTTTACATGTTTTAATGTTCTATTATATTATTTATATATGTCTGTCTCTTTCCTGAGTGTTTAAGTAAAATCACGAAAAAACTGAGCTTTGAGAAAAATTAAAAAAAGTCTCTAATCAAAGGGCAAAATCAAATGATAAAACATATCAAACGAAAGGACAGCAATGGAGTGTTTTGACATTTTATTTTAATTGTTTCCTGACACGTAATTTTTTCATGTTAGTGGTATTTTTAACATTATCATATAAGCGGGAGGTTTGTCTAGCAATAAAACTAGGTTTAACCCGCCATTATTTTTTTTATGTCCTGCATCTATGACAGTTGTTATCAAATAGTCCGTTTTTACGTATTTTTGCGTTTGTTTTTGTAACAGTACAATGTTTCCGTTGTTCCACTGTTTTCCTCTTACATTGGATGTGTTTCCCTCAGATTTATTTCAGTCAATCGATTGATCACTATTGAACAGCGGAACACTACAATTGCCTTTATTTGACAAGGAGAAAACATTTTAAATTCACGTTTTTCGAAAGAACCTGTATTGTACATGGTAATAGATATCGTGTGATTCAAACAATTTTATAATGCATTTACAAATATGTCTCGTAATTTCATAGAACTATTTCTTACACCTTGGGAATATTGCAACATAAAGAGTTAGTATTTAGGGGAAAGAGTAATTGCAAAACCTATACTATTTAAAGAGTTCAACAGTCGAGGAAGAAAGGTAAGTTCATGGATTTTTAACCAAAATCAGATGGAAACTACGAATTTCGAATTTTATACCATAGTCACCTTACAAAAGTTGGTAAGATAGGATGTCTAATGTTAAAATGTGCATCAGAGGTGGTTTTCGGTTTTAATTGATTTTTCATATTTTTTGGTGGGCCCCTTGAACTGTAATATGGAAATGTTCTTGAATTAACAGCTTTGGTTATATCCAAGTACAACTAAAGTGACCAGTACTAGTGACCCTAAGTAACAAACTAACTAAACTAGGTATTCTAGTGACATGTGTTTTTAAAAAAATATATAAAATACAGTGAAACTAAAAGATAAAAAAAAACAATATTTAGAAAACCGGACACTTTAGACCTGTGACTAAATTATTTAGGTAATTGACTGTTAAAATTCAGTTCTAATGCACTAAATCAATTTTAACGTTTAATACTTGTCTTTTTATTTACTTGCATCTATATTTTCGGCATTATGACAATAAAATTGGGAAAGGAAGTGCGGACACAATTTCAAAATTTACGCTTAAATCCGAGTTTTTTTTAAAGAATAACGTCTAACATAATTTAAGCAACACACTTATTGTATAGGCGTTAGCGTATGGCCTAGGATTTAAATTTGATACATAAAATTTCCGTCGAAAGTAACGTTTGGGAATAATTTGAACCGTTAACGTCGTACCAAAAGGTGACGCTCTTGAAACTGTATCGTATGCCCTTTAACACCGGTACAAATGATTTCAAATGAACTCATTCTCGAAGACACAAAATCTCTGTTTTACCGTTAGTGTAATGATTCACTCCGACATTACTTTAAGTAGTTTTTGGTCATTGATAAGGGAACATTCATTTATCAGATACCAGACATTTCTCGATCCTAACACTTCCCATCAAGCATTTAAGATTACCACCAGTGTTTGAGATTCGTATTGCTCAGTCTTAAGTTTTCTGTCTTTTTCTTTTTAGTCAGAAAGTTTATTTTCAACCTATGAATTTAAATGTTCCTCTGGTATAGTTTCCCCCCTTTTTATGCGTTAAGTTGTAGATACTTTATGACTACTCATCGGAGGAGGGTTATATATATCCGTACTTAGGATCAAGCCACGTCCACTTGTATGTTTGTCCATCTGATGAGTTAAGCCTTTTTCAACTGATTTTTATAGTTCGTTCTTATGTTGTACTGTTATACCACTGTCCCAGGTTTGGGGAGGGTTGGGATCCCGCTAACATGTTTAACCCCACCACATTATGTATTTGTGTGCCTGTCCCAAGTCAGGAGCCTGTAATTCAGTGGTTGTCGTTTGTTTATGTGTTACATATTTGTTTTTCGTTCTTTTTTTACATAAATAAGGCCGTTTTCTCGTTTGAATTGTTTTACATTATCTTATCGGGGCCTTTTATAGCTTTGCTCATTGTTGAAGACCGTACGGTGACCTTTAGTTGTTAATGTCTGTGTCATTTTGGTCTTTTGTGGATAGTTTCTTAATCCAATTATAATTATATGAAAGTATAGAGTAAACGTCTTGTTTTCAGGAAGTTCAAACCATTTCTATAACTTGAACCTCAGAGATAACAGAGCGGCATTTCAAAAAGCCATTTTCCACCTTTTGTTTGTATCTAGCCAAAAAGATGGGCACTTACTGATTAAACGTGTACATACTTGTAAAAATTGTACGAGAAAGAAAATAAAACCACACAAACTCTCTTTTGGGCATTGTACGCACATTTTCTTGCCTTCAAATTTATGCATGCAATTTTACTCTTTTTTTTTATCATTTCATTTAGTTTAAAAATCAATGTAAGGTTATAAAACTGAAAAACTGGAAAATTACATATTAAAATGAAAATCATCACGTGTATCATTTACCATGGTATAAATCCGTTTCACGGTAGGTATAGTGTCCTGCTATTATCGTGGTTTTTTCGAGTGATTTGGTCCATTTTTTTCGAGTGATAAAACATGCGATAAGTCCAATTAACGAATAGTACGTAATTATAACAGTTTTTAACAATATTACCCATCTTATATCGAATACTGTATATGTTTTGATCAACATAGAAGCTCAATTTTCTTGTATTTAGTAAGAAAATCAGTGTTTGTTATTGCCCGGGTTTTTTCTAGAGCAACTGTGAAATCGTCCGGGTTTTTCGACAAATGGTCCGGTTTTTTTTACAGAAAATTTGAAGGTATTCTAGACTTTAAAAAATGACTTTTTTCTAGTTTATGACTGTAACTAAGTGAAGGACAATATCATATATATTCCAAATAATTAATTCATTAAAAACATATCAAAATGCATCTTTTTTTTCAATTTAATGCAAATATTCTGTTTAGATAACGTTATACAACTTCTATCCAGTGTTCATTTAGAAATAACTTGATCCTTAACAAAACGGTGTCTAGAACATTATGCAGGAACCTCATATTCATTTTAACCTCATTTCATGCTACTTTTGATTTTACAGTTAATAATATTTCTTGTGGTGAACTCCGGAGATTAATAAAAGAAACATCTTAATAAAAAAACTTAAAAAATTACACACACTTAATCCACCCCAATTTTATTGCCGTTGAACACAAAATTGGAACAAAATTTCAGATAAAATCAACAATGAAATGAATAGTTCATTAGCCTAAATATGATCCTTTAGCAATGATAGACAAGTTTAATTAACAAATGGGAACGCATTGAACAGATAAAAACAAATGTCATGGCTCTTTCGATTCACTTTTCTGTCACGCTTTACATGTGCACTGTTTTATTGGTTGTCAATGTTACAATTCGGTAAAATTCGGTAACAAACAAAAAAGGTGGAATGAACCTTGTTTAATGGCATACTAAAACATTCCGCTTGATGGCAATAACAAAGTTACATGAAATAAATACAGCACAATCACATTGAAGAACATTCACAAAACAATAACGAACATATTCCACAAACGCCGCAGGACATTAAAAACAGGACGTGCTACGTAACTTTCATGAAATCTCGAACTTTATTCAAGTATTTCCCAATACTCGTCCAAACAATTTTTTATGACAATGATGTAATGGAAAGACATTTTTTAAATTATTTTGACTTCAAAAGATCATAACAGATGATTATAAAACCAAAAGCATAAAAATTAAGTTTCCTTCGCTATATAACTTTTCGATGAATATTTTATTCACACTTTCTATTCAATGCAACTGCTGGTACACGTTCCATTTTTGTGTTGATCAACAAGTAAGAAGACATCCCTCGTGTCGCATGAAGTATCATTAATTACGTCATATACTGTGGATTCGTCAATGTAAATTGAATAATGTATTGTCTAATAAGATATCACGTGGTGTGAATCGATTATGTTATTTTTGTCACAAGCGACAGAGCTGGTGAATAACCTCGACACAGAGTTTACTACGGTGATTCAAACCGTTGAGGTTGCTATTTTTTCGGTATTATAACACATTAACGATTTCTTTTTTGGGGGCAGAAAACCCTCGTGGAAATAACCCTCAGGAGAGTTGAAAATTTCTATTCTTCTACTTAGAAAGGAAGGAAATAAATTAAGAGCATATACATTTTATAGAGTGTTTAAAATGATATTGATCCTGAACATTATTTTCTAATAAAAAGTTTTGTAAATGAAATGAATGAATTACCCAAATTTAGAGTCGGTGATCATGAATATGATATAGAAAAGGGAAGACACAATTGAATACCTTTAAACAACATATTTTGTAAATTACGTTACAATGACATTGTGGAGGATGAAATTCACGACTTCTGATTAGTTGATGTCAAATGAAGTTTCAATAGTCAATGTTACTATCATAAAATATATACACTGTATTACTAAGATTAGAACTGCAAACTTAATAAATAAGTCATGAGTAACCCGCCAGATCTTTCTTGAGTAGTACAACGGTACTGAATGAGTTCACTCACTCATTATCTTCGGGAATACACTGTTTGCATTGTATCCTTTTCATATATAGCAATACATTTTTTACATAACTGTAAATTAAAATGATAAAACCACCACAATTATTTGTATACTTTTATTAAACTGTAATTGTTTACGGGCTCTCAATTGATAAACACTAATCGGCTTTGTTGTTGACATTAAAACGGTTTTCTAAAAACATTTAACACATGTTATAAATGTGTATGGTTATTTTACAGATAGAAGATGGCAAATACACAGCTGAATAGGGTAAGTTTTACTCAAATGAGAGAAATCTTATCATTCGAATTTATTATAAAGCATAAACAATCAGTTATATCGTATTCGGAATTCAGGTTTTGACGTAACATCAGTTTTATTAAAATTTACTATAGTTTCTAGACCTATTGGATATATCTCTATGTTAGCTAAAAGATTAGCATAAATTTATATTTTATTCAAACAGTGTCATTTTCATTCCGTACCATTATGTTCTCTGCTTCCTTTTACCCTTATTATTATTTTACATGACATTAATCAGAGTATCATGGTAAATTGTAATTAATTGCATAAACCTCTTTCAACATATTGTTGGATGCTATCCAAATGATTACTCTGCTTTGTGTACTTTGTAAACATTTGAAAAGCATGATTGCCTAATCCAATATATTGCTTTGTTTAAAGCTTAGTTAATGAAAGGGTTGGAAGAACAATTGTGTACGTTTATGTTACAAAGATGTGGACCATTACAACTTATTAATTATTATTAGGTCTAGTTAGATTATGAAATGATCATACTTATGACCACTCAAACAACAATCATATTTATTGTAATTTGAAACAAGATTATATTTCTATCGTATTAACGTTTGAACTACCAGTGTCGGTCATTAGAATCTGTTGCATGTTTAAATGTATGTCTTTTCGTGTTTTTTCTTTTGTATATGTTTGTATGTTTTGAGGTTGTTACACAGTGATGACTGCTGTAAACATATTTTGACTATTTTACCGATTATGTCTGTTTTGTGCACGCATCGTTGTAAAAATATCAGAATTTGATGCGACTGTCATCAAAGTGAGAGGTTTAGCGCTATAAAACCAGGTTCAATCCACCATTTTCTACATTTAAAAATGCCTGTACCAAGTCAGGAATGTGACAGTTGTTGTCCATTATTTTTTTATGTGTTTTGTCATTTGATTTTGCCATGTGATTAGGGTCGTTCCGATTGAATTTTACTCGGAGTAAAGTATTTTTTTATTCTACTATTTATTGCATGGATTGATACCTGTCAAATATGTTATAGTGAATACTTTTCTGACAAAAAAGTTAGTAAACATAATGGCTTGTAGAAGTAACAATGAGGTTAAACATGTGATTGATGTCAATGATTATGTAGTTATACTTCCTTGCGATTACGATATTTGGATTTGAGCGTTCCTGATGAAGGTAAATTGAGAAATAGGTTGCAGACCAATCCTATTTTCACAATAATACTTGTATTGGGGTAGTTCTTGAAGTGTTCTGATTTGATTTTAAATATTCACATCACTTACACCTCAACAAGTGTTGTTTCAAACTGGAATCAAACCAATTATGTAAATTATAATATTTTCTGGCAATTTTCACAGGTTATGATTGAAACCGAGTGTGACTTATCACTAGGCTTGTCGAGGATTGTGTGAACGTAAAGCATTTCTATATGTGCCGTCGAAACTAACGATGAGACGTCGCGTATCTGTGTAATATTGTGACTATAATTATATGCTTGTATTTAAATGAATATTGATCTGTAAACTTGCTTTGTCTTGACATTCAAACATAGTCGTCTAACGCAACGCAAAGTATATACCTAAAAAAAGTAATATTTGTGCCGTGACTAACAGAGATAATGGATAAAATCAGATAGAAATCTTTGAGAGAGGGGAGCAGAGCAGCGGTGATGAAAGTGTTAAACAAACTGGAGGACGCCATCGTTGATACGCCTTTTGACCCGGCGGAAATCTCAGCATTGCTGGAAGCAGTTGAAAAGAAAAAGGCAATATTGACGAACAGATTTTAAATACAGCGGACTCAGATCGAATAACAGATGAAATAATAGAGTCAGATGAGTATTATTGAGAGTTAGAAAGCAAAATTAGAAAAAATAAAAAAAGTATTGCAACCCGTCGCACCTGCAGCCAAATCTTCAGTATTCAATAGCAACGCCCAAGATTTTATTCCAAAGTCAAACCCCATTTACGCATTCTAGTCGGGATACAAGTTCGACCTCAAGCCAAAATCATCGCCTACCCATGTTAACGCTACCAAATTTTAGCAGAGATATATTAGAATGGAAATATTTCTGAGATTCACTTGAATCGACAATTCATCTTAACAACACACTATCCGACATACAGAAATTCCCATATTTAAAGTCTTCATTGTAGTCAGATGCCGCATACGTAGTCTCAGGCCTCACCATGACCAACCCAAATTATTACAAGGCTCTTGAACTTTTAAAGAATCGTTATGGTCAAACCCACAAGATAATCAAAGCATACATGAGATCAATTTTGGATATGCATGCGTCTGATGAACGTTTAGAGAGTCTAAGAGCTTTTTACGATAAGTCCGATGCATACATCAGAGGTCTAGAATCATATGGACAATGTCAAGAAATGTTTGGTTCATTACTGATTCCAGTTATTCTCGGTAAATTGACGTCACACTGAAAAATAAAATTACACGGGAAAACGGAGGTGATGATTGGAATATTTGCAGAGAGCTTTCAAATCAGGAATCAGGACATAATGCATACATGTATCAACCCCCGAAAGATAATTAAACTGCAAATTGTGAAGCAAGTGTTAAGAGTTATTTTAACAACAATCGTTTATAAGGAAATTCATCGAAATATCAAGATATGAAAAATACAATAAAATCCACACAAATAAAAACATGCATATTTTGTTATGGTGGGTGGGGTGCAAAGGGGGGGGGGAGTGGTGGGGGTGCGGGGCCACTTTTCAAATGACTGCACGGATGTCGCAGAACATGAAAGAAGAATAGCCATTATTAAGGAGAAGAAATTATGTATTAACTGTTAAGGTATGCACAAAGTATCATATTGTCGCTCTAAATACGACTGTAGAAATAGCCTCTGTAAACATCATACATTACATAAGAAAAATTTAACTACATCTCAATCGGAAAAAAAGGATAAAACAAAAACTTCGATGTTGTACATATCGACAAGTCGAAAAACTTCAACCGTTTTGCTGAAAGCAGCAGTACCTCAGGAAATGTCGGTGAACAATACAGCGGAGATATTATTGGACATTATTTTCGACGTTGGTGATCACCAGTCTTTTGTTATAACAAGCTAAGCTATAAAATTAAATGTACAGAAGGAGGGATTCGAAAATCTGAATATAGTTTCTTTTTGAGAATAAAACTAGCGGCATTAGAAATCTAGACAAAACCATGGTACAGTTGACAGTTAAAAAGCAGAAAGTATACCTATTAAAGTACTGATAGTACCCACCATGTTATGACCGGCCGCTTCAGAGCCAGAGTTGAAAAATCACGCTTGGACTACAGTATCTACGTGGATTACCTCTAGGACACTCTGTAACAGACGCAAAGTCTTGCGAGCTTTCTCTTCTAATTGGAGCAGACTTTTATTGAAATAAAGTGCAAGATAAATTAAAACGTGGAAACGGTGCTACTGCTGTATGTTCTAAACTCGGATATTTTTTGTCAGGTCACGTACCAGTAGCAGTAACGAAGAATAAGAATTCAACTTCAATGAAAAAAGTTAACTTGGAAAAGACTTGTTGACTGCTTTCTAAGTTAACATGAGAATTTTGAAGCTCACAAGCAAGTTAACTTCGTCGTTGATAAAGCAGACATACTGTCTGCGTTTTAAGGACTGCTGCATAGAGGACAGTTCTACCCCAGACCAGACCTGTGGACAGGTCTGCTCCTGACCTGACCTGTGGACAAGTTTGCTATATACCAGACCTGAGGACAGGTCTGCTTATGACCGTTTCCCGTGTTTAAAACTTTTAATATCAGACTTGTGCTTTAAATTTGTTAACAATATTAGCAGTTCTTTCCCCCCAGAAGTCCTATATAGCATTTTGTTTCGCTCGCTAGACTCTATAGATATTATACACATTTACAAAATCCTTTTTATTTCATTTCATATATTCTTATATACATTAAACACTGGCTATACAATCACATAGAGCTTTCATAAAAGAAATGAAAGTTAGTTTTTTTAATTGGATGACGGATAGAAAGGTTATCCATCGCATCGGAACAGTATTCTTATATCATCGGATATAAGCATTCCTAATTTTTAGTCTCTTCTTAAATTCTACTCTATGCATGGATGTTTCATCCTAATTAACCTTGTTTTCATTGTTTTACGATTCTGTTTTTTACAAAATATTCAAATGGAAACTATATAGTGTCATGATACATAAGGTGTTGTATAATTATCAACAATCTCGTCAATTTTGTCAGATTAGTCGAGATATTTGCCTTGCCGTTTATAATTGATATATGAGACGTCCCAAAAATATACTCGTTGTTCACATGAATGAAATATTTGCCACTTGACGTTTAGCTACAAACAAAATAATTCAACCGACATAATATATTAACAGTATACTATTCCCAGAAGAAAACTGATATCAGACAAGTCACTGTTGGAACTTGGATGATGTGGTCAAATAGTTTTGGTATACACACCATCAGGAACTACTTACTTAAGTGACTGTTCAATGTAAATACAGAGATGAAATTCTGACACTCTAACTTAATGAGGAAAAGATTTTGCATTCATTGTGTTCCAAAATTGCTGTCATTTAAAATTGAGAATGAAAATGGGGAATATGTCAAAGAGACAACAACCCGACCATATGGCAAACAACAGCAGAAGGTCATCAACAGGTTTTCAATGCAGCCAGAAATTCCGGCACTCGGGGGCGTCCTTCAGCTGGCCCCTACACAAATATTTATACTAGTTCAGTGATAATGAACGCCATACTTAACTCCAAATTGTACACAAGAAACTAAAAGTTAAAATAATACAAGACTCACAAATGTTAGATGCTCCTGACATGGGACAGGCGCAAAAATGCAACGGGGTTAAACATGTTTGTGAGATCTCAACCTTCCCCTTATACCTCTTGTCAATGCAGACAGGTAAACGCATAACAATATGCACATTAAAATTCAGTTCAAGAGAAGTCCGAGTCTAATGTCAGAAGATGTAACCAAAGAAAATAAACAAAATGACAATAATACATAAATAACATCAGACTACTAGCAGTTAACTGACATGCCAGCTCCAAACTTCAATTAATCTGATTGAAAAATTGTGTCTTCATCATATGAATATCAGGCACACTCCTCCCCGTGAGGGGTTTAGTATCATTCCATCATAGCATATATGAGAGGAACATAACCCGTGTAGTGCCAACAACTGGGTTTTAGATAAATGTGTTTAGTTCCGATGCAAAGACCCTAAAAGTGAATCAATATTAACGCCATAATATCCAATCTTTAATGACCTGACAACAGTATCGTAACTATATCCCTTCTTAATAAGTCTATTTAAAGGTTTTGTTAGCTTCTGAGGTAAATACTGACATTTTTGTGCTTTATAAAAAATATTTCCATAAAATATTGGATGTGAAATACCTGAACGTATAAGAAGTCTGCATGTTGAGCTATATTTACGAATGATGTCCATATACCGATGATAAAACTTAGTAAAAGTTTTGACCAGTTTGTGATATCGAAAACCCTGGTATAATAATTTGTCAGTAATACATAAATTTCTCCCGTTAAAATCTAAAACATTGTTACATACACGAGCGAATCGTACAAGTTGAGATATATAAACACCGTAAGATGGTGACAAGGGAACGTCACAATTTTAAAATGGTTAATTGACGATAGGAAATGAGAAATCATCTCTTTTATCATAAATTTTAGTATTTAGCTTTCCGTTAATGATATAGATATTAAGATCGAGGAAATGGCAGTGGTCATTGTTAGTATTAGCTTTATTCAAAGTAAGCTCAACAGGATACATTTCTTTAGTATACAAACTGAAGTCGTCATTATTGAGAACCAAATTATCATCCAAATATCTAAAAGTATTATTAAATTTGTGTTATACTTTTAATTTTGACACAGTGAAAATATCGGCAAACATTTTGCATTTGTACAGATAGAGAAAAAAATATATTTGATACTATTGTACTTAATAAATATTGTAAATTAAGAATACTGTTTAAATAAAACATACCTGGTTTTTATTCTAATAGGATCTATTTCACGCAGCAAGAACCGGAGATTTAGAAAAGGTCAGGAATTATCTTGCCGAAGGTGCAAATATAAACTATAAATACGTGGTGAGCATAATATTATAGACAGAAGAATGAATCAATTGAATCAAATAAATTATATTACAAGATAACAAGATGCCTGTACCAAGTCAGGAATAGGATACTTGCTTTTTTCACTCGTTCCGTTGGTTGATTGCGTTTTATCTTTTTCATTTTTATGTACTTTCTGCTTATTGTATATACCTTTATGTTCAGTATTGATTCTATACTATTTTCTATACATATATTGTGTAACATATTAACATTGTTATTCAAACCGATGTTTTAATGCGTAGTGATTAAGTTTCAACCAATTTGTCAAAAGATGCAGAAATGTAGCTTCCTTATTTGGCGGTAATGAAGTATACAAATGTTTGTGTTTATTTTATTTGAAATAATTTAATGTGACATATGTTATCCGACGGTGATATTCAATTCAAAGATGGATAGATTTTAGTAAAAGAACTTACTTTTATTTGCTACATAATACATGGTAAAGTCTGTTAAGACAAGTGTATATGTATTGTTAATTTGTTTTCAATTCTTATCAATAATTATGCTTGTTGTTCTGTACCGTTACTATTCATAGTTACGTTGTTTATATCGAGGTTTATCAATCAGATCATACTCTACGTAGTGATCAGTGATATGTCAAACATTTCTATTGATCTGACAGTTTGATGCCATTAACTCTAGAACGACAAGCCAAACAATTTCATAATGAACCCAAAACCAACAAACAACAATGCACCTGCTGAAATGTCTAGCTGATGTAATTTCCCGATTAAATTTCAAATTATAGGCAAATGAGGACAAAAGATACCAGAGGGAGAGTCAAACTCATAGATTGTAAAATAAACTATTGTCTCATTGGCAATCATACCACATCTTCTTTTTTATATTGACAACACCATGGCTAAAGACGCATGCCATTTGTATAACGGTATTTGATTAATGTTCCTCGTATTTTTATTTTACTTTAATCAAACTGTTTGTCACGTTGTTTTATGTTTGATTATGATGCACTATAAACTATCATCTACAGACGCTTGTTATGTGTTGACGTCTTTGCTACTTGTAACTGTTTGTTTGTCATGACCCTGGAGTGTTTTTATCAGTTTTAACAGACGTATATATGTCTCTGGTTTAGAATGGGTTTATGAATGAATTATAAGTCTTACAACATTGTTTAGAAAGGTATACAAGATATCAAGCACAATGTAAATTGATTCTGCCGTTCTGTCTCCATTCAAAAAAGGAAAGTTGACGTTACATCGATTCCGTTAATTTTTTTAAACATTGTTGGTCTATTACCTTTAGAATTAATACGTTGTGAGATTGAGAATATTTTAATAAGGGCGTTCCCGATTAGGTTAATGTAGATTGCTTTGGACAGAACAAACTTAATTACTGTAACTGATAATTTTCTATGCACATTTAAATATTCAAGGTTACAGATGATAATTTAAAATAGTACTGTTTGATTTATACGCTTGTTTTCATGGGACATTTTTATTTTTAAAACAATTTTATTGAAAGTTTCAGAATTTTCATGTTTCAACAAAATAATCACCTATTTATCTACAACTGAGAAAACGCCAAATATTTAAAAAAAAATTGTTTACGGCTATTAAAAGAGGGACGAGGATACCAAAGGGACAGTCAAACTCATAAATCGAAAATAAACTGAAAACGTCTGGCTAAAAATGAAAAAAACCAAACAGACAAACAATAAAACACATGACACAACATAGAAAACTAAAGAATAAGCAACACAAACCCAACCAAAAACTAGGGGTGATCTCAGGTGCTCCGGAAGGGAAAGCAGATCCAGCTCCACATGTGGCACCCGTATTAAGGTATTTTGCTTCCGTATTACTGTCCAAATATTTAAAAAAAAATCTGCCTCAAACGGCACTTCAGTTTTATTTTTTTTCTTCAAATTTTCATACCTGCAATGGTGAACCTTTGAAACCAAACAACACTCTAGTGAAGATCAAAAGATTAAAATTACATAATGCTAATATCTTTTAATTACCGCAAATTTAACCACGCAATTACCAGGTGGTGTCAGTTTAATACACATGCATTGTATTTACACAGTACTAGACTGAAGCAAGGATTTGTATGGTAAAAAAATCCTCGCCTGAGGTAATAGAGGAGAATAAAAACATGCACTATCAGTTATATATGTGTGTTCAACATATCAGTCGGAAAAAAAATCATAAAACAATTCTATTGTATGGTATACTTTTATTACTATAACCTTAAAAAAAATAAATCGTACATTTTTATTTTAAAAAAATGCACGGCTGATCACTTTTTGTTTTGAATTATTAGTTGGTTAATAGCTACACCAAATGTTGTCAATGCGCTTTAAATCGCGCTATTATATGATTAACGAACAAGACTTAAAATGAGAGTAGTCCACTCCCGGCAGGCAAAAAGACTTAATCTACGTCACAGAAGTCAGGAAGTTCGAATAAATGAAATTAACAATTCCCAATTTTCTTCTTTTAAATTATTAGTTTTCATATCCAGATAAAACTTGGTGAATATGATGTTTTTGGTATAATGAACATAATCAGATGATAGGTAAAAATTCGCGAATTTCCCCTTTAACGCCAATATTTATTTTGGAAAATACCAATACCAAGTCAAGCATTGCTAAATATTTCGCGATTGTGTCTTGCCATGGCTTTGTTTGGACTTGTTTGTTTGCTTTTTGGCCTTGAATGTGTGTCTAAATATTGTATTAACTATGTTTTTACATTCAAGTATCGCAGATCAAATTTATTTGTTCATAGTGTGTTTATTTGTTTTTTTTTGATTGAGTCAAGCCTTCCGATTGATATTTTATCGTGTGCTTTTCTATGTTGTGATGTTATACTATTGTTTCCGAAAAAGTAAGGAGGTTTGGTACTATTTAAACGTTTAATCCCGCTGCAAATGTTTGCACCTGTCTCTATCTGTCCAGGAATCTGATGTACAGGAGTTGTCGTTTTTTTATATAATTTGTACATGTTATATGTGTTTCTCGTTTCTCGTTTTTTTTATATAGATTATACCGTTGGTTTTCCAGTTTGAATGGTTTACACTAGCAATGTTTAGTCCCTTTATAGCTTGTTGTTCGGTGTGAGCCAAGGCTCTGTGTTGAAGGCTTCACATTGACCTATAATGATTGACTTTTATAAATTGTTATTTGGATGGAGAGTTGTCTCATTGGCACTCACACCAAATCTTCCTATATCTATATATATATATATATCAGTTGCTGCCATGTGTTTCCATTGGTGGAGCCTTTGGTTTGATCAGTTATTACAGACTTAACCTTTTTGATTTTACCGTTGAGTTCGATATTTGCGTTAGTACATTCTTTGTATCTAATGATCATAAAGCAATGGACAATGAGAATATCAGTTTTCTGTATTTTCATTTGCAAAATTCTGCCTATTTACAATACTCCATGGACAATGAAAATCTCAGCTATCTGATAGGTTGGTGGATATAGTGTTCCTTTTTTATTTAATTGGTTTTATGAACGGTTTTTATCGTCAAAGTGTTTTACAATAAGAAAAGGCTGTAAAAACGTGTGATCTTAATCACTTTGTATTGTTATCCCTCCAGCAGACACGTTTGGTTCCTGGATTCTTTATATTAAATACGAATAAAAGAAAACATATTACCGTCATATTAATGTTGTTGATATTTAGTAGTATTACATTATTCAGGAATATGGGCTGTACCTGTACTTTAAAAAGTGAATAACTACATTATAACGTTTAGGTTGGTATATTCCAACGTAAGTTCGTCTTAGCTTTAAACATGTTAGAGTCTCTAACTGCTTCTTTGTTTACCAATGAGACAACTTCAAACTACGTAACAAATCATGTAGATGTTAGCAAATTCTCTCTCTCTCTCTCTCTCTCTCTCTCTCTCTCTTTCTGCTAATTAATATCATTAAATCTAGTTCGTCTCAGGAAGGTTTTATTTTTAAAGTCAATTTTACAACCATCAATTTCAGAGAAAATATCCTATGATGTATAATCCAATGCTTTGTAAATCTGATTATATTAGAATTTTTAATATGTACTGAGCCCAAAAATAATTGTATTTTGTTTTTAAAAACTGAACAATATATGATTTAAAAAATAACAAAATGGAATTATGAAAAGTCAGAAGCAACATGAATGTTCAACACTCAGTATATAGTAGGTATTGCTTTGTATGGATCGCTGTAGGATCCCAGTGTAGAAATAGGTATAGTATTATTCAAAATCAATACCAGGTCCATGCTCCATGTGTATCGATGAAGGATTGTTATTGATTTCGCATTCCATTTAGTATCTTCAGATTTTGCCATTTTGGAATCGCATTTCACTTTCTAATCAGTGCAATTACAACAGATCCCATACATGTTTGATCGGATTTAGGTCTTGGTATGAACTTGGTCAATCCTCTGCAGTTCCAGTTGTCTGTATCTATTTATTACCCTCCAAACTGTTGACCTAATCCCATTTAATCGACCCGCGACACTCATTTCGGCATCAACCATCCACGTAGTTCTCTGGCGGTCATTTTTGGGAAGGACTGGTCAACGCCCCATGCAATATTTTTAAAACAAATAAATTTCAAATATCGTTTTAAAAGTACAGGTTAACAAGGTAAAACATCGATTATACGTACAAAGCTTAAAAGAAAAGAAAAAAATACTGTTATGCTCAATATAATTTGATTTTTAGTCTCATACGACAGACTTTTATTAATTTTAGTAGTGTCTTAACAGAAAGTTGATAAACTAGGGTTATGGCAAAGAACAGGGTGTGTTTTTTTTCTAACAAAATATCCATCGGCAGCAACCAAACCTTATTGATAGATATTCCATATCAACTTTACAAATGATACTTGATGGTCATAAGGTATAAAAAAGGTACTGACGTTATTTATCATCTAAAGTACCTCATGTTTTGTTTAGTTTCCTGTCTAGATATGTTTTGGGGTGTAAACACATTTAATTGTTCTCTTATCAATTGGTTTTAATTGGTTGAGAGTCCCTTTTCGTTGAGATTTGTTCTCATTGTTATTTATTTCTTCTTCCGCCATATTTGTTTCCTGCAGTTTTTTGTTTTTGTTTGGAACCATGTCGTTTAGATATTTTACATATGATATCGAACAGTTATTGTAGTTTTGTTTTCTCCCTGAATGACCAAAAAGTTTACTTTATAAGAGTTATCTTCCCGAACACGGGTTTCCTTGTTATTACTACTTTTTTGTAATTGTTTTCTGAACAAATGGTTTTCAATTATAATTATTTTCTAGCGCCTATTTGTTTCTTCAGCAGTATTGTTTCAAAATTGATCACTTAAATATTTGCTCTGATATCGACCAGTTTATACACCTTTAAAAATGACAGTTTAACCGAACACTTTACTTTGTGAGACTTATTTCTCTGAACCTGATTGTTTTGTGCAGACTACTCTGTAACCGTAAAAGATTACGCCAAATGTACTTTACCAAATTGCTCGTTATATAGATCAAACGCATTTTGCAGGAATATATCCGGAGAGTTATTTCCCTATATGCATTGGATATAAGTGCTATGCATTTGTAACCAGTGAACCATGGGTAATAGGGTCTTTAATTTGAGGTCCTTGTTTCACCAAAATGATAATAAGTTTGAAGAAGGGGGTCAATGTCAAGTGTTTTTTTTTTAAATTTATTTTGGCTTATCATCACTTATCATAAGATATTATACAAGATAGCGACAAATTCTGTTTACTAAATTGTTAGTTTGGACATACCGTTAGATATATACAAAGGGTACGTTGACATTTGGTTGGAGTTGTCTCCCCCTTTTTATTTAGCTGAGTGTTTAATCTTCGATCACAATCTTTGCAATTTTGCATCAACATAAAGACTTGATTTTTCTACGCTTTATACTATTATTCCCCATGCTCAGTTAAAAGATCGACTTTACCATCTCATTAAAAAAAGCTATTTCTATAAAAACGGGAATCGTAATTACAAACTTACAAAACGTGGGTTATAACAATTCATATTTTTGAAGAACAACATTGAAGGAACCAGAAAATATACTGAAGATGATATTACCAAAATGCTGGACTTTTTGATCGACAATATATTTGTTGAGTTTGGTGGATTCATATCTCAACAGACAATCGTTATTCCAATGGGTACTAATTGTGCTCCCCTACTAGGCGATTTGTTTTTGTACTCGTATGAAGCAGAATTTCATTCAAACCCTCCTAAAAAACAAACAGAAAAAGCTCCTTGCTAAATTCTTTAATTTCACTTTCCGATATGTTGATGATGTCCTATCATTGAATAACCAATATTTCAGCCACTACTTGCATTTCATGTATCCCAGTGAACATGCAATTTGGAGTAGGTTCAGTAAGACCCCTTTTTGGCCCCAAAATATAGCAGTTTTACAAAAGTGTGAAAATGTAATCTTTCAGCTATTTATTGGAAAGAAGATTGCTTCTGATACATAAATATGGGCTGTTTTTGACAATACAATGCACATATATTAGGTACTAGCATCATTAAGTCGTGCTAAACTACTAAAATCTTCACAATTTCAGCGTTTTAGATAAATTTTAGACGGTTTCCGTCTTAAATGAAAGTGGCCACATTCGTGTTCATCCATAATACTGAAATATAAGTTGTATTTGATGATAATACATAACATATATAAAGGTTAAGGATGAACACGGATGCGGCCACTTTCATTTTTGACAAAAACCATCTGAAAAGTGACGTTTGTTGGCATATTTGATAGATTTTTCATATTTAAGCTTAAATCCGAGCGTTTTTGATGACTGAATCAGTTAAAATCTTTCACATAAACTAATCGAATCAATTGAAATAGACACTACAGTGTTTAAAAAGAGTCCAAAATCTTAGATGAATCTGAAATTTGAGGCGAAAATCGGCCCTTACCGGACCTACTCCTTAGGAATACTACTGATACAAGAAAGACTGCTTCATACTTTGATATTTTCCTCAATACTAACACAGATGGACGACTTCACACGAAAATCTATGATAAACGGAACGATTTCAACTTCCCAATTATCAATTTCCCATTTCTCAGCAGTAGCATACCCTCTGCCCCTTTTTTGGTGTTTACTTATCTCAATTGATATGTTATTCTCGTGCATGTTCACACTATACGGCCTTCATATACAGGAGTGTGCTCCTAACGCAGAAACTGCTCCAACAAAGTTATGAGAAGGACAGATTAAATATGACACTCCATAAATTTTACGGACACCATCACGAATTGGTTGATCCATACGATGTATCTTTGTCCAAACTTACTATGGACATTTTTACCGCGTGTAAGATTGTGGTTTGTCATTACGTCGTCTGATCTTTTTATTACCGAACGTGACTTATTACCGAATGTGACTGTTTTGCTGAGTGCGAATTCGTATTTCTTTAAGACGTGGCATGGTACTTTTCCATCCCAAATCAATTGTTGGGTTTTGATGTTGTGTTTGTTGTTGTCATCGGATTTTGTCAAATGTCTTAACGTTTGTAGTTGTAAATCGTATTGTTTTCTGTTGTTTTCGTGTGTTGGGATAACTACTCATCCAGTTCATTTGGTAGATTTAATTTCTGATCAACGTAATTTACACGATATATTTGGTTTGCACTTCGATCAGAAGAAACACCGACAAAGCTAGATAATACAATTAATTATCTATACAGTTGGGAAAAAGTATTGCAACACAAAATTGAAATTGAAATTAAAAAAACACTTTTCATTTTTTTGGGATATAATTTGGTAAAATAGAACTAGTTAAACATTACTTAAGTATCACCTGAGTTTGATCAATAAATATCGACTCGATATTTTTTTATCTGCACATGCAGCTACTGTACCCGTAAACAGCAAAACAGTTGTTTTTATCCTCTTTGTTTTCAACCCTTTAAATAACCAAATTTTTAAAGTTATGTGATTGACACCTTATAATGGGTCCTTGACAACTCTTAACTGCAGCCAGATGGCAGATTATCAGCACAAGGGAAGCAGGGATGTCGATGTAAAAACTGCACGTATTGTTGGTCATCACCATTTCACTATAAGTCGTTTTGAGAATAAATCAGGCAATAAACACTGTTAAAGACATTTCAAGATAATGAAGACCCCCTATACCATTTGCTAAGGAAAATCAAGCATAATGAAGGTTGGTCAGAAGGAAACCCATTGCATACAGGACAATCCTAAAAAGAGAGTGGTGGCCATACAGGAGCTTTTTTAACAAGAACTGATCGTGCGATAAGACCATTTCGGAGACCTTTACTAACGAACAGACTCACAGTTTTCCAATGTAGTGCAGAGCTCGCCAAAGTTGGAAATTAGCATCGTGGAGGAAGATTCAATGTTCAAATGGAATTCGGTTTATCTTCCATGGCACGATCGTAGCCCGGATTTCAACCATATCGAGCATATTTGGGACACTATTGGGCGGAAAGTGCGCGAAAGGACACCCCAGTTCAAACACATCATGAAATAAACAATGCCCACATCAGAAATGGTTGCTGCTACCTTAGCAACAAATTAGTCGATTTATGGCAGGATTCAGAAGACGTTTAGATGCGGTTATCCGTTTGAATGGAGGCTGCGCACAAAGTACTAATTCTTTGGCGTATAACGATCAACCATGATATGAACAGTCATCTAAGGATTAATTTTGAAATGTCTGACATTGTAAAGTTCGACTACAGTAAAAGTTGTAAAATGCATTTTTTGGTTCAAAAAACACTCCATTTTGGTATTAAAATTGTGGTTATATAAATCATTTTTTTTCAAACTTTTTTTGTTCGTTTCAATGCCAATGTTATCATAAACTATGTTTCAATAATATTGTACACATATTTTATTATATTTCATCCAAAAAAAGAGGCTCATTTTTCAAATTTTAAAAAATCAACGTGTTGCAATACTTTTTTCCATGTGTATAATTACTACTTACTACAATTAAATATTAATTAGTATTATAATTTTCACTGTTATTAATATAAGTTAGATAAGTGATACAAATCTAATTTTGCATTTCAAATTCCCTCTTGATTTTCGGAACACGTTTTAGAAATTTATATATGACGTCACATCACTTTGGGCGTTGCAATGACTATGGCTAACACGGCTGTGATTGTCGTGTATTCGTTTTTATTCTTTAGCTAGTCACCACTTCAGTTTTATCATGAATATCTATTATATAGTCATTTTACAAAATTTACTGTTTGTAAAACTATGTATTATTCTTGATAAAAATGAAGTTTTTTCCCTAGCGGATAACCTTGGCCTCACAACTTTTTGAAACTTTTGATCCTCGGCGATATTTAACTTTGTAGTTGTTATGGCTTTCAAACTGTTCTCAGCTTAGTTTTGTGTGGAGGTAGCGTCTGGCATAAACATATTTTTTAACCTGTTACCTTTTGATTATTATTATTATTACAAGGGATTTTTATAGCGCATTATATAAAAATACAATTGCTTTAAGCGCTTTACATGTTAAAACAAAAATACACAAGTTCGTACATACACGAAATTACAAAGTTAAAAATATACCGAAATATGTATAAAGCATACATCAAATCAACTATAAAAAGTTAAGACTACAGCAACTTGGTAAAAAAATGACTTAAAAGAATTATTAATGAATAAGTAAAAATCTTAATAACTAAATATTTCTAAAATTTGCTGAATTTTGTATTTAAAAATATGTTACTAAAATATTCCGGTTTGTAAAAAATAAAATAAAAATACAAACGTTATATCGAAATATACAGAAAGTCATAAAATCAGAATTAAATGTACAAAATATTAAAAATCGACATCAGTCAAATACAACCAATCACAGTTCCAGGTCTTAACTTATGAGCGATCCACAAATGCAACTTTGAATAGATGCGTCTTCAGTCCTTTCTTAAATAGTTCTAGCGATTGTTCATTTCGAAGATTTGTTGGAAGGCTATTCCACAGAGTTCCGGCCGCCACATCGAACCTCCGTTCACCATACATTTTGGTCCGTGCATTTTTTGGCATCTCAATTAAAGAAGCATTTTCAGATCGAAACGATCGTGCTGGTTTGTAATAATGTATTAGTTCACTAAGATACGCACGTGCAAGTCCATGCAAGGCTTTGAATGCGTAAAGCAACAGTTTATACTGCCATCGGAATGTGTATGGTAGCCAATGAAGAGTCATAGGTGTTAGAGTTATATGTTCAAACTTCTTTTTTGCGGGTCACTAGTCTGGCAGCTGTGTTCTGAACACGTTGAAGTTTGGATAGACTCGAGACATTCACACCATACATCAAAGCATTACCGTAATCAAGTCGCGACGTAACAAGAGAGCATACAAGAGTTTTGCAAGCGTCCTCCGTTATATATGATCGAATCCGTCCTATGTTACGAATCTGATGGAAACAGGATTTTGTAATTTGGCATTTGTCTGTTGCTGCATGCTGAGGGTTTGATCGAGAAAAACTCCAAGATTTCGAACACAGGTAGATTCACTTAGTATAGTTCCATCAAAATTCAGTTGTAACTTACTAAGACTTTTGACTTTGTGTTTTGGAGCAATAACAATCAATTCGGTCTTGTCCTGATTTAACGTCAACATATTTGTACACATCCAAGTTTTGATATCTTCCAAACAAGCTTCTAGGCGCTCGGTAATGTCACCCCAGTTATCTAATGGCTTGATGACTTGGTAAATTTGCGTATCATCCGCATAACAGTGGTATGCCATGCCATGCCTCTTACATATTTCACTAACCGGGTACGAAAACATGGAGTAAAGTCTCGGTCCAAGCACGGAACCCTGTGGGACGCCATATTTCAGAACCATATTGTCGGAGTGAACAGATCCAATAGAGACACATTGCGACCTATAAGTCAAGTATGAACGAAGCCACGACAAGGCTGTTCCAGATATACCAAAAGTATACTGTAGACGATCGAATAGAATGCCGTGAGGGGTTAAGTATCATACCATCATAACATATATGAGAAGAACATAACCCGTGTCATGCGAACAACTAGGTTTTAGATAAATGTGTTTAGTTCCGTTGCAAAGACCCCAAAAAGGAATCAATATTTACGCCAAAATATGCAATCTTTAATGACCTGACAAAAGTATCGTAACTATATCCCTTCTTAATAAGTCCATTTAAAGGTTTTGTTAGCTTCTGAGGTAAATACTGACATTTTTGTGCTTTATAAAGAATGTTTCAATAAAATATTGGATGTGAAATACCTGACCGTATAAGAAGTCTGCATGTTGAGCTATATTTACGCATGATGTCTATATACCGATGATAAAATTTAGTAAAAGTTTTGACCAGTTTGTGATATCGAAAACCCTGGTATAATAATTGTTCAGTAATACATAAATTTCTCTCGTTAAAATCTAAAACATTGTTACATACACGAGCGAATCGTACAAGTTGAGATATATAAACACCGTAAGATGGTGACAAGGGAACGTCACCATCTTAAAATGGATAATTAACGATAGGAAATGAGAAACCATATCTTTTATCATAAATTTTAGTATTTAGCTTTCCGTTAATAATATAGATATTAAGATGGAGGAAAGGGCAGTGGTCATTGTTTGTATTAGCTTTTTTCAAAGTAAGCTCAACAGGATAAATTTCTTTAGTATACAAACTGAAGTCGTCATTATTGAGATCCAAATTATCATCCAAATATCTAAAAGTATTATGAAATTTGTATTATACTTTTAATTTTTACACAGTGAAAATATCGGCAAACATTTTGCATTTGTACAGATAGAAAAAAAATATATTTGATACTGTTGTACTTAAACAAATATTGTAAATTAAGAATACTGTTTAAATAAAACATACCTGTTTTTTTCTATTAGGATCTACCTCACGCAGTAAGAACCGGAGATTTAGAAAAGTTCAGGAATTATCTTGCCGAAGGTGCAAATATAAACTATGAACGCTGGGTGAGCATAATATTATAGACAGAAGAATGAATCAATTGAATCAAATAAATTATATTACAAGATAATAAGATCCCTGTACCAAGTCAGGAATAGGATACTTGCTTTTTTCACTCGTTCCGTTGGTTGATTGCGTTTTATTTTTTTTCATTTTTGTGTACTTTCTGCTTATTATAAATACCTTTTTGTTCGGTATTGATTCTTTACTTTTTTTTTATACATATTAACAATATTATTCAAACCGATGTTTTAATGCGTATTGCTTAAGTTTTAACCAATTTGTTGAAAGATGCAGAAATGTAGCTTCCTTGTTTGGCGGTAATGAGGGCTACAATTGTTTGTGTTTATTTCATTTTGAATAATTTAATTTAACATATTTTATCCGACGTTGATACTCTTTTTCCATTTCATAGATAGATAGATTTTAGTATACGAACTTAATTTGAATTGCTAGAAAATACATGGTAAAGTCTGTTTAGAAAAGTTGATATATGTTGTTAATTTGTTTTCAATTCTTTAAAAATTATGCTTGCTGTGCTGTTTGTCTTATATAAAGGTACCGTAACCATTCCTAGTTACTTGTTGACATCAAAGTTAATCGATCAGAGCATACTCTACGTAGTGATAAGTGATATGTAAAATCAATAACTCTATAACGACAAGCCAAACATAATAAATCAGAAACCAACAATCATGAGTGCACGTCCTTAAATGTAAAGCTGCGGTTATCATCCCGATTAAATTTCAAAGTATAGGCAAAGTGTTTCCACGGGTATCATAAGCAGTGATCATTGGTAATGAGTTCATGGTCCAATCCACACTACTGCACTCACATATACATCTTATAATGTTCCAACACAATTGATATAGTTGGCCTATAGGTAATACTATCAAAGCGAAACAGTCGTTTGCAAAAAAAGAGAGTATTAAATTCGAAACGTAGACTCTATTGGAACTCTATTTTAAATGAATTATCATTACTCGGACTTGTATATAGAAATGCACTTTAACTACTATACTTTAACTAGATATGGAATGCAACATGTGAAATATCATAATTAATGGGTATAACATCATAATTGGAATAAAAATGTTTAGATAACGTAAGACTTAAACACGGAAGTATATATAAAAATGCCTGCATAACTTTTGTTTATATGTAGCAAAGATCAGTGTATTATTCCTATATGCAATACAAGCCTAACACTAGAGTATCTCCTAAAAAATGAAGTTAAATCTTGCTTTGAATGCCAAATAAAGGCAACAGGAGTATACCGATATTCAATAGTCATATATCGATTAAGCAAAACCGAATCCGGTTTACAAACTAAAACGTCTGGAAACACATTAACTATAAGAAGAGAAAATGTGCGTTTGATAGATAAACAGCAGTGAAGACGGATCTACCCACATGACAATTGTAAATAATGTGTAGGTGGAATAAATGCTAAGATTTTCTACGAGTTTATCGGTGTTTCTATGAGAACCAACTGTGTGTCTCTCCTTCTTTACCTTTTTAAAATTTAATATGAGTCGGAGTTTATTAGTTTATATAGAACATATATAGTTCTGAATTAGAGATTTAAAAAAAAACAGATTCAGCTTCCTGTACCTCATATTTTGACATAAAAGTCGAAAGTGGTCATCTGAGTACCAAAGCCAATGGAAAACAAGATTTCGATTTTAAAATCAATATTTTCTTCAGCATGCTTATCAGAAAATATATCACATTAACGGCGTATGTCGTATACATTTCTTAACTAATACGGTTTTCAAAAGTGTTCACCTGCTATTCAGACTATGTTTAACGTCATTGGTGTATTAGTAAAACATTAATGAGCCATGGTCTCAAAAGATTCCGCGAAACGTACCGCGAAATATATCGTCAGTGTCAACCTCACAAATAATATATTATATATCATGTATATGGTCTTGAGTTATTGATTACAGGGAATGACGTTGAGTATCATTTCATTGTTTTTGCAGGGTTCCGTTTTCTTTTAACTTTAATGTCCCTTATGGTAGTATAACTCCTGCCCTTATGGTGGTATAACTCCTGACGCGACTATGTATATGATGATACGGCTTTCATGTTTTTGACTTTGTGGTTTTCCTGATTGTGCTGGATCTTCAGGAATGACTCTGACGCATAACATTTGTATAACGGTATTTGATGTTTGTCCTTCGTATTCTTATTTTACTTTAATCAAACTGTTTGTCACGTTGTTTTATGTTTGATTTTGATGTGCTGTTAACTATCATCTACAGACACTTGTTGTGTGTTGACGTCTTTGCTAGTTGTAACTGTTTGTTTTTCATCATCCAAAAAGAACCCAGTTATATATATATGATGTCTGTATACAATATATGCTGCTGGATCCCAATTATTGTCCCGTCAACCAATTTCGTATGTGTGGATCGCCCAAGCAACATTATCAATATAAAAGAATTTGGGGGGAGGGGTTCGGTAGTGAGCTATAAAACCACTTAGACGCCAACTTTCAACATTTTCTTTGGAAAATGAGCCTTTAATTTAATCAGTTTGTTCGGTGTTGACATAAATATCAATACTGTGGTCATTTTTATAAATTTCCTGTTTACAAAACTTTGAAATTTTCGAAAAGCTAAGAATTTTCCTACCCCTGACATAGATTACCTTAGCCGTATTTGACAAAACTTTTTGAAATTTGTTATCCTTAATTCTCTTCAACTTTGTTCTTGTTTGGTTTTATAGCTTTTTTTTATCTGAGCAACACTGATGCGTATTTTGTAGTCGAAACACGCGTCTGGCGTATTAGATTATAATCCTGGTACCTTTGATAACTATTTACACCACCGGATCGATGTCGGTAGACGTTTACTCTCCGAGGGTATCACCAGCCCAGTAGTCAGCACTTCGAATGCTTTGGTGTTGACATGATTATCAATTATATGGTAAATTTTATAAATTTCCTGTTACAAAACTTTGAATGTTTTCGAAAAACTAAGGATTTTCTTATCCCAGGAATATATTACCTTAGCCGTATTTTGCACAATCTTTTGGAATTTTGGGTCCTCAATGCTCTTCAACTTTGTACTTGTTTGGTTTTATAAATATTTTGATATGAGCGTCACTGACGAGTCTTGTGTAGACAAAACGCGCGTCTGGTGTATTAAATTATAATCCTGGTACCTTTAATAACTACTATGTTCGGACAAGGTACATCTACTCTGCATAGTTAAAATAAATGATATTTTATCCTGTATAAAACGGTCTTTAGAACATACTGCAGGAGACTCATAATATTGTCAATGCATTTGTTTCAGACCTTGAATGAAGGTGGTACATACTACTACAGGGAGATAACTCTGTGAAACCAGCTGAACGTTTTAATCACGTTCTATCGTTTAGAAAATATGAAGCGTCTCAATGATCAAAATAAGTGTTCTTAAAACAAACTGCCATGTATCCAGCCATTTTTTCCGATAAAGTGTCTGATTCAATTTTTTTGTAATTTCAATATTTTTGTCAAAGCGTCGTAGAAAATATTTTGTCAAAATTTTATGAAAATAAAACGAGTCAAATTAATTTCAGTAAAAGTGTTGGGTACCACCTTAATTTGATCCTTTGATTATTGTTTATTGATTTTAAACAGAAATACACTGACACATAACATTTTGAGTTATAGGAAATTTGTAAAATCACTTAAAAAAACACGGCGGTACTAAAAAAAGGCCGGTCTGATCTCGGTAAAGCCCGAACACAAACTAATGTTTTCAATGCAATAACAAGAATTTGTGTAAAGTGTCTGTATGTCTAAGGATATATAGATTCCATGTAGGTATTTCCTTCTACATTTGCATTGGTGTGTGTATAAAAATGGTTTTATTCTTTATTTTGGAATAAAAGCATTTTAATGCGAATTTTAACTTTTTAACGAAAAAAAAAAATTCGGATTAATATATAATCAAATACTTACATACGTTGTTTAACCTTGTTTACTAATTTCGAGTGTCTACTAGAACACACCCGCGAAATCATGGGCATAAGAGCTTGTGAGATTTTGTGTCTGGGGATGATTTGAGTAAAAGATTTCATATCTGGAGAATTTCAAAAAAGGTATCAAGATTCATAGGTACTTGGAAACAGTTCATGTCCTCTCCCTTGTTTCCAAAGTCCGCTATTTTTTTCTGTTAAATTTCATTATTTTGGCGTTTCTGTATACTATGAACATAGTTACCTTTACTATAAATAAAGTGTATTTGCTATTAACTATACGTTTTTTCTCCTAGACGACCACTGCTATATGATTTGGAGAGTCTCTATCAACGCAATAATTATTGTCCTGTACTCGAGTACTCTTATGAAATTTATGTGCAAGTTTAAAACGGGAAGTTCTGTTTGATTTACATTTAAAAGCGAAATTGCAGACATTTTAAGCTTGGTTGAAAGTATTTTATGTCTGGATTATATCAAAAGTCATATACTATTAGGTACATGGAGACAGGACAATATTTCTAAGCCCGTTATTATTTTGTTTTGTGTTATATTCCATTATTTTCGAATTTCTGCATACTTTGAACATACGTATCTATTTTATAATATTAAAGTGTTTTTAATTTTCTATTAACTATTAACTCTATGAAGTTTCTTCTCCATGGCGATCACTGCTATATCATACAGAGAGTCTCTATATATTATAGTAGTAAAATAATTATAGTATACATGGGGATGACGCAGATAAACGTGAAAATAATTGTCTTGTCCCCGTCCGAGTACCTATTATGAAAATTATGTTAAAACAGAGGTATAATAGTAGTGGTTGTTACGGTCTAAAAACCACGATATGGACAACGATCTGATTGGCAGGTTTTTTGTTTAATCTATAATACGATTGGTTATCAATGTTAAACCGGCAGTTATGACTTAAAAGTCGGTTTGATGACAGAAACTCACTGCTATATTGCATAGAGAGTCTCTATATATTATAATAGTATAGTAATTATAGTATACATGCAGATAAACGTAAAACAAAATGTCCTTTCCCCGTCCGAGAACTTATAAAAATTATGTATAAGTTAAAACCGAAGTATAATAGTAGTGGCTCTTTCGATATAAAAACCCCGATGTGGACAACGCTCTGATTGGCTTGTTATTTTTCATTTTCTGTTATCTATCATACGATTGGTTCTCAATGTTAAAACCGGAAGTCATGTGTGACATCAAAGTCGGTTTGATGACGGAACAATATTCGGACGCCTTAATTTTCGTTTTTCTCCCAAAATAACCCAAATTGAATAGTCATAAGAATAGATGACAAATGTGACTATGCATGGTACCTATAGGACACAGAGGCATGATGATTAATTAATTGTGGGTGAAAGAGAAGCGACACACAAAATGAGGTCTTCTGGTTTAATAGTATAGATATCACGTCTTGTTAGAAAGGAATTATGTTAATTTACATTTTTGTTCATATTCACTCAAAAAAAAAAGATCACACTCGAAAAAAAAAACCCGATAAAATCACTCGAAAAACCGCGATCCTAGCCGGACACTACCGACCGTGATAAGGTTCTAAAAAAAATAATGATGTTAAGGTAAACACATGGTCTTATCTTTATGAATATAAGTTGTGATTGCCATTGAGACAACTTTCGACTAAGTTACGGATGTTGTAGATGTTAGCAGATTATTTGTTTGAGCAGCATAATTTTAATATTTTAACTATGTATATCTTTCTGGAAATCTTACCCTAATTATACCAACTGTTATACTATGAGTTTGATTTAACTTACCATGATATTGTTGTGTATTGTTTTTTTTTTTAATTTGACGCCACGTACAACATGTACAAAAATTGCCATACCAAGGCGAACAGGTTTTTGTTGGTAGGGGGTTAGAAAAAAACTACACAAAACTACTGAACTTCCGGAAAAAAGGCAACCTTTGTCACTGATAATAGGATTTGAATACAGATCACCATGATTTTTTTTTCTTTTTACATAAATAAGGCCGTTAGTTTTCTCGTTTGAAATGTTTAACATTGTCTTATCGGGGCCTTTTATAGCTGACTATGTGGTATGGGCTTTGCTCATTTTTGAAGGCCGTACGGTTACCTATAGTTGTTTTAAATGTTTGTGTCATTTTGGTCTTTTGTGGATAGTTGTCTCATTGGCAATAATACCACATTTTCTTTTTTATATTGAACATGTTTCATTTAGAAAAGTAACATACATAAACCATATTCTAAGTTTCAACAAAATCACGATTCACAAAAGCAGTTTGAAATTCAATGATATGGTGTCAAATGTATATTTTTTGTACGGTACTATTTGTATGGATGGTATTTGTTGACTTCCATATGATGCCATGAACAGTGCATGCTTTTCATTTTTTGAACTACTGCTAATTGATATCATTAAATCACTTCGTATCAGTAAGGGATTTTCTGAAAGTCAATTGATTGGGATCTTGTTGGTTATTCATTAGTTTTATATGTTGTGTCATGTGTACTATTGTTTGTCTGTTTGTCATTTTCATTTTTAGCTTGGCGTTGTCAGTTTATTTTCGATTTATGAGTTTGACCGTCCCTCTAGTATCTTTCGTCCCTTTTTTTGTAAAGAATCACTCTGAATCAAATTAACAAAACAAAATTCTGAAATGTTCCTTTGGCACAGCTCGTTCGCTATGCCCGTGTCTGTTGTGACGTTGTTATTTCAACGAACGTAATCTGTGTATTACTGGTAAATTATTAAACCAGGGATATCGTTACCATAAATTACTTAAAACCTTTACTCAATTTTTCCGTAGATATGAAGATTTGGTTTTGATGTTTGGTCCGAAACTTATTTCAAACGGAATAGCACCTCATTTTTATGAAAATGTTGTTAACCGTGCCCGGAAATTTAGAAATGATCCATGCAAACGTATTGCTCCTTTAAATAAACTTATTCTTAAAGGTTACCAATTCAACACTGTAATAAGATCATTGAATATTGTTTTTATTGGTATAAATATTGATTTGTTCTCAGTAAATTAAAAGCAAACTAAATATTACTAGTATATTCTATACATACACAGATTCATGGATCTACAATCTGTCAATACCTGTAACTTGGCATTGCACAAGGTCATGTTTTTCTCTGGCTGTTTATGACGTCTTTACACTAAATCCATTGGATGTTGGATGTGTGCGGATTGATAGTTTAGTCTTAGATGCATGATTTGTTATATTAGTTGTTAGTGGCTTTGAACTAGCAGTCAGGTAACTGCGAGTACTCTCAGATATGTTCCTAGTGTCTTTTTTGTCGGGATGGACAAGTACCCGGCCACGTCCAATTGGATGTTTGTCCATCTGATGAGTTCAGCCTTTTTCAACTGATTTTTATAGTTTGTTCTTATGTTGTACTGTTATACCACTGTCCCAGGTTAGGGGAGGATTGGGATCCCGCTAACATGTTTAACCCCGCCACATTATTTAAGTTTGTGCCTGTCCCAAGTCAGGAGCCTGTAGTTCAGAAGTTGTCGTTTGTTTATGTGTTACATATTTGTTTTTCGTTCATTATTTTATATAAATAAGGCCGTTAGTTTTCTCGTTTGAATTATTTTACATTGTCTTATCGGGGCCTATTATAGCTGACTATGTAGTATAGGCTGTGCTCATTGTTGAAGGCCGTACGGTGACCTTAGTTATTAATGTCGGTATCATTTTGGTCTCTTGTGGATAGTTGTCTAATTGGCAATCATACCACATCTTCTTTTTTTATATTATCCAGATGCTTGATTTCTTACTTGACGTTGCTACTTGTTACGTTTGGAGGACGTGTTTTTCAACGGACTGTTGGCATTCTAATGGGAACCAATTGTGTCGGTCTTCTTGCCTACTTCTTTCTTTATTATAATGGGGCTGACTTCATTCAGGAACTTCTTAGGAAGAAAGATACTCTCAATAAATAATTCAAAATTTGGTTACTATGTTGAACACATTTATCACATCGAATTAGACAAAAAGGATACAGCAGATACAGTATCTCCCAATTGATACGATATACCCCGGCTTGTATACCTTTTCATGATTTCCTTGATAGGTGGTTCTTGCACACAAGGAAGCTATTAAACCACGAGTTCAAAAAGATGAACTTGAAATCATCCGTTCGGGAATTTTACTGACGCCATCACGAGTTGGTTGACCATTATGGAATAATTGTTACACAGATCATATCGTATATGTTTCTTACGTCGTAAATACAATCCATTTCCCCATTTGACGAACATGACCTACCGAATTAGTCTAGTTACTGGGTTTGTAATAACATGAGCACCAGATGTGTGTATTGTGTTCTATCATTTGTCTGTTTATCTTTTACTTTTTAGGCCATGGCGTTGTCAGTTGATGTCCGATCCCTGAGTTTGACTATCCCTCTGGTATCTTTCGACACTCTTTTATTTTGATTGCCTGCACTGAGACCTCTTTTCTGAAATCTGCCCGTAATGATACAAACAGTTATACTAAGAGTGTAGGATAACTTACCATGATGTTGTTGGTGTATTTGTTTTGTTGGAGTATAAAGCTTTTGTCGGTTTTTGTTGAGGATGACAATGGAGTACACAAACAGAACAAACTACTTTATGTTATATTAAATGGGAATCGAATACACAGTTCATTAACAGTCTCAGAAAAACATGCGATTAAGAAAAACTATTTTGAAATTCATCATTCTTGAATTGTTAGCTAATGTTTTTTTGTACTTTAATCATTTGTATGACATAGTTTGTATTACACGTCTTTATGATAATATAAACATTGTAAACCTTTTATTTCAGAATGGTTATACTCCTTTACACGCAGCTGCTAAAGGTGGATTCATCAACATTGTTAGATTCTTATTAGAAAGAGCAGATATAGATCCGAATAAAGGAAATAGGGTATGTGATGACGTCCTTTACAGGACAGTCCAACTTTGTAAAATCTTTTATCAAACCAAATAAGAATAACACTGAAAATGTTTTATTGAAATATACAAACTCCCAAAAAATATGAATACATTAGTCAAGTAGTACACTTGCTAAATCGTTTGAGACATCCAATAAAAAGAAAGAAAAATGATATTTTAAATACACATATCCAGATACATATTAAAAAAGTAAATGTGATATGATTGCTTACGAAACAACTTTCAACTACGTCACAAATGACGTAGATGTAAGCAGCTTGTAAGTTTCTGTTATATAATTTTGACAACTTTCACTATATCTTGTCCTATTTCGATTTCCTTTATTATAACCTCTGCCCGATATGAAACCAACTGTGATACTACAATTGCGATACAACTAACTGTTCTTGTTTATTTGTTTCTTGAGTTTGACGACGCGGACAATAATGACTATACCAAGGCGATCGGGTTTTTGTTGGTTGGAGATGGGGAAAAAACACACACAGAACGACTGAATATCTGAAAAAAGGTACCCTTTGTCAATGTAAATGAGATTCGAATACAGATCACCAAGAACGTGTTTTATGTAGACTAGTAATATACATGAACCACATTTTCAGTTTCAACAAAATTACGATTCACAAAAAAACAGTTTGAAATTCATTGGTATGGTGTCAAATGTAATTTTTTTTGTACTGTACTCATTTGTATGGATTGTTTTTGTTAACTTTCTGCTAATTAATATCATTAAATCTAATTCTTATCAGGAAGATATTTTCTAAAAGTCATTTTTACATCCATCATTTTATAATAAAAATTAGTAAACATCCTATGATGTATAATTCAATTCTTTTTAAACCTGATTAGATTAGATTTTTTGGTATAGACTGAGCCCAAAAAGAATTTTATTTTATTACAAAAATTGAATAACATATGATTTAACAAATAACAAAGTTGAATTATGAAATGTCAGAAACAACATGAATGTTAACCACTCATATTCACTAGAAATGTTTTGTATGGATCACTGTAGGGTCCCAGTGTGGAAATTGGTATAGTATTATTCAAAATCAATATCTCGTCCATGCTCCTATTGATCGATGACGGATTTTTATTGATTTCGCATTCCATTTAGTATTTTTTGATTTTGCCATTTTTGAATTTCATTTCCTAATCAGAGCATTTTTAAATTCTTGTAAATTTTGTGTAAAAATCACCAGGATTTTTATGGATGTGGCGGTTCAACAGATCCCATACATGTTTGATCGGATTGAGATCTTGGTATCAACCTTGTCAATCCTTTGCAGTTCGAGTTTGTCTGTATCTATTTATTTCCCTCCAAACTCTTCACCTAATCAAATTTAATCGACCCGCGACGTCGGCAACACTCATTTCGGCATCAACCATCCCAGTAGTTCTCCGGCGGTCATTTTTGGGAAGGACTGGTCAAAGCCCCATTTTAAAAACAAATAAATTTCAAATATCTTTTTAAAAGTACATGTGAACAACGTAAAACATCGATTATACGTACAAAGCTTAAAAGAAAGAAAAAAGTGTTGCTGAACTTTTATGCTCACTATAATTTGAGTTTTAGTCTTATAACACAGACTTGTATTAATTGTAGTAGTGTTTAAACAGAAAGTTAATAAACTAGGGTTATGACAAAGAACGTCGCGTGGTTTTTTTTCTAAAAAAAACATCAATCGGCAGCTACCAAATAATAGATATTCTGTTTCAACTTCACAAATGAAACGTGATGATCATAAGGTAAAAAAAAAGGTGCTGACGTTATTCATCATTTAAAGTACCACATATTTTGTTAGTTGTTTCGTTTTCTGTCTAGATATGTTTTGGGGTGTAAACACATTCAATTGTTCTCTTTACAATTGGTTTTAATTGGTTGAGAGTCCCTTTTCGTTGAGATTTGTTCTCATTATTATTTATTTCTTCTTCCGCCATATTTGTTTCCTGCAGAGTTTTGTTTTCTTTAGAAACATGTCGTTTAAATATTTACCATACAATATGGAATAGTCATTGTAGTTTTTGTTTTCTCCCTGAATGACCAAAAGATTTTTTCATACGCGTTATCTTCCCGAACTCGGTTTTCCTTGCAACCGAAAAAGAAACCGAGAAAATTTATTATTTCTTATTGCTCGTTATATCTTCAAGATGTTGTTCTCATTGGTTCAAAGCAAAACACAGACTCAATTTATGAGTTAATCCCCTTCTGTATTTTGTATGAGGAACATGCATTTGAAACTGGTAATAAACATGTGATAGAGTCCTAGGGTCTTTTGAGTTAAGGTCCTTGGTTCATTCAAAATATGTTAATGTCAATTTTAGTTGAAAGGGTACATTGCAAATTCATGGTAGTTTGATCCCTCCTATATTCCAAATATTTGATGTTGATATTTCTAGTAACACATATAGTAAAGTCTTTTAAATTAAGGTCTATGCTTTGTGACCGTAAACCGGTAGTGAACAGTTTAGGAATCGGAAGTACCTACTCATCTCCCTTTTTGAAGCAAAAGTATATAGAAACTATATATTTTTTGGAATCAGTGTACATTTAACTATCATATGGCAGCAAAGGTGACATTTTAAACTTGAAGTGAATATTGTCCTACCAAAATATGTACAGTTGGGTGGAAAGACGAACAATTGTTTTCTGAACAAATGGTTTTTAATTATAATTATTTTCTTTCGCCTAATTTCTTCTTCAGCAGTATTGTTTCAAAATTGATCACTTAAATATTTGCTATTATATCGACCAGTTTTTACGCTTTTCAAAATGACACTGTTGGACCGAACACTTTACTTTGTGAAACTTATTTCTCTGAACACTAATTATATTTATTTTACCAAATTGCTCGTTATATCGATCCAACGCATTTTGCCGGAAGATATCCGGAGACTTCATATGATAGTTATTTCCCTATATGGATTGGATATAAGTGATATGCATTTGTAACCCGTTACAACCATGGGTAATAGGGTCTTTAATTTGAGGTCCTTGTTTCACCAAAATGAAAATAAGTTCGAAGTCAAAGGTCAATGTCATGTTGGTTTTTTTTTTATCAATTTTGGCTTATCATCACTTATCATAAGACACCATACAAGATAGCGACAAACTATGTTTACTAAATTGGAAGTTTGGACATATCGTTAGATTTATACAAAGGGTACGTTGACATTTAATTGGAGTTGTCTCCCCTTTTTTATTTAGGTGAATGTTGCTGCTTAATTTTTGATCACAATCTTTGCAATTTTGCAGCAACATCAATACTTTTTTCTTTGCTTGAAACTACTATTCCACATGCTCAGTTAAAAGATCGACTCGACCATCTCATTACACAAAGCTATTTCTATACAAATAGGAATCGTAGATACAAATTTTTTGTTTTGGGTTACAATAATTCATATTTTGTGAAGAACCACACTGAAACTGCAAGAAAATATACTGAAGATGATATTATCAAAATACTGGACTTTTTGATCAACAATATATTTGTTGAGTTTGAAAGATTCATATTTCAAGAGACAATCGGTATTCCAATGGGTACTAATTGTGCACCCTTACTAGCCGATTTGTTTTTGTACTTCTATGAAGCAGAATTAATGCAAACTCTTCAAAAGACAAACAGAAAAAGCACCTTGCTAATTTCTTTAATTTCACTTTCCGATATATTGATGATGTCCTATCATTGAATAACCCACAGTTCAGCCAGTACCTGCATCTCATATATATCAGTGAACTTGAAATTAAGAATACTACTGATACTAGAAGGACTGCTTGATATTTTCCTCAATATTAACACAGATGGACGACTTCACACGGAAATATATGATAAATCGGACGATTTCAACTTCCCAATTATCAATTTCCCATTTCTCAGCAGTAACATACCCTCTGCCCCTTCGTATGGTTTTTACATATCTCAATTGATACGTTATTCGTGTGCATGTTTATACTATACGGACTTCATATACAGGAGTGTGCTGCTAACGCAGAAGAGGAGGACAGATTAAAAATGACACTCCATAAATTTTACGGACACCATCACGAATTGGTTGATCCATACGACGTATCTTTGCCCAGACTAACTATGAACATTTTTACTGCGTGTTAGATTGTGGTTTGTGATTACGTCGTCTGATCTTTTTATTACCGAACGTGACTTATTCCCGAATGTGACTGTTTTGCTGAGTGTGAATTCGTATTTATTTAAGACGATAATACAATTAATTATCTAATTACTACTTACTACAATTAAATATTAATTAGTATTATGATTTTCACTGTTATTAATATAAGTTAGATAAGTCATACACATACTTGCATTTCATCCAAATTCTTTCTTCATTTTCGGAACACGTTTTAGAAATCTATATATGACGTCACGTCACTTTAGGCGATGCATTGCTATGGGTAACATGGCTGTGATTGTCATGTTTTCGTGTTTATTCTTTAGCAAGTCACCACTTCATTTTAATCATGTGTATCTATTGTATAGTCACTTTATACAATTTACTGTTTGCAAAACTCCGTATTATTCTCGATAATAATGATGTTTTTGTCCCAGGCAGATAATCCTGGCCTCACAACTTTTTGAAACTTTTGATCCTCTGCTATCTTTAACTTAATAGTTGTTATGGCTTACAAACTTTTGTTCATATGAGCATAGTTTTTTGTGGACGTAGCGAGCGTCTGGCGTGAAAAAATATTTTTAACCTGTTACCTTTTGATGGCTATTATTCGTTTGTTTCTCTGTCCTATATTTTCTCCCATTTATTTATTGTAGCCCTGTCGTTTAATGTTGTCATTTTAATGTTATAATTAACACTACCATTAAAGCGGGATGTTTGGCATGTCTGAAAAACAGGTTCAACCCACAATTTTTCATAAAATACCCTGTACCAAGTCAGGAAATGGCTATTGTTACATTACAGTTCGTTTCTGTTTTTTTTTCTTTCATTTCGGTGTTGTGTCTCTGATGTGTCGTAGTTCTATTATATTTGATGTGGATTTTTTTTGCTCTATCGACTAATGATCTTTTAAACAGCGGTGTACTTCTGTTGCCTTTATTTGTTGTAACAGATAAATCATACACAGTAGAGAATATAGGTCTTTTGATTTAGGTCCTTGCTTTAAGACTTTGAAATGGAGGTCAAGGTTAAAACTAAAATCAACGTTCTACATTCCATTGCTTGTTGTATATCATTATTGGTAAATGATCAAGTCAAACGTGTCCTAAGTCAGGAATTTGATGTACAGTAGTTGTCGTTAGTTGATGTAGTTCATACGTGTTTCTCATTTCTCATTATTATATAGATAAGACTCATGTTTTTTTCCGTTTGAAAGGTTTTGCATGACTAATTTTTGGGGCCCTTTATAGCTTGCTAATCGATGTGAGCCAAGGCTCCGTGTTGAAGGCCGTACCTTGACCTATAATCGTTTACTTTTATAAATTGTTATTTGGATTGAGAGTTGTCTCATTGGCACTCATACCACATATTCCTATATCTATATAGTTTATTTACCATTGGTCAGCATGCAGACTTTGACTTAAAAAGAAATTAACCAGAAGTAACCTTTTGTAACCAGAAGGCTGTTATGTTTTCATTATTTTTAAGTTACAAGAACGTTATATTTTTAAAGTGAGTGTAAAGTAATGTTTAAATTTTACTTAATCTAAAATCAAAAGTATCTACCATCCTCCCTTATTTTGTATCAAAAGTATATAGAGATCATATGTGTTTCATAAAAAAACCAATGTACATTTAGCTGTATTTTTTGACACCAGAATTGACATTTTAAACTGGAAGTAATCATTTTTGATCAAAATATGTGCATTTTGTGGTTGTCAGACCTTTAATTGTTCTCTGCACAATTCGTTTTAAATACATTTGTTTTTCTTTGAAACTGGAAATTCAGAAATAATCGCGTGTATTTATCATTGCGATTTTATCGGTTTAGACTGAAATACAATTTTGATTTTTTCGATTTGATAAATTTCATAATTAAAATTTATATAAAAAAGAAATGCGAGTTTAAATCATTGCGATTATAACCCTGTCACCTTTTTCGCATTAATTAAAACATAGCAATAATTTGTGAATTTACAGTATGTATGGATGTTTCCTCTATTTCTTATTCAAACATCGAACCTGGACATTGTTCTGCCTATTCCAAATCATGTTCCTCTGGCCCTTGTTAATCTTGTGTGGTTCTTTTTTAATTCTGGTTCATTTATCTGCTTTAGAGTTTAGTGTGACGTCCATTTTCGAGCTGAACTAGTTATCATTATTGTTCAGGACCAGCTAAAGCTAACCACCAGGTCAGGGATTTTTATCGCTGTGTATAAGACCCGTTGGTAGCTTGGAATATTGTCTGCTTGTTTCTTTTGTCTTTTTGACACAATCCATGTTTCCACTTTCAATTTTATTCAAAATTTTATTAAGCGATATTCATTGTTGTCGACATTTCATATAACCATTTTTACATGTTGTTTAGTTGCAACATATCAATAATATAGTACTTGATCTCTCTCTTGTACGACAGTCGCACAAAATTCCATGATATTGACAACGATGCATGAACAAAACAAAGACACACTTGGGGTACAGCAGGTTTTTTTTGTTAATCATTGAATCCTTTCAACATAAACCAACATGAAAAATCTTCTTAAGTTGTATTTTTTTGTAGAAGAAAGTAGACATTCGTTTTCAAATATTTATTCTGAATCAATTGCTAGATTTATCTATGGCATTTAAATAATAAAAAAACGTATTGACTCAATATTGCATGTTCAAATTTTGATCTCTAACATAAACGAATGAAGGATACGGTAATGCACATAATTATGTTAATTATATTCTTTCGCGACAATTACAGTTATATCAATAAAAGAACATGTCTATATTACAGAGACCCTTGCAAATCCTATATTTCTCAATAGTTGGACTCTAATATTTTCTAGTTAGTAGTTTATGCATATGTTTATCTTATAAACAAAAATGTGAAATGTAAGTTTTACACTATAATCAAAGGTGAAAGAGGGCCTTGATGGATTTGTTATTTCAATAGTTCATTAACTGTATCATGTACTTGTCAATTGGTTATTAATTCTGCCGTGACAACATTGATTAGCTTGAATATACAGTTTATAATAATACAGGATGGTCTTGAGTTAATGATTTCAGTTTTTGACAATGTATCATATCATTACTTTGGCAGTTTTCCGTATATTGTTATTCTTACTATTATTTCCCTTATGGTCGTAAGACTCCTGACATGACTATGTATATGATGATACGGCTTTAGTGTTTTAGATTTTGTGGCTTCCCGATTGTGCTGAATTTAAAGGTTTGACTCTGACGCATGCTATTTGTATAGCGGGCTTTGATTTGTGTGCCTCGTAGCAATAGTTTACTTAAATCAAACTGTATTTTTAAGGTGTGATTATGAAGTTAAAGTATTTCAAATCTTATTATATCTAAATTCCAATTATGATAAAAGACTTGAATAGAGATGCTAAAAAGAACTGATTAAAAATAAAATAGTAGCATTTTAAATAAAAAGAAGAATAATTTTGGTTATTTTAAATAATGCGAATACAATTGTAGCCTGGTTTCTCTGACATTCTTTTAATTTTATGAAAAACTACCTATTCTAAACTATATAAAGTAAAGAAATCAAATGGGGGTCAATAATTTCCATTCAAATGAAGAAATAATTGCATTCTGGTTCAACAAAATCAATAGTAAACAGATGCTTATCCTTCAAATATTCACATTTTATACAAAATTAGTCATAAAAAAGCATTTATAACAACTGATTGCAATTGAAGTTACAATATTTTCCAATACGAGAAGAAATATGTGCATTTTAGGCAACGCGTACAAAAATTTAGTATCTTTTTCCTTAAAGTAAACATGATTTATAAAGAACAACCAATCCTGATGAACAAAAATTACTGAAATCATATGGCGGTTATAAAATTGTATTAAAATCAAGCAATAACTGCATTCTTATTCCACAAAAATAAAAGTTTAAGTATTTTAATTCTTATTCTACCTCAATTCTACTTCAAAGACTTGTCTTGAGATGTTAAAAATAACTGATTTCAAATAAAATAGTATCATTTTTGATAAAAAGAAGAATGATTTGGTTATCTTAAACAATTGAGAATAAAATTTTAGTATGATTTCTCTGACATTCCTTAAATTCTACAAAAAACAACCAACTCTAACCTATAAAAAGTACAAAAATCCAATGGCGATCAATAATTTCAGTAAAATGAAGAAATATTTTCATTTTAGGCAACACATACAAAAATTTAGTATCTTTTTCCATAAAGAAAGCATATGTTATGAAGAACAGCCAATCCTGATGTACAAAAAGTACTGAAATCATATGGCGGTTAATAATTTGTATCAAAATGAAGTAATATCTGCATGCTTATTCCACAAAAATAAAAGTTTAAGTATCTAAATTCTTATTATATCTTAATTCTAATTAAAAGAATCATCTCCAGTTGTTTGAAACGGAAACTACTATAATGTGTTAGTAGTCTCAGTTTGAAATAGCTGATTTAAAATAAAATAGTATCATTTTTAATAAAAAGAAGATTAATTTTGGTAGTTCTCAACTATTCGTACAAAATTTTAATATGATTTTCTGACATTCTTTTAATTTTATGAAAAACACCCTTTTCTAAACTATAAAAAGTTAAAAAATCCAATGACGATCAATAATTACCATTTTCGTAGGAAGAAGTTAATATTTAACAGAGACATATAATACAATTAGGTATTTTATATGTCTCTAATGTTAACAATATTTAATACAAAACTATAAATCAACACAAACAATTTAACGCTTTAAGCATCTTATACTGTTATCCTTTTTTTACTTTTTTTTTTATTGCAACCAATTTTATTAAACATTAACGTGTAAACAAAGGTGTCTTTATAGAGGTCCGCGTTCATCGATTGTAAACACTGTTGAGTTCGGTTTACATAAGAATTTTAAATGTATATACGTATCCGTCCGATCCGTGCATACATTTGATTTACTGATCGATCAATGACCGTTGTCACGGTAACTCTCACATAGGTTATTTGACTTATCTGACGGATCCTATGGGTCACCGATCACCGATCACTCATCGATCAGTCAAACATCCGTCACCGATCATTCACCGATCAGTCAAGTTCACGTCAAACAGTAACGCCTAAGGTTGCAAGTACTGTATATCAATAAAAGAACATGTCTATATTACAGAGACATTTGCAAATCCTATATTTCTCAACAGTGGACCTATATTATTTTCTAGTTAGTAGTTTATGCATATGTTTATCTTATAAACAAACGTGAAATGTAAGTTTTACACTATAGTCAAAGGTGAAAGAGCGCCTTGATGGATTTATTATTTGGATTGTTCGTTAACTGTATCATGTACCTGTCAATGGGTTAATAATTCTACCAGAGCAAAATTTACTAGCTTGAACATGTTGAATATACAGTTTATAATAATACAGGATGGTCTTGAGTGAATGATTTCAGTTTTTGACACTGTACCATATAAAATTGAGAATGGAAATGGGGAATGTGCCAAAGAGACAACAACCCGACCATAGAAAAAAACAACAGCAGAAGGTCACCAACAGGTCTTCAATGTAGCGAGAAATTCCCGCACCCGGAGGCGTCCTTCAACTGGCCCCTAAACAAATATATACTAGTTCAGTGATAATGAACGCCATACTAACATTACTTTTGCAGTTTTCCGTATATTTGTATGCTTACTATTATTTCCCTTATGGTCGTAAGACTCCTGACATGACTATGTATATGATGATACAGCTTTTGTGTTTTAGATTTTGTGGCTTCCCGATTGTGCTGAATCTAAAAGTTTGACTCGGACGCCTGCTATTTGTATAGCGGGCTTTTATTTGTGTGCCTCGTAGCAATAGTTTACTTTAATCAAACTGTATTTTTTAAGATGTGATTATGAAGTTCTATTAAGTATCATCTCCAGACGCTTATTTTGTGTTGATATCATTGCTAGTTATGACTGTGGGTTTGTCATGATCTAAATCAAATAGTTGATATAATGTATGTATACTATATATGCTGCTAGATCCCAATTATTGTCACGTCAAACAATTTAGATTGTTTTGATTGATCAAGCAACACTATCCATATGCTAGAACTATATATAATTGTCATGTAAATAGGAGTTTGAGCGAGCTATAAACCACATCAACGCCAACATTTTCTTTAAAAATTGCCGATACCAAGTCAAGAATATGTCAGTTCCTGTTAGGTCTTTCCATTGGTTTTGTCGGTTTTTACGGACTTCACCTTTTTGATTTTACATCTGAGTTCGATATTTGTGTTTGTACAATCATTGTATCTAATAATCATAAAGCATGATTCCATGGACACTTATAAAGATCTCAGTTATCTGTATTGGTATTTTCAAAATACTACCGATTTACAATACTCCATGGAACAATTTTTTCAGGCATTGATCTGTATTTGTTTGTAATTGTCTGGTCATGGTACAGGTTGATGTATACATTGTTCTTCTTTTACGTAATTTGTTTAATCAATATTTTACAAATCTACTGTCACTAACGGTTTCTATCGTCAGATTGTTTTACAAAAGGCTGTATAAACGATTGACACGTTTAGTCTCTTGATTCTTTAAAAAATATATTAAAAGTAGACATGTTACCTTCGTATTTAAGTTTTTTTTATATTTAAAGGGAATACGATACAGTAGCAGGGGCAGATAATAACATTTTCAAAACTTTTCGTGTTGTTTTCGCGACGTTGGTAACCAGAACGTTGCAAATTCGCGATGTGTCTAATAAGATCGTTAACATTTCGCGGAATATTCACTGACGTCATAACTCCGGTTGCGCTAATTAATAAAAAAGTACCTGCTTCATGCCGTTTTTAAAAGACAAAGAAATCCGCCCAAGAGCAGGGAGATCAAAGGAAATACTGGAGATGAACAAAAATTAATCAAAAACAACTTTGCAGGACGAAATTGAAGAAGTAGTAATAGACACAGAAGAGGTTACTGACAGTGTAACATTGAAAGACGGAGGAAGAATTGTGGAGTCATTTAGTCTGAAAAAAGCACTGAAAAACTGTCAAAACTGCACGGCCCAGCTGAACACATAGCTGCAATAGCCTATTGAGTATTGCTACAAGTAGCTGCTTAACGTCCAGTGGCAAATATTTAATTGCACATTTATGACATCAACTTGTTGTTTTAATGAAACTAGAAGAATTGAGAAAACGTATGAACCCGTGATTAATTAGAGTTTTTTTAACAAAATATATGGCGCGTATGGTGGCTGAATCGAGTCTGGTGTTGGAAGATTTGAAAGCCATACACAAAAGTTATTACTCCCGTGGTGTTCAGCAAGTCTTCACTGAGAAACGTATAAATGGCAGTCCAAGAGTAACAGACAAAACAACTACCCTCAACAAATGTGTGCAATATTTTCATGACGAGAATAGTTGATAATGAAGTCTATAAATACTATTTTGAATTGAAAAAAATCAGAATCAAAATATTTTGTGTCTTTATTTTTTATTTTTCTTGTATAGCATTTCGCAGACTCTTAATTGAATGGAGAATTGTCATTGTACGGCCAAATTGAACAGACTATCAATAAAATAAAAACAAAAAACGGCTGCATGTATGAGACCCTCATGGGTAGATCGAGTCGTATAACACTCCTATTTGTAAATAAAATGATAAACAAAGAGAGTGTTTCATACTGTTCTGGACTTGAAACGGTACATAAAAAAATATCCCGAAGTTTAATTGATATTTTAAAATTATATAATATCATGAATATGCAGAAAAACTGTCAACTAAAGTCAGTTACCAAGATTTCACAAATAATATATTGGTGTCATTTTTTGTTTGATTTTACACAAAGTGTTACCAATAGATGCAGAAATGTCACAGGTTAGTTTGTTTAATTGGTTGAAATGTTTGTGTGTGTACTATATCAAACTGAATGTAATAGAACAAAACAAGACAACTACCGTTCAAATGATGTTAACCGTTTGAGTTGATCCCGATTTGTCATTCAGGGACCTTTCATAGCTGACTCTGTGGTATTGGTTTAACTCATTGTCGAAGGCCGTCCGATGTCCTATAGTCATTAACTTCTATGTCATTTGGTCTCTGGTTGAGATTTGCCTCTTTGGTAATTATACCACGTCTTATTTTTTGTATAAACATATCCCCATTGTACTTCAACATATTGAGAGATAAAATAAGTATCGGCAAATGTTCAATAACTGCAGACAGACAGATCAGAAAGTGTACACACGTTAAAAATCGTTGCTGTCAAGCTGATAAGCAAATATGAAGTCATTCAGTAAGTTTGTTTCTGAGAAAAGTAACAAACAAAATTGTTATACGATCGGACAGAAGAACAAACGAAGTGTTTGCAATATAGCAACTTCTAGACAAACAAGTAAGCCAATAATCATGCATATAAGCCGTATAAAATATAATGTAACTTATCTATTAATAAAAACATCATTCAATATAGTTCTCTAACACCGGCTGCTGTACTTCCTATGAAATGATAAACTACAACTTCATTTTCTGTCGATTGAGGCAATAAGGACATGCAATCGCACGAAACAGCTCTAACTATCAAACAAGAAGTACTCCCTGTAATATAAATTTTAAAACTGACAATACGGCACCGGTTTAGTCATTGTTGAAGGTTATATGGTTGTCAATTTATGGTACCACCTACTAAATTTATAGTTGGTTCATATTTTACATGGCAGGTCCTTTGACATAATGTTGTCTACCCTCTTTCAGTACATGAAGCATTTTGAACTAATTTTCGTTTTAGGCGTACATCTGATAAAGTAATCTGCTAGAATCCTTCTTTTATCTTATTTTTTATTATGAAAAAGGTCCTGTCCAAATTTCGTTTCGTAAATGTTTTGCAATTTTAGGAGTAACCGTCTTATGAATTTTATGATATAAAGTTTGAACGCTTAGTGTAAAAAACCTACATATACTTGTCAGCATAGTCGTGTACAGCGGGGTTTATTAAGGTAGCACAATACAAAGATTTTATAACTCCAACTCCCAAGTTTTAAAATGCTGTAACTTTCTTAATAATGCTTGAAAATTTTATAAAAGTGGTAGTTTTGGATAGCTAACAGATTACTCTTTCAAATTAATGCAATATTAGTATTATCGAACAATTATGTAACTAATTATAATGTTAACTGTGTCTAAAATATTTTTCACCAACTTTCCACTTTTAAATGAAATTAGCTTCTGCATAGGTATCCCTAGAGGGTTGATTTTATTATATGTTGTTCCTATGGCCATTATCTACAAAAGAGTGTCAAAGAATTCAGATAGAATGTATAGAACAAATTGTACACCTAATTAAACATTATCTTCTTTTATGTGGTTAGGATGTTTACGCTAATTAGAGATTGATGAGAGAATGGAATACCATAGAGACAATCTGAGACACCCTTTTGAAGCCCATGATGTGTTGATTCAGATTTCGTTAAAATTTTCTGCATAGTTAAAGAGATGATAGAGCTACATTCATTCAAGTTAACTTACCCAGATTTTGCCACTAATTACATAATAATTGATTACATAATTATCGCATAATAAAAATATTGCACTCGGGAACTTGTTGTGTGTTGATGTATTTGATAGTAGTAACTGTTTATTTGTCATGATCTAAAAAAAACCTGTTATATTGTTAATATAATATATATATATATATATATATATCTACATCTAGGGGTTAAACTGCACACTTCGGGGGTATTTTTGGACATAATCTGTACACTTCAGTAAAGTGTACAGTTGAGGTGTACACCTTAACTGTAGGTATATGTACAAAAAAAAGTATAAATATTAGCTATGTCAAACTAATGCCACACGAAAGATCGATATAATGCGATTACAAAACGGTTTTGATGGTAAAAAACTATCGAGAAATAAGAAAGATATTGATTTCTGAAGTGGCCTACCCCCATTTTTCTATATATGTCACTTTTCACCAAATCGGTACAAACCGAGATAAAGTGTACACTAACTTTAATCACGATTAATTATTGGTTCCCCCGTATATATGTAATGAAATTTTGTCTCAAATGAGAGCTTAATATATCTTTTATTTTTTGATACTTCATACAAGTATCGGAACTTATTCGTTAAAAAATTATCTAAGATATATAATCGATCCTGACATATATATGCATGGTTTTCGATCGGCTTGAAAAAGATATACACATCCGGGCATTTGAATGTTTGTTTTCGTTTTAAAAGAAAATGGAGGATGTTCAAGCGATGACCTATATCATCATTTAGCTGTCGGATAATGGTTTACAATGACTGAAATACGTAAAATAATGTAAGTTTATATTCAATTTTATGAAATAACGACTTCAACAAACAACAGAATTCCTGAAAGAAGAAACAACGATCGTCGTTAACAATGGCCTGAGATCTGTATCCTGCGACCTTTATATTCATTCTGATTGACAATTCAGTGTTAGATAATTAAAATATTTATTGTTTTTATCAATATTGGTATAAGCCTGAATAGTTCAGCAACAATCTATAGAATACGGGCGAATCGTGTCTATAAACAATTACAAAAAAGGGGGGACACATGTGTATGATCAATCTGAAAATGATTGAGACAAAATTGTTATTATTGTTTATTTTTCTTGACCAATCTCCAATACACTTTTTAGCTCACCTGGCCCAAAGGGCCAAGTGAGCTTTTCCCATCACTTTGCGTCCGTCGTCCGTTGTCTGTCGTCGGTCGTTGTAACTTTTACAAAAATCTTCTCCTCTGAAACTACAGGACTAAATTAAACCAAACTTGTCCACAATCATCATTGGGGTATCTAGTTTAAAAAATGCGTCCGGTGACCCGGCTAACCAACCAAAATGGCCGCCATGGCTAAAAATAGAACATAGGGGTAAAATGCAGTTTTTGGCTTATTACTCAAAAACCAAAGCATTTAGAGCAAATCTGACAGGGGTAAAAATGTTTATCAGGTCAAGATCTATCTGCCCTGAAATTTTAAGATGAATCGGACAACCCGTTGTTAGGTTGCTGCCCTAAATTGGTAATTTTAAGGAAATTTTACTGTTTTTGGTTATTATCTTGAATATTATTATAGATAGAGATAAACTGTACACAGCAATAATGTTGAGCAATGTAAGATCTACAAATAAGTCAACATGACCAAAATTGTCAGTTGACCCATTAAGGAGTTATAGCCCTTTATAGTCAATTTTTAACCATTTTTCTAAAATTTTAGTATTCTTTTAAAAAATCTTCTCCTCTGAAACTATAAGGCCAAATTTAACCAAACTGGCCACAATCATCATTTGGTTATCTAATTTTAAAAATGAGTGGAGTGACCCTTCCAACAAACCAAGATGGCCGGCATAGCTAAAAATAGTACATAGTGGGAAATGTAGATTTTGGCTTATATCTCTGAAACCAAAGCATTTAGAGCAAATCTGACAGGGATAATTTTTTTATCAGGTCAAGATCTATCTTCCCTGAAATTTTCAGACAAAACAGACAACCTGTTATTGGGTTTCTGCCCCAGAATAAGTAATTTTAAGGAAATTTTGCAGTTTTTGGTTATTATCTTGAATAAATTTTTATAATATATTTTCAACTGTAATTACTGGGCCAAGTTTATTATAGATATAGATAATAGTAGCAAGAAGAATATCCAGTAAAGTAAGATCTACAAACACATCATGATCACCAAAACACAATTTTGTCATGAATTTATCTGTGTCCATTGTTTAATCTGCACATAGACCAAGGTGAGCGACACAGGCTCTTGAGAGCCTATAGTTTATAGCTCACCGGCGTGTTATTTAAACAGCGATAATGTTCAGCAAAGTAAGATCTATCTAGACCAAAATTGTCAATTGACCCCTAAAGGTGTTTTGCCCTTTTTGAGTGACTTTAATCATGGTCAAAGGTCAATGACAAGTTATAATTGTTTGGCTTATCCTTGCTTCTTTTCAGAAACCGCATAAGAATGATTAGGTATTGACATATTTTTTTGTCCTAATTTTGTTAGTTACAGTACGTCTTAAAATGTATATTTTAGTTGCAAAGGGTGTGTTTACTTTTGATGGGACTTTCCACCCCTCTTACACTTAAAATTAGCTGTATTGGGATAGAACTCATATCCCATATTATAGTGGAGACTTGGGGTCATTTGATTTGAAGTACCTGCTATATGACTTTGAAATTTAATTCAAGGGGAAAGGTAAATTTGACGTTCTATATTTTGACCTTCACTCTATATCATTATTTATACATGATAGAGCCATTGTGTCTTTAAAATAAGGTTGGAAGACATATGATATTGAAAATGTCAACCAGAAGTAAACTTTTTAAATCGGAAGTAACAACTTATCTCCCTTATTTTAAGAAAAAGGTTTTAGAAACTATATATTTTGGGAATCAGTGTAAAGTTATTATTTGAAACTGGAACGTGACTTTGTAAATTGGCTTATTATCTTCATAAGTTGATGATACTTTTGCTTTCAAAATTATATTTTCAAAATTAGTTTGTGATTAACTATCATTTAAGATGGGAAATACTGTTTTAAAAAAAATATATTTTAATAAAAAACAAATCTAGAAAAATATATTTTTGAAAAACTTAATGAGTCGGTAAACTTGTCAATCTATTTTAAGTAATAATTTGATATAAACAAAAAATAATATTTTAATGTTTAATACATTGGGGTAAGTCAGATCATCATTGCTAATAAAACAATTTGAATTTAATTTTACACTTATGTTATTAAAACATAAAAATTTTAAGGTTTGTTTGTCATTTTAAACTTATACAATGTATGCGATGTGTTTAAGCATTATGGAATACTTTGGGAGTAAAAAATGCAGACTTTTTAGCATAATGAGCACATAATTTCTTATTTTATAAGTCATAAAAACCTGTATGGCTGTATGTTGAAAGATAAAAAAAAAACTGTTCACTAACATAAGGACAAGATAATGAGGATTGACATTTTGAGGGAAATGCATCTTTATACAAGACGTATAATTCTTTGATGGGAATTAACTGAATGAGTTAGTTTGCCAGTGCTACTTATTATAATTCACTTTTTTTTTATTTTTGCAAATCAAAATGCGGAGATATTTCATTGTGCATTTATACATTAGACAACTTGTAAAGGAATGCAATCTTAGTTTCTTGGTTAGAAAAATAATGTCACAAGTGTGGGACATTAAGTTATAGAATGTGTAGTAATTAAACATTGTATATTAAGTAAATGTTGATTTTATTAAACATTAAATTTATATTATAAACTAATGTTGTCAAAAATGATATTTAGGTAAAAACCCTATGATATCAATTAAACATAATAGATATTCATTTAAATACCAATTTTATCATTATGCATGCACATTACAAATTTTACTTAAAATTCACAACAGTAATCAACGTTAGTAAAACATAAAAAAAAATTACGTTATAGATAGTTTATTAAATAATGTGTTTTAACATTTGCTGGAAAGACAGTCATCACGAACAACTAACACAAATGTTGCAGTACGTGAAGAAGGTTAAAATGCAAGTCAAACATTTCACTTTGTCATTTTCCATTATGATTAAATTATATCTTTCAGTAACTGCCATACTTTGGATGAACATTACTTTTTCATCCTCCAATTATTATTGTTTTCATCCAAATATTTTGTCAAAACATAAGATTTGGTATTATGCTGTTTGCTGAGATTCTCTATTTACTGTCCATAACAGGTATAAGTTTCAACTCATCTTTAAATATCCAAGGATCTCTATTTATTGGAAAGGCATCAATCGCAAACAACTAACACTGCAATGTGGCAGCTAATGAATGTCGGTCTTTCAGATACTGCCATGTTTTGGATGACAAGTGATTTTTATCTTCAAAATTGTTTAGTTTTCTTCCAATAGATTTGTCAGAAATATATGAAGTGGTTTTATGTTGTCTGCTAAGATTCTCTATTTAATGTTCATCACTTATGTCTGGTTCAATTTGTCTTTTATATCCAATGACTGTAATGGAAAAGCACAACAAAATTATACAACCCAGGAGTCAGTTTCACAAAAAAAACGTCATAAGTATACTGAATTGTTCATGACTTACGAGCAATCTTAATCGTTAGGTTTTTGCGAACTGACTCCGTTTTCAGTATTTTCTGACAGGAGAAAACAATTTTTAGATGAACGTAATTTATGTTTGCTGATCTTAAATTGCATTCTGACAATTGCACTGAAATGGAACAATCATGTTTTGTTACTGTTTAGTTTCAACGTTTTTGTAGCCATCATATTAGGGATCAGAATATATTTTGAAAGAAAAAAACGTTGCACCCAAATACCCACTTTATTCATTTAAAATTGAATGGCCATTCCCTTACATTATAAAATTGCAAATGGATATGGGGAATGTGTCAAAGAGACAACAACCCGACACTTATAAATGTTTGTGCAATAATTGATACTATCAAGGAGTATATGATTTATTTGTAATTTGTAGTTGGCTGTGAATTAGAATTTACAAACCATGACTTGTATTCTATAAGGCAGCAACCATTTGATTTTCTGGGGGGGGGGGGGGGCTATGTTTTTTTTTTCTGTACAAACTTTTTTTTTCGCCTGTGGCGAAAAACAATCTATTTTTTTCGCGACAAGTTGAAAACAATTTTTTTCTTTCAATTTTAGCATTACATATAGTGGCAGCTTTTCTCCAAAAACTAGAAACAAACTTTTTTTCCAAAAAAAACCATAGCCCCCCCCCCCCCCCCCCCAGAAAATCAAATGGTTGCTGCCTAATAAATGTTGGTGTTACACCCCATCTCGGATTTTTTATAGCTAAAGCGCATTGTTGCTTTGCATCACGGTGTGGAGCTAACAGTTTCAGTCGAAATACACGCCATCTTGAATAAATAACTTATCACGTATAGCTTCGGATTGGTTGCATTTAATGCGACTGAGATACAGCAACAGCTTTTGGCTTAAATGAGATAAAGATTTACAGACTTTTCTTGTCCAGGATAAGACATTAAATGCCAGAAAATGAACTGTGTACATTTTAGTTCCATTCAACTGTCATTAATTCATGTTCGTTTTATAATGCATACATTTCACTGATAACTTCAATATTGAAACATCAATTATTAATACGTATTATATTGCATGTTACTCTGCAATTTGCACGATTTCCTTTGCTAAACAATGTTCCTATACAACAAACTTTTACAGAAATGCATAATCTGTATTTTATAACTTCTGACAATATAGGCAAGAGTCGTGTATAAATTTATAATAATTTTCATTTTCAACTTGAAGAAATTTAATTTTTGCAAAAGCATGGGTGTAAAACGCACACTCTTAAAGTACAGCCATTTAATATCAATCAATATCTAAAAATACGACATTTCCAATACTAATTTAACAACCACATGCACACATATAACCTTAAATTAGTGTAGAGCGAAGCAGTCTATAGTTTTTTAGAAAGCTAAAACTTGTCGCAATTTAAGATCGGTTCTGCTAGCTATCTTTTAGAACATTGTAATACCATTTCCAGTTATTTCCCTTTGGATGCAATCCAATAAGTGTCATGATTGGATCGGCGATTGACAACATGAAAGTAATTTATCTGCGAATTCTAACTGTAGACAATTTAAAAGAAGACTAGACGATCGTCTGAGCTATATTTTTTAGATGCAGGAAATAAACTTTAACATTTCAAAGATCAGTCGGCTGTTCACATATTTTCATATGACAATGATTTATCAGTTTATACATGTATGTGTATCCGATATGATAATTTTTTAATGACTAATGTCCACGTGGAGCTTTTTACACCCCAAAATACACACCCGCAGCATCACTTCATGTAATATATGAACTCACATTTTATACAACACACAGAAGGCATTCATCATTTTCATTAAATCAGTAAGGTTCTATGACCCCTTCTGTAGCCATTTTTAGCTTACATGGCCCAAATAAATGGCTCATCACTTGGCGTCTGTCGTGGTTTATAATCCGTCGTAGTCTGTAAAATTTTACAAAAATCTTCTCCTCTGAAAGCACTAGGCCAAATTTATCCACACTTGGCCGCAATCATGACATCAATTTGGGGTATGTAGTTTGAAAAATGTGTTCACTGACGCGGCCAACGCCATGCAGAAATGTCCAGTAGCATCGTATATTCTTCAAATATTTTCTTGCACAATGTCTGGACATTGGTGGACATGCAACATTGCAAAACCACACGTTTACAAATAAAAATCAACACCCAGACTATAGCTATAGTTATTTGTTTCATCCTAATCATGCTAATGAATGTTGTCTAGCCATTAAAAACATGTTGATCCCAATAAATAACTGAAGCATTCTTAAAGTGTTGTTGTTGTACATGTATGTATAAATAGAATCTTCTACAGTATTTTTTTAAATTTTATTTAAGTTGTTTATAATGATGATTTTAATTTTTCAACAGATTGAGACTTCAAGTTTTGTGTATCAATGAAATGCAAATTCACTGGTTTGAGCATGGTGACAGTCAGCATTTAAAATCTGCTGCACTTTTCTCAATCCACTGGTATGCATAATACAGCATAGTGCCATAGACGATTGGTGGATTAGCAAAATCATGCTGGAAATAAACATCATTAGCAAAAGGCTACAGCTTCATGTACATGTACAGTAGGTGCATTTTATTTTTGTTAAGTAAATTTGTCTTAATTGGATTTTTTATATCACAGCCATGTAACTCATATCAATAACTGGTGTATAAGTGAATGTTCCTCTAAAATTGTTCAAAACTTCAAAAGGAGGGTTATGATTGAATTTGGGGGCTATCATGGCTATGGCCCAAACCATTTAGGAATATGATTTTCATGTTTGGGGACAATAACTTGAGCAAAAGTCTATGGATCTTTATGAAATTGTACCACAGGTTCCAAACCAAAAAAGATATGTTAGGATTGATTTAATTTTGAGGGTTGAATAGGTGCCGAAAAAAAACTTAAATTATTATGCTGAATCTCATCATGTTGTTAGATTTTGGATTTTTATGCCCTACCTAGGATAGTAGATGGGTATTATGTTCTCTGGTCTGTGTGTTCCTTTGACCGTCTGTCCTGCTTTTGGTCAAATTTTTTGGTCATGGTAGTTTTTGATGAAGTGGAATTTTAATCAACTTAAAACTTAGTACACATGTTCCCCATGATATGATTTTTTTAAATCAATGCTAAATCAAAATTTTGACCCCAATTTCACTTTCCACTGAACATAGAAAATCATAGTGTGAAGTTCAGGTTGAAGTTTTTGTTCAAGGTACTTTTTGATGTAGTTGAAGTACAACCAACTTGAAACTTATTACACATGTTCCCTGTGATATGATCTTTCTTATTTTAATGCCAAAGCAATGGTTTGACCCTGATTTCACGGTCCATTGAACATGAAAAATTATAGTGCAAGTGGTGCATCTCTGTACTATAGACACATTCTTGTTTACCTTTAAATTGGTCCACAGGGTCAATATTAAACATAGATCTATTTTATTAGCAAAAATTAATTTTATGGAGTTCCTTGGTATACTGAATCTTACCGTACTTATTGCGTAGTTATATATTGAATTTTTATCAAATAGGTCCAAATTTATTTATACATGTATTTGCATTTTTTTGTCAAGCCTCTAAGTTTTGTTGTAAAAGCGAGACATATCTATCCTACATTCTGTTGTCGGCGGGGTCCATTATTCACATTATTGTTAAAGTTTTTGAAATTTGAACAACTTTCTTAAACTATCCTGGATTTCTACCAAACTTGGTCGGAAGCTTGTTTAAGATCATAAGATAGTATCCAGAGGTAAATTTCGTTAAAAAAAATCCTGTGTATCAGCATTTTATTTATAAATGATCTTTGTTTTTCTGCCAACAAACATCACATTCACTCTGTGGTTAAAGTTTCGAAATGTATATATTCTTTTTTATATATCTTGGATTTCTACCAAACTTGGATAGAAACTTGGATACAATCATAAGAATGTATCAAGAAGTAAATTTTGTACAAAAAAAAAATCCTGTTTATCAGTATTAGAATTACTTATTTTTCTGCCTGTTAACAAATACATTCATTCCGTGGTTAAAGTTTTAATTTTTTTTATAAATTTCTTAAACTATTCTTGATTTGTACCAAACTTGGACAGAAGCTTATAAATTTTGTCATAAATTCTATTTTTTGTCTTCAATATTTGTCAATTGTTTAACTATAATAGACTAAGGTGTACAACACAGGCTCTTTAGAGCCTGTTCTTTTTTTTATACAACTGCAAAATTTTTGCGGTCGTATATTGGTATCACATCATAATCTTTAGCGTCGTCCGAAGACGGATGGTTTCCGGATAATAACTTTTGTATAAGTAAATAGAAATCAATAAAACTTTAACACAATGTTTATAACTACAAAAGGAATGTTGGGATTGATTTTGGGGGTTACAGTCCCATCGGTTTAGAAATTAGGGGCCCAAAGGGGCCCAAAATATACATTTATCTGGTTTCAGGACAATAAGTTGTGTATAAGTATTTCAATTACTCTGAAATTGTACCACAATGTTCATAACATTAAGTAGATGCTTGGGATTTATTTTAAGGGTTGTGGGGAATTAAGGGCCAAAAGGGGCCAAAAACAAGCATTTTTGAAGTTTCAGGACAATAACTTATGTTTTACTGTATGGATCTCTCTTACATTGTACCACAAGGTTCCATATAATAAAGGGAAGGCTTGGTGTCAGTTTGGGATTAATATCCCTGAACATGTAGCAATAGGGGACCAAAAAGAAGCATTTTTTTAGTTTACAGACAATAACTTGTGTTTAAGTGTATGGATCTCTCTGAAATTATACTACAAGGTTTCCTACTACAAAGGAAATGCTGGAATTGAGTTTTGGGGTTCTTGCTACATGGGGGTTTAAGTGAGGGGCCAAAAAAGGGGCCCAAATATGCATTTTTGTAGTTTTTAGTCAATAACTTGTGTTAAAGTGTAAAAATCCCCCTGAAATTATACCACAAGTTTCCATACTACAAAGGGGTGGTTATAAGGGGTAATGGATGAAATCTTTAAGCAATTAGGGGCAAAAAAAGGGGGAAACAAGGGTTTTTCTGGTTAAAGGACAATTTAGACAATTTAAAAGCTGTGTAAGGGAGGTAATCCAATTCCAATTAAAATATAAAAATACTGTTATATATATGTTTGATAACTTGATTACCTCCCTTACACTGCTTGAAAATTATGTTAAAGGAAGTGATAAGTGTCCTAAGATTTTATTTTTAGAAGTCACTGTTAATAGTAATCTTAACCATGACTGTAAGTTATTTTATATTCTAATACTTCATGATGTATTTTAATGAGTAGTTAGTGTTGCCAACTTAATCAGAAATTTGAATTGAGATTACTTATGGAAAAAGGGATTGGGGAAGGTGAAAAAAAATGGTGAGGGGTAAATTTTTTCTCATTTCAGATTTCAAAAATTATAACAAAAATTCTTCAAATATTTTTTTTGAGGGGATTTATATTCAACAGCATGGTTTTTTACTCAAAAGCAAAATAAATACAGAAATTGAAGGTTCATTAGTCCACATTCATTCTGTGTCAGAAACCTTTGCTGTGTCAACTTTTTAATCACAATCCAAATTCAGAGCTGTATCAAGCTTGAATGTTGTGTCCATACTTGCCTCAACTTTTCCGCGTTCAACCTCTGGGGTCGTATAAAGCTGCACTCTGCGGAGCATCTGGTTTAAGTTTTTGTAAACACTTTAAACTATAATAGATACAAAGAGAGAAACAGTAAGTACCACAGCACTTATGTTGATAACAGTCAGAATCAGTCTGGATGGCTGTAATTGTCAACTAACTCGATGTAGAAGTTATTTCCTATGAATGGTGATTTTTATCCATATTTTGCATTTTTGTTAAAAGGAATATGGAGGCACATTTTAAAAGCCAAAAAAAAAATCAATCAATAGAATCTACATATGAGTCAACATGCCCAAATTGTCACACTAGCATTTAGGTCTGTCTGGAGGCACAATTTTAAAGCCAAAAAAAAAATCAATAGAATCTACATTTGAGTCAACATGCCCAAACTGTCTGTCTGTCTGTCTGTCTGTGTCTTGTGAGCCTCCTGTCTGTGTCTTGTGAGCCTCCTGTCTGTGTCCTGTGAGCCTCTTGTTTAATAAAGTTGACCTACTGCTAAATAAAAAGACGAGTGAGTGTCATAATCAAATGTTTGTTCATTTTAACACCAATGTTTTGTGGGGGTTTTGCATTTCTTTTGGTAAACCTGATAAATAATGCAAAAAAAAAGCACAGAATCGTTCATGACACTTGGAATATCAACAAGATACTTTTTGCCTATCTTCAAACATATATTTCCTGATTTATGTTAATTTTAACCTACGATAGTAGAAGGGCGTTATGTTCTCTGGTCTGTGCGTCCGTTCGTTGTCCTGTCCCACTTCAGGTTAAAGTTTTTGATTAAGGTAGATTTTGATGAAGTTAAGTCCAATCAACTTGAAACTTAGTACACATGTTCCTTATGGTATGATATTTCTTATTTTAATACCAAACCAGAGTTTTTAGCACAATTTCACAAAGAGTGTAAGTTCTCGAATCCCACCTTTTTCTATAATTTTCTCCTGTCTCATTTGTTCCCTTCTGTTACTTAGATCCTACTTTTTTACACACTATATACTGCAATATCACCATTTTTCAAGTTCCACATCTTATCCGATATCACCATTTTTGAACACCCTATATCCCTCATTCCATTCTTCTATCATGTTTCGTTTTAATACAAAATAATAAGAGCATTACAAAATTTGGGTAAAATCATTAAGAAAGCAACACCATGACACAAAAATGAAAGTTAAAGGTCAACAGTGCGTCATCAATATAGCATACATAAAATTGAGAATGGAAATGGGGAATGTGTCAAAGAGACAACAACCAGACCATAGAACACTTACAGACAACAGTAGAAGGTCTCAAATAGGTATTCAATGCAGCGGGAATTTCCCGCAATCGGAGGCGTCCTTCAGCTGGCCTCTAAACAAATATAATAGTTCAGTGATAACTGACGTCATACTAAACATCAAATTATACACAAGAAACTGAAATTATAAATGCCAGCAGAGGCGGATTTAGGGGGTTTTTCAGGGGGCCCGCCCCCCCCCCCCCTTTTCTGGGAAAAAAAATGGTTGATTATATAGGGAATCATTGAAGCATGACTGGAGCAGGCCCCCTCTTACGCAGTCAGTGGGCTCCCACTTATGAAAACTTGACACTCGAGTATAATTAGATGGGTATTCGGGCCAGGGATTCGGGCTTCGCAGGATATATGGAAGATAATGAAAAAATATTTTCCGGACCATATTACTGAGTACTTGAACCATACGTATGTTCATAGCTATATTCATGATATATGCAAATGCTATTATAGTCCGACATACGCGTACCGGGTTGGACCATATGAGATTTATACTCATTTGGTAATGTTCCGGATCATATTTAATTTAGTACAATGTATTAGGAGTTTAGGACCATACGTGTATGGTCATGACCATATGCGTATATTCATATAGTCCGACCATATGAGTAAAATACTCGTTTGGTTATTAACGGGCCGGACCATATGAGTATTTGGACCATATAGGTATTTTTTTTCAAATTACATTATAAACGTTTCAATAATACAAAAATTTTATCTAAAAAAACAATGATGGTTACATGAAAATTTAATTGTTAATTTTTATAATTCAAATTCTACGTAAAAATTAAATATTGATGTCATAGTTAGTTTTTATCGCTAGTTACATTCTTACTAGGCTTGGGTGACATTTACTTCCACAAGGCTTTTTTGCATTTGCAAGTCTTAGTTGTGCAAGATCCTTTTCATGTACACCTTTTGTCTGCGAGTGAAAATCTAGCGTTATTGCAGCTGCGTACAGTGAAACCGAGGTCTTTGGCCATTGTATGTATGTATGTAAATGTATGTACGAAGATCCCTCCGTGAACGGAGCACCCGATTGCTCCGAGGGTACAATGTAATCCCTATCAGGATTAATGGAGATGTGTCGGTCACTTATATACAACCCACCACAGGACAATCCCCAACCCAACACAGAGGGATTGTTAGGAGACACAAGAAAGTCAGTTATTATGGTGTAGGAAACCGTAGAACTCGAAGAGAACCACCGGGCTTCTCGGCGGGAACAGACAAACCGAGGGGATATCTATAGATTGGTCTCCACGTCAAAGTCGGGGACAACTTTGACCAACCGAGGCCCCCAAAGTACCTATTCTAGTTTAATCTCCGGTCTAGGTCCCAGAGATGTGTGTGGGAGGGTCAAAATCACCCTACTAATGGTATTGAATTTCCAGCGCCCCGAGTCAGGATCGAACCTGGGACCTTCAGCACTGTAGCCTTCGGTCTTAACTACTAGGCCACGAACCAACATATGATATACATGTATTAAGCTTCTCAATGATCAAAATTAGTTTTTGTCAAAATGCTATATAACCAGTGTAATTTTTCTGAAAAAATGGTTGGCTCAAAGTTTCTGAATTTTTTATACTTTTGTCAAATGGTCAAAGTAAATACTTTGTCATAATTTTATGAAAATTAAATGAGCCAAACTAATTTTAGTGAAGGTGTTGGGTACCATGTACTTAAGAAGTTCTAAATCTCAAATATCGTAAATATGACTGCAATACACCATATTCACAAGACATTTTAAATAAACTATGTTACTTTCCAGTAATGGAATTGATTGGTGCGACCCTATAGTCCCTAATCATAGATATACATTATACTCCATTTGAAAGTTTATTAAGAGATGAACAAAAGGTATATAGTCGATATGTTCAGCAACGCATATTAGAGGAGTAACGAAGGAATTTCACATCGAAATACGCTTGAACATTAAGAAATAACTTATTGTGAATAACGGAATGCACTGCCGCAAGCCGTTAGCCCCTTATCAAGGCAAAATTAATTCACCAAATTAAAGCTTATTGATAGAAGAATAAATGTAGTTTAAACGATATCTGCCGTAATGACCATTATAGAGGGGTTACGGAGGACCTTATTTCAAAAATACGCGTGAAAATAAAGAAATAGCCAATTTTTAATAACGAAATTGATATTTTGAATAATGGAATTGACTGGGGCGACCCAGGTTCAACCCACCATTTTTTCCTTTAAAAATGCCCTGTACCAAGTCAGGAATATGGTCATTGTTATATTATAGTTCGTTTCTGTGTGTATTACATTATAACGTTGTGTCGTTTGTTTTCTCTTATTTTTGAGTGTAAATTCACATTGCGATAAGACGTGTCACGGTACTTGTCTATCCCAAATTCATGTATTTGGTTTTGATGTTATATATATATGTTATATTTGTTATTCTCGTGGGATTTTGTCTATGTGTGTTACATTTTAGTGTTATGTCGTTGTTCTCCTCTTATATTTAATGCGTTTCCCTCGGTTTTAGTTTGTTATCCCGATTTTGTTTTTTGTCCATGGATTTATGAGTTTTGAACAGCGGTATACTACTGTTGCCTTTATTAAGCCCCTAATTATAGATATACATTTTACTTCATTCAAAAGCTTATGAAGAGATGAACAATTAAGAAATAGCCAATTTTGATAAACCAAATTGATGTTTTGAATAGTGGAATGGGCTGGTGCGACCCTTTAGTCTCTAATTATAGATATACATTATACGTCATTCTAAAGCTTATGAAAAGATGAACAAAGGGTATATAGTCGATGTGTTCAACAACACATATTAGAGGAGTAACGAAGAAACTAAACATCGAAATACGCTTGAACATTAAGAAATAGCTTATTTTGAATAACGGAATGGACTACTGCAAGCCGTTAGCCCCAAATCAAGGCAAAATTAATACAACAAATTAAAGCCTGTTGATAGAGCAATAAATTGAGTATTAATGATATGTGCTGTAATGACTATTAGAGTGGTTAAGAAGGACCTAATGTTCAAAATACGCGTGAAAATTTAGAAATAGCCAATCTTGAATTATGAAGTGGATATTTTGAATAATCGAATTGACTGGTGCGACCCTTTAGTCCTTAATCAAAGATATACATTATACTCCATTCGAAAGCTTATTAAGAGATGAACAAAAGGTATATAGTTGATATGTTCAGCAACGCATATTAGAGGAGTAACGAAGGAATTAAACATCGAAATACGCTTGAACATTTAGAAATAGCTTATTTTGAATAACGGAATGGACTGCTGCAAGCCGTTAGCCCTTATCAAGGCAAAATTAATACACCAAATTAAAGGTTATTGATAGAGGAATAAATTAAGTATAAACAATATATGCCGTAATAACCATTAGAGGGGTCACGAAAGACCTTATTTTCAAAATACTCGTGAAAATTAAGAAATAGCCAATTTTGAATAACGAAATTGATATTTTGAATAGTGGAATGGACTGGTGTGACCCTTTAGTCCCTAATTATAGATATACATTATACTTCATTCAAAAGCTTATGAAGAGATGAACAAAAGATATATAGTCGATATGTTCAGCAACGCATATTAGAGTAGTAACGAAGGAATTAAACATTGAAATACGCTTGAACATTAAGACATACATGTAGCTTATTTTGAATAAATTAAAGCTTATTGATCAACGAATAAATTGAATATTAATGATATGTGCCGTAATGACCGTTAAAGTGGTTAGGAAGGTGCCGTAATAACCATTAGAGGGGTTACGGAGGACCTTATTTCAAAAATACGCTTGAAAATAAAGAAATAGCCAATTTTAAATAACGAAATTGATATTTTGAATAATGGATTTGACTGGGGCGACCCTTTAGTCCCTAATCATAGATATACATTATACTCCATTCAAAAGCTTTTTAAGAGATTAACAAAAGGTGTATAGTCGATATGTTCAGCAACGCATATTAGAGGAGTACCGAAGGAATTAAACATCGAAATACGTTTGAACATTCAGTAATAGCTTATTTTGAATAACGGAATGGACTGCTGCAAGCCGTTAGCCCTAAACAAGAAAAATTAATACACCAACTTAAAGGTTATTGTTAGAGGAATAAATTTAGTATAAGCGATGTATGCCATAATAACCATTAGAGGGGTTACAGAGGACCTTATTTCAAAAATACGCGATAAAATTAAGAAATGGCCAATTTTTAATAACGAAATGGATATTTTGAATAGTGGAATGGACTGGTGCGACCCTTTAGTCCCTAATTATAGATATACATTATACTTCATTCAAAAGCTTACGATGAGATAAACAAAAGGTGTATAGTCGATATGTTCAGCAACGAATATTACAGAAGTTAGGAAGGAATTAAACATCGAAATACGCTTGAACATTAAGAAATTGCTTATTTTGAATAACGGAATGGACTGCTGGAAGCCGTTAGCCCTTATCAAGGCAAAATAAATACAACAAATTAAAGCTTATTGATAGAGGAATAAATTTAGTTTAAACAATATGTGCCGTAATAACCATTAGAGAGCTTACGGAGGACCTTATTTCCAAAATACGCGTGAAAATTAAGAAATAGCCAATTTTGAATTACGAAATTGATATTTTGAATAGTGGAATGGACTAGTGCGACCCTTAAGTCCCTAACTATAGATATACATTATACTTCATTCAAAAGCTTACAAAGAGATGAACAAAGGGTATATAGTCAATATGTAAGACTCAAATCTATGGTGGGTTCCAAATCTATGGCGGATTCCTAATCTATGGTAAATATGACGTAATGCCATCCCAAATCTATGGCGAAAATTTTACACTCCTAATCTATGGCAAGTTGTTTTTTTAAATTTTCTAATCATGACGTCATGCCATCCCAAATCTATGGCAGATTTTTTACATCCCAAATCTATGGTAAATTTTGTAAATTCCAAGTGTATGGCGGATTTTGTTAATATAAGATCTATTGCAAATGTTGTGCAAACGGAAAATAATGCAGTACCTTTACACGACCAATGACTTGTAAAGAGATTTCATCAAAAGAGAGTGTATAAACTAGTGAAATGAACGTACTTGTATTTTTGTACATCTGATAAGTTAAGCCTTTATTTTCATAGTTAGTTTGTATGTTGTACTGTAGTGTAAGGTTGGATCTCGCTAACATGTTTAACCCTGCCACATTATGTATGTACGTGACTGTCCCAAGTTAGGAGCTTGAGTTGGGTGTTTGCCGTTTGTTTATGTGTTACATATTTCTTTGTCTTTTTTTATATAAACAAGGCCGTGAGTTTTTTTTTTAAATTGTTTTACATTTTTATTTTTCGGGCCTTTAATAGCGGACTATGGGGTATTGGCTTTGCTCATTGTTTAAGTCCTTACAGTTACCTATAGATTCTAATTTCTGTGTAATGTTGGTTTAATCCCATGTGATCTAATGCATGATTCTTTTTAACTAAGCTAACTAAATCCTCCTTTAAAAGACATTTCCTATGAGGAGTAGCCAAGTCAACACTTTTTTTATACAAATGATTTGAAGTCAAATCATAGAAATAATTTTCCAAATATTTTCTCACCATTCTGTCGTTCAACTGTTCCTTGCAAAACTTGATTATTTTTGCTGACCCCCATTTCGGATTTTCTGCTTTTAATTTGCAAATTGACACTACCTTGTCATAGTCCCTCCAAAACGCTTCTGGATTAGGGTCCTTTGAAACCGGCTTCTTTTTTTCCTTTGCTAATTGAAAACCTTCATCTGGAATGGTATTCATGGGTTCCGCCATTTTCAAAATCGGCGGCGGTAGCGACGTCATATGGCGTATTTGATTGTGACGTTATAAATAACTCTTTTTCCCGGAAAAATAGGCGATTTTAAAATCTGCCTTAGATTTGGAGAAAACAAAACCTGCCATAGATTTGAGACGGCATTACGTCATATTTACCATAGATTAGGAATCCGCCATAGATTTGGAACCCGCCATAGATTTGAGTCCTACAAATATGTTCAGCAACGCATATTAGAGGAGTAACGAAGGAATTAAACATCAAAATACGCTTGAACATTAAGAAATAGCTTATTTTGAATAACGGAATGCACTGCTGCAAGCCGTTAGCCCCTAATCAAGGCAAAATAAATACAACACATTTAAGCTTATTGATAAAGGAATAAATTGAGTATTAATGATATGTCCCGTAATGACAATTAGATAGGTTACGAAGGACCTAATGTCCAAAACACGCGTGAAAATCTAAAAATAGCCAATCTTGAATTATGAAATAGATATTTTGAATAAGGGAATTGACTGGTGCGACCCTTTAGTCCCTAATCATAGCTATACATTATACTCCTTTCGAAAGCTTATTAAAAGATGAACAAAAGGTATATAGTCGATATGTTCAGCAACGCATATTACAGAAGTAACGAAGGAATTAAACATCGAAATACGCATGAACATTAAGAAATTGCTTATTTTGAATAACGGAATGGACTGCTGGAAGCCGTTAGCCCTTATCAAGGCAAAATTAATACAACAAATTATAGCTTATTGATAGTGAAATAAATTTAGTTTAAACAATATGTGCCGTAACAACCATTAGAGGGGTTACGGAGGACCTTATTTCCAAAATACGCGTGAAAATTAAGAAATAGCCAATTTTGAATAACGAAATTGATTATTGAATAGTTGAATGGACTGGTGCGACCCTTTAGTCCCTAATTATAGATATACATTATACCTCATTCAAAAGCTTATGAAGAGATGAACAAAAGGTATATAGTCGATATGTTCAGCAACGCATATTAGTGGAGTAAGAAGAAATTTAAAAACATCGAAATACGACTTGAACATTAAGAAATAGCTTATTTTGAATAGCATTATGGACTGATGCAAGCCGTTAACCCCTAATCAAGGCAAAATTAATACAACAAATTCAAGCTTATTGAAAGAGGAATAAATTGAGTATTAATGATATGTGCCGTAATGACCATTAGAGTGGTTAGGAAGGATCTAATGTCCAAAATACGCGTGAAAATTTGGAAATAGCCAATCTTGAATTATGAAATGGATATTTTGAATAATGAAATTGACTGGTACGATCCTTTAGTCCCTAATCATAGATATACATTATACTTCATTCGAAAGATTATTAAGAGATGAACAAAAGGTATATAGTCGATATGTTCAGCAACGCATATTAGAGGAGTAACGAAGGAATTAAATATCGAAATACGCTTGAACATTGAGAAATAGCTTATTTTGAACAACGGAATGGACTGTTACAAGCCGTTAGCCCTTATCAAGGCAAAATTAATAAACCAAATTAAAGATTATTGATAGAGGAATAAATTTAATTTAAACAATATGTGCCGTAATAACCATTAGAGAGCTTACGGAGGACCTTATTTTCAAAATACGCGTGAAAATTAAGAAATAGCCAATTTTGAATAACGAAATTGATATTTTGAATAGTGCAATGGACTAGTGCGACCCTTAAGTCCCTAACTATAGATATACATTATACTTCATTCAAAAGCTTACAAAGAGATGAACAAAGGGTATATAGTCAATATGTTCAACAACGCATATTAGAGGAGTAACGAAGGAATTAAACATCGAAATACGCTTGAACATTAAGAAATAGCTTATTTTGAATAACGGAATGCACTGCTGCAAGCCGTTAGCCCCTAATCAAGGCAAAATAAATACAACACATTTAGGCTTATTGATAAAGGAATAAATTGAGTATTAATGATATGTCCCGTAATGACAATTAGATAGGTTACGAAGGACCTAATGTCCAAAACACGCGTGAAAATTTAAAAATAGCCAATCTTGAATTATGAAATAGATATTTTGAATAAGGGAATTGACTGGTGCGACCCTTTAGTCCCTAATCATAGCTATACATTATACTCCTTTCGAAAGCTTATTAAAAGATGAACAAAAGGTATATAGTCGATATGTTCAGCAACGCATATCACAGAAGTAACGAAGGAATTAAACATCGAAATACGCATGAACATTAAGAAATTGCTTATTTTGAATAACGGAATGGACTGCTGGAAGCCGTTAGCCCTTATCAAGGCAAAATTAATACAACAAATTATAGCTTATTGATAGTGAAATAAATTTAGCTTAAACAATATGTGCCGTAACAACCATTAGAGGGGTTACGGGGGACCTTATTTCCAAAATACGCGTGAAAATTAAGAAATAGCCAATTTTGAATAACGAAATTGATTATTGAATAGTGGAATGGACTGGTGCGACCCTTTAGTCCCTAATTATAGATATACATTATACCTCATTCAAAGCTTATGAAGAGATGAACAAAAGGTATATAGTCGATATGTTCAGCAACGCATATTAGTGGAGTAAGAAGAAATTTAAAAACATCGAAATACGACTTGAACATTAAGAAATAGCTTATTTTGAATAGCATTATGGACTGATGGAAGCCGTTAACCCCTAATCAAGGCAAAATTAATACAACAAATTCAAGCTTATTGAAAGAGGAATAAATTGAGTATTAATGATATGTGCCGTAATGACCATTAGAGTGGTTAGGAAGGATCTAATGTCCAAAATACGCGTGAAAATTTGGAAATAGCCAATCTTGAATTATGAAATGGATATTTTGAATAATGGAATTGACTGGTACGATCCTTTAGTCCCTAATCATAGATATACATTATACTTCATTCGAAAGCTTATTAAGAGATGAACAAAAGGTATATAGTCGATATGTTCAGCAACGCATATTAGAGGAGTAACGAAGGAATTAAATATCGAAATACGCTTGAACATTGAGAAATAGCTTATTTTGAACAACGGAATGGACTGTTACAAGCCGTTAGCCCTTATCAAGGCAAAATTAATAAACCAAATTAAAGATTATTGATAGAGGAATAAATTTAATTTAAACAATATGTGCCGTAATAACCATTAGAGGGGTTACGGAGGACCTTATTTCCAAAATACGCGTGAAAATTAAGAAATAGCCAATTTTGAATAACGAAATTGATATTTTGAATAGTGCAATGGACTAGTGCGACCCTTAAGTCCCTAACTATAGATATACATTATACTTCATTCAAAAGCTTACAAAGAGATGAACAAAGGGTATATAGTCAATATGTTCAGCAACGCATATTAGAGGAGTAACGAAGGAATTAAACATCGAAATACGCTTGAACATTAAGAAATAGCTTATTTTGAATAACGGAATGCACTGCTGCAAGCCGTTAGCCCCTAATCAAGGCAAAATAAATACAACACATTTAAGCTTATTGATTAAGGAATAAATTGAGTATTAATGATATGTCCCGTAATGACAATTAGATAGGTTACGAAGGACCTAATGTCCAAAACACGCGTGAAAATTTAAAATTAGCCAATCTTGAATTATGAAATAGATATTTTGAATAAGGGAATTGACTGGTGCGACCCTTTAGTCCCTAATCATACCTATACATTATACTCCTTTCGAAAGCTTATTAAAAGATGAACAAAATGTATATAGTCGATATGTTCAGCAACGCATATTACAGAAGTAACGAAGGAATTAAACATCGAAATACGCATGAACATTAAGAAATTGCTTATTTTGAATAACGGAATGGACTGCTGGAAGCCGTTAGCCCTTATCAAGGCAAAATTAATACAACAAATTAAAGCTTATTGATAGAGGAATAAATTTAGTTGAAACAATATGTGCCGTAATAACCATTAGAGGGGTTACGGAGGACCTTATTTCCAAAATACGCGTGAAAATTAAGAAATAGCCAATTTTGAATAACGAAATTGATTATTGAATAGTTGAATGAACTGGTGCGACCCTTTAGTCCCTAATTATAGATATACATTATACCTCATTCAAAAGCTTATGAAGAAATGAACAAAAGATATATAGACGATATGTTCAGCAACGCATATTAGTGGAGTAAGAAGGAATTTAAAAACATCGAAATACGGCTTGAACATTAATAATAATAATAATAATAATAATAATATCTTTATTTAGAGAGAGTAACTCATTTGGATTACACCAATTTTCAAAAAGGCTCTCTTAATACAATAATAATTACATAACAAATAAACAATGCATCAATAAAAATGGTAAATAAAGATTATGTACAATTTAAAATACAATAAACAATTATGACATGGCATTACAGTAAACATGATGGTAATGTTAAAAGTACATATATTTGTATATATGTTGAAATTCTGATACTGTATTTGATTTTTTTTATTGAATTAGGAAGAGCATTCCACACTTTTGGTCCATTGTACGAGAAACTAGACTTATACAACTCTGTATTTAGTTTTGGAATAATAAAATTATCTGAGGATGAAAATCTCGTATTATATTTTTGGTTTGCAGAAGCTGATACAATAAGACTGGACATATATTCTGGAGCTAAGCCATGTTTTGCCTTATACATTAGTAATGATTTGTGATAAAGTATTCTTTGTGTGATTGGCACAATGTTACATTCGTGAAATAATTCTCTTGAAGGTTTGGTGTAATCATGTTCGTCTAAAGTTATTCTTGCTGCCCTTTTTTGCAGTTTTAGTAAACTATCTAATAGAAAGTTATTACAGTTTCCCCATATTGAACAACAATAATCTAAGTGAGGTAAAACGTAAGCGTTATAGTACATTTGTCTAGCTTAATGATTTAAATATTTCTTTATCCTTTTTAGTAAAGCTAAAGAAGAGTTAACTTTTTTGATTATATAATCGATATGAGATGACCAAGATAGAGATGCATCAATAAAAACACCTAGAACTTTTTCACATGTACTTTCTATAATTTGTTGTCCATTTAAAGCAATATTGATGTTTTCATTTGATGTAACGGAAAGCTTTTGTTTAGATCCAACGCATATAGCTTTCGTTTTAGATACATTTACAGCCATTTTATTGTCATCACACCAGCGAAAAATATCTTGTAAAACCGTATTAAGTTTTTGACTGATGCAACTTTTGTTTTGTCCAATGACATTAAGAAATAGCTTATTTTGAATAGCATTATGAACTGATGCAAGCCGTTAATCCCTAATCAAGGCAAAATTAATACAACAAATTCAAGCTTATTGAAAGAGGAATAAATTGAGTATTAATGATATATGCCGTAATGACCATTAGAGTGGTTAGGAAGGATCTAATGTCCAAAATACGCGTGAAAATTTAGAAATAGCCAATCTTGAATTATGAAATGGATATTTTGAATAATGGAATTGACTGGTGCGATCCTTTAGTCCCTAATCATAGATATACATTATACTTCATTCGAAAGCTTATTAAGAGATGAACAAAAGGTATATAGTCGATAGGTTCAGCAACGCATATTAGAGGAGTAACGAAGGAATTAGATATCGAAATACGCTTGAACATTGAGAAATAGCTTATTTTGAACAACGGAATGGACTGTTACAAGCCGTTAGCCCTTATCAAGGCAAAATTAATAAACCAAATTAAAGATTATTGATAGAGGAATAAATTTAATTTAAACAATATGTGCCATAATAACCATTAGAGGGGTTACGGAGGACCTTATTTCCGAAATGCGCGTTAAAATTAAGAAATAGCCAGTTTTGAATAACGAAATTGATATTTTGAATAGTGGAATGGACTGGTGCGACCCTTAAGTCCCTTACTATGGATATACATAATACTACATTCAAAAGTTTATGAAGAGATGAACAAAGAGTATTTAGTCAATATGTTCAGCAACGCATATTAGAGGAGTAACGAAGGAACTAAACATCGAAATACGCTTGAACATTAAGAAATAGCTTATTTTAAAAAACGGAATGGACTGCTGCAAGCCGTTAGCTCCTACTCAAGTCAAAATTAATACAACAAATTAAAGCTTATTGATAAAAGAAATAAATTGAGTATTAATGATATGTGCCATAATGACCATTAGAGTGCTTAGGAAGGACCTAATGTCCAAAATACACGTGAAAATTTAGAAATAGCCAATTTTGAATTATGAAATGGATAATTTCAATAATGGAATTGACTGGTGCGACCCTTTAGTCCCTAATCATAAATATACATTATACTCCATTCAAAAGCTTTTTAAGAGATGAACAAAAGGTGTATAGTCGATATGTTCAGCAACGCATATTAGAGGAGTAAAGAAGATATTAAACATCGAAATACGCTTGAACATTTAGAAATAGCTTATTTTGAATAACGGATTGAACTGTTGCAAGCCGTTAGCCCTTATCAAGGCAAAATTAATACACCATATTAAAGGTTATTGATAGAGAAATACATTTAGTATACATAATATATGCCGTAATAACCATTAGAGGGGTTACGGAGGACCTTATTTTCAAAATACGTGTGAAAATTAAGAAATAGCCAATTTTGAATAACGAAATTGATATTTTGAATAGTGGAATGGACTGGTGCGACCCTTTAGTCCCTAATTATAGATATACATTATACTTCATTCAAAAGCTGATGAAGAGATAAACAAAAGGTGTATAGTCGATATGTTCAGCAACGCATATTAGAGGAGTAACGAAGGAATTAAACATCGAAATACGTTTGAACATTAAGTAATAGCTTATTTTGAATAACGGAATGGACTGCTGCAAGCCATTAGCCCTTATCAAGCAAAATTAATACACCAAATTAAAGGTTATTGTTAGAGGAATAAATTTAGTATAAACGATATATGCCATAATAACCATTAGAGGGGTTACGGAGGACCTTATTTCCAAAATACGCGATAAAATTAAGAAATGGCCAATTTTGAATAACGAAATGGATATTTTGAATAGTGGAATGGACTGGTGCGACCCTTTAGTCCCTAATTATAGATATACATTATACTTCATTCAAAAGCTTACGATGAGATAAACAAAAGGTGTATAGTCGATATGTTCAGCAACGCATATTAGAGAAGTATCGAAGGAATTAAACATCGAAATATGCTTGTACATTAAGTAATAGCTTATTTTGAATAACGGAATGGGATGCTGCAAGCCGTTAGCCCCTAATCAAGGCAAAATTAATACAACAAATTAAAGGTTATTAATAAATGAATCAATTGAGTATTAATGATATGTGCCGTAATGCAATTAGAGTGGTTAGGAAGAACCCAATGTCCAAAATACGCGTGAAAATTTAGAAATAGCCAATCTTGAATTATGAAATAGATATTTTGAATAAGGGAATGGACTGGTGCGACCCTTTAGTCCCTAACTGTAGATATACATTGTACTCAATTCGAAAGCTTATTAAGAGATGAACAAAAGGTGTATAGTTGATATGTTCAGCAACGCATATTACAGGAGAAACGAAGGAATTAAACATCGAAATACGCTTGAACATTAAGAAATATCTTATTTTGAATAACGGAATGGACTGCTGCAAGCCGTTAGCCCTTATCAAGGCAAAATTAATACACCAAATAAAAGCTTATTGATAGAGGAATAAATTAAGTTTAAACAATATGTGCCGTAATAACCATTAGAGGGGTTACGGAGGACATTATTTCCAAAATAGTGTGAAAATTTAGAAAAAGCCAATCTTGAATTATGAAATAGATATTTTGAATAATGGAATTGACTGGTGCGACCCTTTAGTCCCTAATCATAGATATACATTATACTCCATTCAAAAGCTTTTTAAGAGATGAACAAAAGGTGTATAGTCGATATGTTCAGCAACGCATATTAGAGGAGTAACGAAGGAATTAAACATCGAAATACGCTTGAACATTAAGAAATATCTTATTTTAAATAACGGAATGGACTGCTGCAAGCCGTTAGCCCTTATCAAGGCAAAATTAATACACGAAATAAAAGCATATTGATAGAGGAATAAATTTAGTTTAAACAATATGTGCCGTAATTACCATTAGAGGGATTACCTTATTTCCAAAATACGCGTGAAAATTAAGAAATAACCAATTTTGAATAACGAAATTGATATTTTGAATAGTGGAATGGACTGGTGCGACCCTTTAGTACATGTACCTAATTATAGATATACATTATACTTCATTCAAAAGCTTATGAAGAGATAAACAAAAGGTATAATCGATATGTTCAGCAACGCATATTAGATGAGTAACAAAGGAACTAAACATCGAAATTCGCTTGAACATTAAGAAATAGCTTATTTTGAATAACGGAATGGACTGCTGCAAGCCGTTAGCCCCTTATTTATGCAAAATTAATAACCAAATTAAAGCTTATTGATAAAGGAAAAAATTGAGTATTATTGATATGTGCCGTAATGACCATTAAAGTGGTGAGGAAGGACCTAATGTCCAAAATACGCATGATAGAGAAATAAACGGAGTATAAACGATATGTGCGACAATGACCATAAAGAAAATCAAGAAATAGCCAATTATGTATATGAAATGGATATTGATTTATAGCATGGACTGCTGCCACTATTTAGCCTCTAATTATAGATATGCCTTATAGCTCATTCGCAAGCTTATTAAGAGAGGGAAAAAAATATAAAGTCGATATGTTCTGCAACACATATTAGAGGAATAACGAAGGATCTTAACATCGAAATTCGCTTGAACATTAAGAAATAGCTTATTTTAAATAATGAAATGGACTGCTGCAAGCCCTCAGTCTTTATTAAGGCAACATGTATAGAGGAATAGAGTGACTTTAAACGATATGTTCAGCAATGCATATTAGAGGAGTAACGAAGGAATTAATCATCGAAATACCCTTGAACATTAAGAAATAGCTTATTTTGAATAACGGAATGGACAGAAAACCTGTCAGATAGAAAGATAGCTGTTTCGTCGATGTATTTCCACACCACCTATTATTCAGATTTTTAAAAGATATAAATATGCTAAAAGGGCATGTGTGTCAGAAGTCACCTTAAAACAAATGTCTTAATATTAAAAGAAATAAGAAATGCATCTATTTGCTTTAATTATATTATAATTGTGCAGATCAGAAGATCTTTCTATCATGTCTATATAGCATGTTTTTGAATGATATTTCCCAGTTCAAAGTGTTTTATTAAAACCATATATTTAACACCAAAACAAAATTTTAATTCCAAATTAATACTCGGATACAAACACTTTGGTTTGTTTTGAGACTAAGAATTGAGCGGGAAATGTAACTGTAAGCTATACATTATAAATCATCATGTGTTAACCCAACTAACATGTTTATTTAGATAGTGTCGAAAAATGTTGCGACAGAAGCGGGAAATATAACTGTAAGCAATTATACATAACATGCTGATTACGCATTTCTCACGGATATTTGATACAGGGAAGGTCGTTGTTTTATCATCTCAACCACAAGTACACATTCCATCGTCTAGTTTCCGCTGCAATTTATAATTAATCGACAGTGCTCGATATCATTCTTAAGTATTTTACGTCACCGATAAAGGATTAGATATAAAAAAAAATCAAAAAATTATTAAATAAATATGATACTTTAAATCTTTTTCATTAATAATATGATACTTTAAGTCTTTTTTCTAACTATTTTAACACATCGACCATCTTTTCATTTTTAAAAGAAACCATGTATATTGAAAAAAAGAATATGTTAGTTTGTTCCAGGGTGTTTATATCCTTCGATTTGGAAAACAAATGTTTGTTCCAAGCAAATATAACTATGCCCCCTTGAAAAGATGAATATTGGGGCTAAAAAATATTTGGTTTTTATTTAGAATTTTTTTTTATTATTTCATGATTCAAAATAAGCTATTTTATAATTTTCACCCGTATTTTGATTTTTAGGTACTTCATAACTCCTCTAATATGCGTTGCGGAACATATTTACTATATACCTTTTGTTCATCTTTTAATAGGCTTTCGAATGAGGTAAAAGGTATATTTGTATTTAGGGGCTGAAGTGTTGCAGCAATCCAATCCATTATTCAAATTATCCATTCAATTGTTCAAAATTGGCTATTTCTTAATTTTCACGCGTATTTTGGCATTTTGGTCCTATGTAACCGTGTGGGTTTTCTATCAATAGCTTTCACATGGAGTTTTTAAAGTTTTCCTAATTTAGGAACTGAGTCATTGCCTCTAAATAAAGTTGTTATTACTGACCAGTCACAGCAGTTCATTCTTTTATTAAAAAGAACTATGTCTTAATGTTTATATAAAAAAGATGTGGTATGATTTCCAATGAGATAACGGTCCATAAGAGATTTAAATGACACAGAATACACATTATGTATATTTCGACATGTTAGATCCTTCGTTTCTCCTCTAATATGCGTTGCGGAACATACTAACTACATATATTTTGTTCTTCTATTGATAGGCTTTCGAATGAGGTATCATGTAAATATGTAATTATGGGTTGAAGGGTCACAGCAATCCATTGCATCATTCAAAATTGGCAATTTCTTAATCTTCACGGTTATTTTAATTTGTGCTCCGTAATCTCGAGCTCCCTAATGGTCATTGCGGCACATATTATTTATAACCTAAACCATTTTGTTTCTCGGTCAATGGACTTTCAAATGGTTATAACGTTTTCCTTAATTAGGGGCTGACGTTCTCAGCAGTCCATTTCATTATTTAAAATAAGCTACATTTGTATTTCTTAATGTTTACATGTACATTGTATTTCGATTTTTAGATCCTTCGTTACTCTCCGCGTTGCGTAGTATATACGATTTGTTCCTCTATGATTAAGCTTTCGAATGAGCTTGAAGGTATTTCTGTAATTATAAGGCTGAAGGGTCACAGCAGTTCATGTCATTATTTCAAAATATTCATTCCGTTATTCAAAATTGGCAATTTCTTTCTTTTCACGCATTTAAGTCATCCATTACCTCTCTAATGGTCATTGAGGGACATATTATTTAAACATTTTATTTCTCTATCAATTAGCTTTCACATGGTGTATAAAGTTTTCCTTCATAAGGGGCTTACGGGTCGCATCAGTCCATTCCATTATTCAGAGTAAGCTATTAATAAAGCCATAATGTTCACCCGTATTTCGATTTTTAGGTCCTTCATTACTCCTCTGATATACGCTACATTTGGTGACCTTCGGCTGTTGTGTTTTCTATGGTCGGGTTGTTTGACACATTCCCAATTTTATTGCAGATCATATTGACAAAATATCTTTTGTTCCTCTTGTAATAGGCTTTCAAATGAGATATAAAGTCATATGTAATTAGGGCTGAAGGTTCACATCAGTCCATTACATTATTAAAAATATCCATTCCAGTTTTCAAAATTGTTTATTTCTTAATTTTCATGCACTCTAAAAATTGTGTTTAGAGCCTAAACACTTTCCTAAACACATTTGTGAAACCGATTTTTGACATGTTTTAAATCTAAACATGTTTAATATTTAATGTGCTAACAGCCTAAACGTGTCAAGCTATAAAGTGCTTAGACTGTAAACATGTTTAGATGTAAAGTGTTTAGACTAGAAACATGTTTTGCTAAAATGTGCTTAGACTGTAAACATGTTTAGTTGTAAAGTGTTGTATCTGGAAACATGTTTAGTTCTGAAGTGTTTTGTCAGGAAACACGTTTAGCTGTGAAGTGTTTTGAATGTAAACATGTTTAGACCATAAAGGGTCGTGAAGAAACATGTTTATCGTTTTAGTGCGATAAGCCGTTACTTCATACATAAGACCCCAAATAAACTAATATTCCGGAAGGCTAGACTGTAAAACGTAAGATAGCTTTCAATACTACATGTGTTCATACCATCACAAAAGGAGCCAAACGCATCAAACTAAGAAACTTGAATTTCCAATTCAAATTGATTGTGACTAATACCTTTTCAATCTGAATGAGTATTTTCTTTAATTCAATTGTCAACATTCGACTATTGCATTTTTTCTTCATTTCAAATATTCATTAAACAGTCTAGAACTTTTGAAATGAAATTATTATTATACTAATTCTAGGATTAAAAACAAAATTACAAGATATATGAAACAAAGGAATTTATGTAATTGTTTATTTCCAGTTAATCATTGAACACAATCAAATATAAACTCATAAAATCATAAATTCATAGCAACGTACATATACATAATATTGACCAATCAAAACCATTTGAAAATGTCCTGTTTTCATTTTACAAGTCAATAAGAGCTTCTCCTTTCTTAGTACCCAACTGCTGGTCACTGGCCTGAAAGATAGAAAAATATTGATAAGCAACTAAGTAGAATTAATCTAAAAATATAAGTATACGAACTACAACACCAAAAAGTAAATGCATGATTTAAGATCAAGATAACAACATTAGAACCGTGGTATAAAAGCATAAATGTACTGATGAGTAAATTGATATTTTTAATATAAAACTTCTTTTCATGCTTAATATCATTCATTTGATCAAATATATATTGACATTTTTAAAATCAAATACACTTCGGATTCTTACCTAGCAATATAGTTGCTACTGTGCATTATCTCCTCTTTTAGCATGTCAAGACAAATGATTTCCTCTGCACTTCTCTCATCTAGAATAAAACAATACATATCAATAAAAATATAAGAAAGCACAACGGCTTATAACTATTGAAGAAAAACAAGCATTCTTTTTATTTATTTTGAGCAAATGTTGATTGTGCATTTAGGAAGTGCTTACTAAAGCAATGAACTCGATATGACAATGGTTTTGCGAATGATGCACTCTGCAGATTCCGCTTCCCTTCATGTTCCATTATAATCTGCCGAGGAGTACCAAAGGAAAATTGTCCTCACGAACTCCTTTCCAAGAACATATATATATATATAATAATAATAAGTGCTAGCTTGCATGATAGAACATTAAACAACTCTTTATCTTTACACAGGATAGTTTGAACACTAAAATCTCTTACAAGCACTTGTTTCGTGGGATGGTTCCCCCTTTTTTTTCTCCTGCATTGACTATACGGTAGTGTACTTGTACATAATACTTATTACTGTCAATAATCATTTAAAATTGGCAGTACAAAATAAAAATCAGTATAATTATAACTCCTTACCTTTCTGAAACAGTTAAGTTACGGTCAGTTATGGTCAGAAGTAAACAGCGTGGCCTTTGACTTCGGGTTCTTTGTTTCTTCTTCCCGCTCAAAAATTAGCACGTGGTATGCATGCCGTCTTCGGCCTAAATGTGTTGTAATTCTAAGCGTGTTTAGGAAAGTGTCTAAATATTGAAAGTGCTTAGAATTTAAACACGTTTAGCTTCATATACTTGACGATGTAGCTAAACATGTTTAGCACAACAACATGTTTATTGCAAAGTGCTGAGAGCCAAAACATGTTTAGTGCGAAGTGCTGAGAGCCAAAACATGTTTAGTTTTTAATGCTTAGAAATTAAACACTTTCCTAAGCACATAAGTCTTGCAACACGTTTAAATTCTAAGCACTATTTTTACAGTGCGCACGCGTATTTTTGTATTTTGCTCCTCCGTTACACATCTAATTGTCATTGGGGCACATATTAGCTATAAACATTTTGTTCCTCTATTTATAACCTGGCAAATGGTGTATAAAGTTTCCCTTAAGTAGGAGCTTACGGGTTGCAGGAGTTAATTTCATGATTCAAAAAAAGCTATTTTATAATGTTCACCCGTATTTCGATTTTTAGGTACTTCATTTCTCCTCCAATATGCGTTGCGGAACATATTAACTATATACCTTTTGTTCCTCTATAATTAAGCTTTCGAATGAGGTTAAGGGTATTTCTGTAATTAGGGGCTGAAGGGTAACAGTAGCTCATGTCATTATTTCAAAATATTCATTCCATTATTCAAAATTGGCAATTTCTTTCTTTTCACTCATTTAATTCCTCCGTTACCTCTCTTATGGTCATTGAATGACGTATTACTAATACATTTTGTTTCTCTATCAATAAGCTTTCACGTAGTGTATAAAGTTTTCTTTTATAAGGGGCTGACAGGTCGCATCAGTCCATTCCATTATTCAGAGTAAGCTATCAATAAAACCATATAATGTTCACCCGTATTTCGATTTTTTAGGTCCTTCATTACTCCTCTGATATACGCTACATTGAAAACCTGTTGGTGACCTTCGGCTGTTGTGTTTTCTATGGTCGGGTTGTTTGACACATTCCCCATTTCCATTCTCAATTTTATTACAGATCATATTGACTAAATATATGTTGTTCCTCTTGTAGTAGGCTTTAATGAGATTTAAAGTCATATGGAGTTAGGTCTGACGGTTCACATCAGTCCATTACATTATTAAAAATATCCATTTCAATTTTTCAAAATTGTCTATTACTTAATATTTAGGTCCTCCATAACCCTTTTAATTGTCATTAGGGCAGTCCCCGCACATCTATATTATCTATAAACATTTTGTTCCTCTATTTATAACCTTGCAAATGGTGTATAAAGTTTTCCTTAATTATAGGGGCTTATGGGTTGCAGAAGTTCATTTCATGATTTAAAATAAGCTATTTTATAATGTTCACCCGTATTTCGATTTTTTAAAGGTAGTTCTTTACTCCTCCAATATGCGTTGCGGAACATATTAACTATATACGTTCTGTTACTCTTTTAATAGGCTTTCGAATGAGGTAAAATGTTTATTTGTAATTAGGATCTGAACTATCGAAGCAATCCATTGCATTATTAAAAATTGGCTTTTTTATTTTCACGCGCATTTTGGCATTTTGGTCCCCTGTAACCCTATTAAAACGTCATTGTGGTTTCTCTATCAGTAAACTATCTCATTGTCTATAAAGTTTTCCCTAATTAGGGCATGAGTTACTGCCTCTGAATAACGATACTATTACTGACGAGTCGTAGCAGTTCATTATATTATTAAAAAAGCTATTTCATAATGTTTATGTATATTTTGACATTAAGATCCTTTGTTACTCCTGTAATATGCGTTGCGGAACATATTAACTACATACATTTTGTTCCGCTATTAATAGGCTTTCTAATGAGGTATTATGTATATCTGTAATTAGGGGTTGAAGGATCACAGTAATCCATTCCATGCGTACATGTTATATCTAAAATAAGCTACAGTTGTATTTTTTAATGCTCGCATGTATTTCGATTTTTTGTCTTTCGTTACTCCCCCGCATTACATTTTAACTATACAGTTTTTGTTCCTCTATAATTAAGCTTTCGAATGAGGTTAAAGGTATTTCTTAAATTAGGGGCTGAAGGGTGGCAACAGATCATGACATTATTCATCCATGCTTTCATTCAAAATTCTTTCTTTTCACGCGTATTTTTGTCAATTAGATCCTCCGTAACCCTTCTAATGGTCATTGCGACAGCAATGAACTTTCAAATGGTCTCAACGTTTTCCTGAATTAAGGGATGAAATGTCGCAGCAGTTCATTCCATCATTTAAGAGAATTTAATCTATTACTTAATGTTAATGCGTATTTCGATATGAAGGTATCGTTACTCCTCTAATATGCGTTGTGGAACACAGTAACTATGTACCTTTTTTCCTCAATTAATAAACTTTTGAATAAGGTATATATAAAGTATATCTGTAATTAGGGACTGAAGTGTCGTTGCAGTCCATTCCATTACTTAAAATATCCATTCCATTATAATCAAAATTGGCCATTTCTTCCTTGTCTTGCGTGTTTTTTCCGTAACCCATGTAGCAATCATTGTGACACAATCGACATGGTTTATAATCAGTGGATAAATAACAGCAAATGTCAAGTGAAAATACATATTTAAAAATAACCTTAATCTTATATATGTCTTGGTTTTCAGGTCGTCCATACATTTAACCTTCACTTTTTATCTTGAAAACAGAAATACAAACTATATCATTATTCATTATACATCCCTTAACATTGAATTTTGACTACTGAAAAATTAATAATGGACATACATCAGTGCAATGCTTTCTGGTCTTAAATTGTCTGATCTAGCCAAAAAATCCTTGTTAAAAATTCTGCATGACCTCCTACGGCACCTATAAGTAGTTAAAGATTTGATTTTACTAAACAAATTATTTTAATTTATGACCTGCATGCACGTATCGCTTAGAAAACGGCCATATACCATAAAGTCAATATTAATCATCGATGTAATTTGCTCTATGGGATGTTTGAAATTTCAACGGAGGCAATTTTTTGGCATGACAAGCCAGCCTCTTAGCGATAAAAGAATATTTTGAAAGAACTTAGCATTTTGCTACCTTTTATTCTTCAGTTCGTTTTTAAAACCTCTTTGTTTCTCCAATTTGAAAAATAGAAAATAAAACTATATATCAAACGAAAACTGAATAAAGTGAGAAACAAGTTTCTTTCATTAGTGAAAAATACTGCTTCCTTACTTATTTCAGAGTTTGAACACTTGGTGCTTAGTTTCACTTCATTCGTAGTTGACAAAGATGGACAGATTCCATGTCGAAGGTCAGTGTCTCTCTCCGGGCGTCCAAGTTTTTCTCTACATGCCATGAAATAGCGAATAATGATAAAAGTGGCGTTAAAGACCAACAATGAACACACCAATCATTAGATATCCTTCGCGTTTCACAAACAGATCATAGTTTTGTTAAACATAAATATTATTATTTGAAATTGAATTTGACAATAGAAATTTCCTCGAATCGTTTAATGGTGAATCCGGATAACACTGTAATATGTACCGCTGGATATAAACGGGCTCAAACTTTAATAATTTTCAACAACTAGTGGAATAGATATTTTTAAAGCAAAACTATCTTAATGTTTTGTCAGCTACCTTTAGGAAAGCAATAAGTAATGAGAAGATATATAAGATTTCCAAGGATAAGGTTACATTTCTTACTCAAAGTCGACACCTAATAATGTAGAATATCTATTTCCAATAGAAAAGAGTAATTCTGAGAATAAATAAAGCAATCGCTATTCAAAAGGAGCATTCGCTAACTGAGAAGACATGTTTGGAGGGTTGAGATCTCGAAAAACATGTTAAACCCCGCCGCAATTTGCCTCTGTCCCAAGTCAGGGGTCTCTGGCCTCTATGAGTCTTTTATTCTTAGTTTCTTGTGTATAATTCGGAGTTTAGTATGACGTCCATTATCACTGAACTATATATAATATACATTTTGTTAAGGGACCGGCTAAAGGACACCTCCGTGTGTGGAAGTTTCTCGATACATTGAAGACCCATTGGTGGCCTTCGGCTGTTGTCTGCTCTATGGTCGGGTTGTTGTCGCTTTGACACATTCTCCATTTCCATTCTCAATTTTATGTCTTTGACTAGCAATACTTTGAACCACTGACAACGGTCTCTTTAACGATCCCATGCTCAAAAATGACAAAACTAGAACAAAGTATATTGTCCCTGCTAGCCTGAATAGTGTAGGTTTCAGCTCGAGAGTTCCCACTAAAGGCATTTGTTTTTTTAGATAAAAAGATTTGTGATACCCAGTCTACAAAATCAAACAAAAGTTCAAAATCTGACTCTCGTCTGTACTAATTGTTTCATTGGCAATTATACTACATTTTCTCATTATTATGTTGCTGCATAAATGTCTTTAAGGATGAAACTTCTGTTGGTGGTTACGGTTCGGAGATGGGCTATTCTGCCCTTGTCAGATTTCTCATACAAGTGTTTCTATATTAGTATTCTAGTTAGAAGAAAATAGCTTGCAGTTATCCGCTATCTCAAGAAGTTACACATTTGCATTAAATAACATGCGATGAAATAAACACTTGAAATGAGTGAAATTCTAAAGATGTCGTAGACATGTTGATTTATTAATTGATTAGGATAAGATATCTTGGTTTTCAGTTGATTGCATCCGTGTCGTTCTCTCACAAGTACAAATGAAGATCTCGATCATTGTTCTGTTTATTTCTGTGTCATTTTGTCTCTTGTGGAGGGTAATCACACCTGAAGATCTCGATCATTGTTCTGTTTATTTCTGTGTCATTTTGTCTCTTGTGGAGGGTAATCACACCACCTCGTCGTTTTATAAGTACAGAAAATCTTGGAAAGCTCATTTTTAATTGTTTTATTTTTTCTTTAATCGAATATTACAATCGTTACACCATTTTCCAAAGTCATGAATGCTTGGCGCCTTAAACATGATTTTACCCTGTCACATTATGTATATATATCTATATATATATATATGTGTCTGTTCTTATTTAGGAGCCTGTAAACCAGTGGTTGTCATTTATTGCTGTATATCATATTTGTTTTCCGTTCATTGTTTTAGTACATATGTCATTTTTTTTATTTGTCATTTTGGAGCCTTTTATAGTTGACTGTACGGCATGGGTTTTACTCATTGTTGAAGCCCGTGCGCACGTGGCGACCTAATGTAAATCTGTAAATTTCAGCGTCATTTGGTCTCTTGTAGAGTGTTGTCTCATTGGCAACCATACCATGTATTCATTTTTTTTAAATACCAGTTTATAGGTAGTCAATTGCACCAGAAAAAAAACTTAATATGGGGAATTCTATATGTGCATGTACCAAGTTAGTAGCCTGTAAAAATCTGTATTCTTGCATTTATTGCTATGTATCATAATATTTTTCCGCTGTTGTTGTACATAAGTTGTTTTATATTTGTCATTTTGCCATTTTGAGGCCTTTCATAGCTTACTATATGTGGTGTGGGTTTTGTTCATTTTTGAAGACCGTACGTTAACTAATAGTTGTATAATTTTTGTGCATTTGTTCTCTGACCATGTGGAGATTTGTCTCATTGGCAATCATACCAAATCTTCCTATATAAATATACTAGTTAAGCATGTTTTGTAAGGGAAACCCCGAACGATTACACGGTTAAATAACTGGTGAAAAACTTCATGGATTGTAGAGTTAAATTATCTCAGTGAAGTTAGATATGTCGATGTTAATCCAATTGCGTACCATATATCATTAATATAAGGGACCTATAATCATGATAATCAAACTTTAAATCGTGCCAGTAACATAGACGAAAAGTTCCAGTCAATGAACAGTACACTATGCGGACTGTGGCGACTGGGCCATGTACTCTGCGGCATAGAAATGAGATGTTCTAATATTATTTCAACTGCATACCAAATATTATGACTGAGCAGCTTTATATGGGTCCATCTTTGATTGACAGACATTCCATCACAACTTCAACATTGAAAGTATATATAATATATAAGCAAAAGTTTCAAAATCGACCATGCATTCATATAATATTCACGGATATGAGTTTTGCTAATGCTAATACATCTGCAAGTTTTTGTTAATTAGTATCGTCCTGAATTTCATGAAATATTGTCCAGTGGACGTGAAGCAAACAACTTATATCCATACATTGTTTTTGATATTTAGTCTATTATATCATAACGCAAGAAATCAAAACCATCCAATAGTCATTTTTTTCGGTTTAAATCTAAACGTCATTCTTGTGTTGGTAACAGTTTGACATTATTACATTGAAAAAAAAACCAACAGTTAATATTGTTTTATAAGTCTCACTATAGGTTATTAGAACAAAATGAGTATGGTTAGATTATTAAATGCATGTGTAAACCTAATATTATATGTAAAACTGAAGTTTCTTTTCAATTTCCTTCATTCTTTTTTAATGCATTAAATGTATGTGTATAGATAATTTGTCAAAGTTGTCCCATTCCTAGAACATGTACTATATTTTTCTATCTTTGAGTGGTTATCAGAAAATCCTAAAACCTTAGAACTTGTTGTTTTAGCATATGTTATTATCTGCATGCCATAACAGATTAATAGCTTTACTTTGCCTTTTTATAACTGAGAAAAAATCTCAACGGCTTAGATCATGCAGGACTGTATCTTACTGATGTAAAGCTTAAAAAAATACAAATCATAATACTAAATTACATCTCTTCGCACCTTTTGATAAAACTGTTGCATATAAATGTTTAACTCAATTGATATGTATTTACTTAGTCGTTGCTAATGATATAAGTTCGAGAACTTTAGACGGTGCATCATTGAACTGAATTGACCTGCGTAGGCGTAGGTACAATAAAGCTGTCATTTCACTTATCAAGCTTTTAACCACATAACGGTAACCAATTCATCATGCATGCTGATTTTGAGCACGCGTCTAATCGTTACAGTCCCTTTAACAAATACCGCTGTTATAAAAGACCTTTAATAGATAATCAGGAGCGTAGCTTACGTTGAGGCAACCGATGCAACTGCCTCAGTAAAAAACAAATCCTTCACTGTATTTTCTTTTAAATGATTATTGCAGCAAACTGGCTACTAAACAATAATGTAGCAACTTGTTATGTCTTGTTGGCGTGGTTATTGATTCATACCCTTTACGAATTATTCAAGACTTATGGGAACATTTGAATTAACTTTCCCTCCTCTACTTGGAAATACCCTTTACGGTAGTTTTCTGTAATTCAAGTTTGTCAGAGTAAAAGGAAATCGACAACAGATTTATTTTGTCCTACCCCATTGCAAGCGAAAACAGTGAGTAGAATAGATGAGGATGCAACTCACGAGTCACCCGATCAAATCACTTTACCATTGAATTAGGTCAATTAGTTTATTTTGTGTCAGAATAATTTCTAGTATATGAGGGCCTGGGTGAGGTTTTAAGAAAACAGAAAAATCGGTCCTGAAATTAATTTAAATTTGAAAGAATATGGATTTAAAATGGTGCTAACTTATAAAATAAAGGAAAATCAAATTATTGGCGACAATGATTAAAAAATAAATATTTGATAATCCCATTCTAAGCATTCAAACCCTCATTTATAACCGTTGACATGTTCCCCTACGACTATGTTCATTGACTTTGGTACTAAACAAAACAAAATATGCATTTACATTTATATATATATTATAGTGCACAGAAAATAATTTATATGTTGTGGTTCTGAAGTTTTATTCTCGCTATTTTAAATTCATAGTACGTTTTCACAAGCAGGGAATTTAAAATATTTAAAGGAATCACTAATTCCAGAGAAATATGTCTGTTAGTTAATACATAATGTCAGTTTGTATATATATAAAAAAAAATCAACCGAATGCTGTTCATTTATAATGAAGACTTCAGAATAAAGTAAATCTTAGTTATTCCCCGGTTGGCATGTTCATCGTGAATGAAAAAAAAAGTTAAAAATCATTCAATATGTAATTTCAAGACCTTCGAAGGAATACACCACCAAAACAAGTGCCGTGCTACACTTTACATATAGCATATGTTTTTCTCCTTGTTTATCCTGAAATTCGTTTGTTCAATCCAGCAGTCATTTTGTGGTGATTATCTATAATTCGTTGATTCGTGACCTACGACCAAACATATTATCATCACTAAACTTATTACAAATAAACCTTAATATTTGCGTTTTTTTTCTGTATTGAACATTTTGTACAGGTTTCTTCTATCCATCGAGCAAGGTCATGCTATCTTGTGATATGACGTGTGATGTACAGCCAACTATATTAGAGTGTACTACGGCTTGGAAATATATTGGGAGACATTAGGCATTTGAGCTGGCTTTCTGCTGGGAACAGTATGTCAATATACATATATATGTACATATGTTCCTGCTTTTTGTAACTGCTAGCAAGTCAGGAAACTGACTTTTCATTGGTTGTCTAATGTGATACCTTCACCGTCGTATTTTGTTATTTTTATAGCTTTGAGTATAGATAGTAAGGCATATAATAAACATTATTATGATGAAATAACATTGAACAGCAACTGTGCCCCCCCCCCCTGACCCCCTGCCTCGGTATGAACAGAAGGCAAGCTACGCCACTGGATATTTTCAGCTTCCTTTTTTTAATCATTAATTAGAATATTCATTCTTCCGACTTAGGTATCTTGTTATTTAAAAAGATGTCTTTGTTTTAGGTTGAATTTCTGTAATAAATAGGATTTTACCGAAAAGCACTAAACTTAAATATTTTGATATACGTAATTCCAGAAACATCTCTTATTATTTATTATATGGGATGTGATATGACTGTTGTTTCTCTATTACTATCTAATATTTGAGACCATTCAGGTAAATGGTATTTTTTTTCAATCAGATTTTCAATCGGTTTTGTCTTAAACTACTACATATAAATTCAACATATTTTTACTTAATATATAACATAAAAATATAAAATCAATTTACACTAGTACAAAAACTGTCTGTAATAAAAAAAAAAAAAAATCCTCTAGATCTAAATAATCGAGGTCCCGAATTTACAGAAATTTAAATCCCGACATCCCGAAATTAGAAAAAATAAATCTTGGATCCCGAAAGGGTCAATCCCGAAATCCCGAGCTTATAAACACCTGATCCCGACGTCCCTAAAAAGTCAAGCCCTCTCCCTCTGCCATGTAATTATCAAAATTTTCCGAGCTTAAAAACAGCCGATCCCGACGTCCCTAAAAAGTCCTGCCCTCTCCCTCTGCCATGTAATTATCAAAATTTTCGTGTTTATGCTGCACACAGCAGAATTTGTTTTCTTTCTTGATACTCAACCCAAACAACTCAGACTAAATGATCTCATTAAACATATTGCGGATAGCCATTTAATAAAAAATTAGTATAGAAACTAACTAACTAAAGTTTATTCAGTACAAAATCCAGCACAAAAGGATCATCGCTGAAACACTTGAGCACATATAAAAAAAAAATTAAAAAAACAAACAAACAAAAATCATGAAACTGTTATTTGAATTATAGAAAAAAGATATCAGTTTCCCTTTGTGATCCTTTATGTATCCAAACCAAAATTGTAAAACAAAACAACAGTTCTTTGATTTGCAAAGAACGACAATAAATTCTATGTTATCATTATTTGAACTGATGAAGGTTATACAAAAAAAAAAAAAAAAAAAAAGAAACATTTTCTCATTCGGCAATCCTTGGTAGAATCCGCTACTCTCCTTCCTAGATGAGGATAAAATCGTCCGAGTTGAGACGAAGACAAGTTTTAGAACTATGTAGATAAGAACATGACAATTGCCATTACATTTACAGTGCGTGCCTAGATCGTAAACGTCGCACAAAGTGCTATAATATATAGATACGATGATGTCTTAAAAACCTTTTTATTAGATTTTATGATGTAAAACGACAAATTCTATGCGTGGATTAAGTTTTTAGACACTATGAACGTTTTATTCGATTTTGATGAAAACAGAGTCTCTGATGAAAAGACAAAGTGTTTTTAGCTTTTACTGAGAGCCTTAGTCTATACTGTGACTGTGTTATAGTAGTCTCAGGTCTATATTGTGAAAGGCGAACTATTTTAGATTTTAATGCTGCAAGCTTGTTATTCTTTTTACCAGTGCGAACGTGAGCGTGAGTGAAGTAATTTATTTTACAACATTTATCTTTAAGAATGAACTATTTTACTATTTTACTACGTAAACATATATAATCCCCCTGTATATATGTCCGGTAACTAGCCTATTAAACGCAACTAAGAATACATACTACAAGCTATACGTGCAACTAGAAAGTGATCCTGTATATATTAGTGGAGGATATAGTGTACATATTATATTCCTACATTCGTGGTGGTGGGTTTTGTTCTACACGCCGTAACGGTGTGGTTGTCCTACAAAGGATGTGAAGATTTAAAAGAAGAAGTTTACCTTATCTCCCTTCCAGAACTATTTATAGGTGGCGCTGTATACAGCATGGATGCTGATTTGTTTTGTGCATACAGAGTATAGTTTCAGTAAATTACATCCACATGGCGCAAAATTATTTAGTAAAGTTGTTTGATTGCCACAGGGATGTTACATCATATCTCAAAAGGTTAGGACTGAAATGTGGGCAGAGACAGAACAGAACAGAACAGAACATATTTTGGGCTGTTGTTGTTACAGCTTATTCGAAAACAATAAAAAAATATAGGTCACCGATGAGTTAAAAAAGATATTTCAATTTTTATGCCAAAAAATGGCATTTTTGCACCAAAGGGAGATAATTTGAAGCTTTTTCAATGGCATCTACATTTTAAAAGTCTGCTGGGGCCAACACGAATTGATTTTTTGGAATGATTTTTGTACCATATGATAAAGTAACAGCTACTTAAGGTAATCAATAAAATTTGTAATGAAAAATTAATGTTTAATTTTTTTCTGAAAATCTTATACCCGCGAGCCTCCTTAAGGGCCCACAAGGGGCATACAGAGCATACATGAATAAGGAAAAAGAACATTGATTTGCATAGATACATGGATACAAACAATTTTTTTACATACAGTTACAATACAATTACTAACTCATATTCACAAGATTTTACAGCTGAAATTCTGTCGGAAGGCAATATAATCGCTATGCGGATAATTTGGGCAGTTTTTGTTTAAAATTAATTATGTGGGTTTGTGGTCTAGTATTTAAGACCGATGGCTACAGTGCTAAAGGTCCCAGGTTCGATCTTGACTCGGGGCGCTGGAAATTCAGTACCATAAGTAGGGTGATTTTCATCCTCCCACACACATCTCGGGGACCTAGACCGGAATGGGTATCCAACCGTAGTCTAAAATCGGTCATCTTGTCAGTTCGTTAGGTATTTGTGTTTGAACTTACATAATGTAAGACATGGGGAAACTACGCATTGACGTCACTACAGCGTAGAAAAACAGTGTTGAATACGTTTTTTTCTGCACTTTTGAATAAAAAAACATTTCTTAAGGTATGTTTTCATACACCTTATCGCTAATCCTGGCTGACCCGGCCGCTTGAACTTTTGACGTCAACAACAATCACTTTTTCATTGTGGTGTCAGATATTTTGCTTTATGAAGTCAAAATTTTATGGGAACCTGTGTGATATCCAGTAATAGCAGACAAATAGCGATAAGGTGTATTGTTGTTCCCAATTATTGCTAAAAAATGCCAATTTTCTAATGCTCATTTCGATCCTGATTTCCTATTGTCTAAAAACATTCTAGAACTTCACAAAATACCACTTCCGGCATCCATTGCTTTGTGTACATTGTTAATGTTAATTATCACTGAACTAGTATATATGTAAGATTCAAAGCTATGTCCAGCCTCAAATCTATGTCCTTTCAGCAAATCTATGTCCTTTTTAATATTGCGTCATAGACGTTCCAAATATTCATCCTTTACTGTCTTTTTAGTAAATAAATATGTGCAGTTTCATTTTTGAAGGCGGCATACAATATTAACACATAAGTCATGTAAAGATTTTAACCACATACATGGAGAAATGACTTAATAAAAAAAGTCATAAGACCGTACTTTAAACAATATTATAAATACCAGCGAAATAATTTAGCCAGATTTACTTAACCATAAACTATATTTGAGCCCTTGCACACACATGGAGAACACATACCAACTTAATATTAAATTAAGGGAAATGACTTATATTATTGGAGGTTTCTCAACATCTTAGGAACGAACGAAAATTGCCCTAACTTAACGTTACTTGCCATAACAAGAAAAGAGGCAGAAATAATTTATTTAATAATATTGGACTATCGGCTGTGTTCTTCTTCCTTTTGAAATGTCTTTTATTTAAAAAAGAATATATATTATACATGCTGTATTTTTTAAGACCATTTAGCATGTTTAGAGTCGTAGACATATCATACTGACTTGATATATATCATATAATATACAATTTATGGTTCAATCAATGACAGTTGGAAATCTTATTTATTGAAAAATTTTGTGAAAGAATATAAAATATTTAGACCAAGGACATTTATAAAAATATGCACCTTTCAACAAGAATACACAAAACTATTACTTTAGGCCTTTTTTTTTTAATTAGTTGGTTTACGGATCCGCCGACCCGATTTTGTTTAAAAGTGAAATAAAATTAAAATTTTGATTTCGTGTTGTTTTTTATTCCGCCGACCCGATTTTTCGAGTGCTGTGAATAAAAAAATCCGAGGCGTTCCAAAACGTTTTGTCTGTGTCAATAAAGCGTTTGTAGTGAACGGCGTATTTTGAAAAGCTTCGAAATGACGCAGACGAATTCAAAAACCCAACGAGGGAGGACCATGGAGTCTGACGGCTTCATCTACTTTCAGTTGAATATTAACTTTGATGGTCAACGTACTGAGAGCACTTTTATCAAATGCAAACCTAAGCAAACAATCGGCGATGCCATATTCGACAATATGGCTGATGAAAATGTTGCCATTGTCAAGGTACAAACAGTTTCGCCACCAAACAAAACTAGGGCAGACACCCCTACCAGTACACCCGTAGAAGTGCTTGCGTCCTTTGGGGCAAAAATTATATTTGTTGATGTAAATGAAGGAGCACCTCCAGAAAAAAGTGCAAAGCTGAACATGGATGATAAATTTAATGCTTTTTCAATCCTACTCAAAGCACAGAAAAAATACGACGCATTGCCAACTCAAAGGTATATACATACAAATACATGGTTTTATAATATAGAATTTTAAAGAATGGTAATGTGGAATATGTCAATGAGACCTCAACCCAATGAACAAGAATGAAATATAAATCAGTAGACCCTTATACTTCAGGGCAGACTAAGGCAAACCCATGCTCTCCAATAGCTGATAAACAAATGTTTGACTTCAAATTAAAGTGTCAAGGTGTTTAAACTAAATTTAGCCTCTCTGACAAGACTCAAATTATTTCTTCTCTTGAAGACTCATATATTTTATATTTAATTCAACAAAAAAATACTGGTATACTAAAGGAGTCAGAATAATGTGTTTGGGTAAGGTAACATATCTTTGGGGGAACTGTTACCTTGTGAGCTACCACATTTAAATTCTGGCTCAGTGTGTCAGTTTAGCATTTCATTTCTCATTATCATATTCTCATCCTAATTATGCATCTGATTAGCCACTAGACATTAAACAACAATTGACCATCCATCCATCAAATGCAAAGCATATCAAGATAAGAGCTAAACTATTTCTCCTCCTCAACCCCTGTAATGTCATGAATGAACGGCATTTTTTTTTTTTTTTTTCCTCCAACTCAAATTTTTCAGAACAGTTATACGTGAACAAAAAAAAAATCTAAGATTGCTATTTTATTTTTATTTTTTTTACCTCCTCCGACCCTAACCTTTGACACTAGTTGTCCGTAAACCAACTAATTAAAAAAAAAAGGCCTTACGATTGGTCGAGTGCTCCTGTATATTTCTGTAACCTTTTCCTAAAAGATAATTTTCTTTTAAATAAATAGTGGTGTTCACGACATATTTATCCAAGATACTCTTGAGCATGTAAATGACGCTCATGCATACGCTCATGCGTATCAGCAAGTCGGACTACTTGGACCTAGTGCACCTTAAGACTATCCTGTTCGGTGCTTTATTTTAGGAGACAGTCTATACCCAAACAATCCTCCTTTATTCGTTCCATATTTATAAAGGATGTGTCGATATAATAAAAGAAAAATACTAAACTTGTGTCATATTAATCACTTTTCAATCCGTTATCAAACGCTAATTAATCTTGTCGTGAAATTCATGGAATACTTGCCACTGAACGTTTAACATCAAACAATCAATCAAATACAAACCAGACGCGCCAATTGTTTTTAACATTAACATTACATAACAATGATCTTTTAAAATGGATTAGGCAGATAAATGAAAAGCATATACGACATGTAAACAAACGAAACTCAACGTAAGAATATGTAACATTCAACAATAGAAAACAAATTGGAACACTAATGTTTACCCACAAAAATAAAATACAAGGTTGCAAAAAGACTTTGATGTTGAGAAACGTTTTATAAAACAAAAAACCTACAATGCCGAACTTATTAGATGGGCATAAATGTGCACATGGCGAAACAAACTGGAAAAAGGATTTAAAACATTACACAGATTTGAGGCCTTATCTTTTTTAACGGACATAGATTTGCAAATGACGTCACGATTGAAAATCGGACACAGATTTGAGGCTGAATCTTTTTTACGGACATAGATTAGCGATGGACGTCACAATGGGGCATAAATTTGAGAAACAGACACAGATTTGAGGTCGTACACAGACCTGAGGTTTACATATATATTTATTTAGCAGTCAGGGGACTTACTGAAATAAGTGATTTTTAAATCACTTATTTGAGTAGCAAATTCGAGGTTTTGTCACAAATTGGGATTTTGTAGTTTTTTCAAAATTTTAAACACATAGGTTTAAATAACATCTTTTAATTAGTAAAATTAAAAAATATGAACTTTTTGCTTCTTTTAAGTAGCAAGTTTTATGCCTTTGATGCTATCATTTACCTGAAAATTCTATTTTAGTTGAAAAAATACTATAATAATGGCTTTACATAATGAACTGATACTTTCTTAAAAGATTTTTCACAGCAGTGGGAGTATTTTTCCTGTGAAGTTCAAGGTTTCATCTTTCAGATTATGTAATAAAATTCTACTGTTCGCGATAAAAATTTCACTGTTCGGGGGTGTTGAAATTAGTGGGGGTTATTAAAAGAATGATACTTAAAGAAGTGATTTTTGGGAAGGAAATTAAGGTCTGATACTTAAACAAGTGATTTTTATTTCATTATCCTAGATTCAGTACAAGGTCATCACCTGAAATGACCTGGTCATCCTAGACAACACAGATGTTGGTTCTGATAAGTTTAGAAACATAATTAGTCCCTGGATCATTAGTATTCTATATTTAAAGCTACACTAATATTAAATCACTTCTTCTAGTGATTTATTTGTACTACTTAAATAGGTGATTATTAAAGAAAGACAACTCTAACTTCCAACCTTTATGGAAATAATGTTACTTGAATCAGTGATTTAGAAAATCACTTGTTTAAGTAAGTCCCCTGACTGTTTAGGGGACATCTGAAGGATGAGGGAATTTCTGGCTGCATTGAAGACCTCAATATGTGATACAAGGGGAAAATATTAATGAATTTAAAAAAATATTATAATCAAACGATTGTGTAATTACAATGAGTAGTTTTTATACGACCACAAAAATTTTAATTTTTCGTCGTATATTGCTATCACGTTGGCGTCGTCGTCGTCCGAATACTTTTAGTTTTCGCACTCTAACTTGAGTAAAAGTGAATAGAAATCGATGAAATTTTGACACAAGGTTTATGACCACAAAAGGAAGGTTGGGATTGATTTTGGGAGTTGAGGTCCCAACATTTTAGGAATTAGGGGCCAAAAAGGGCCCAAATAAGCATTTTCTTGGTTTTTCGCACAATAACTTTAGTATAAGTAAATAGAAATCAGTGAAATTTAAACACAAGGTTTATGACCACAAAAGGAAGGTTGGGATTGATTTTGGGAGTTGAGGTCCCAACAGTTTAGGAATTAGGGGCCAAAAAGGGGCCCAAATAAGCATTATTCTTGGTTTTCGCACCATAATTTACGTAAATAGAAATCTATGAAATTTAAACACAAGATTTATGACCATAAAAGGAAGGTTGGGTTTGATTTTGGGAGTTTTGGTCCCAACAGTTTTCTTTAGGAATAAGGGCCCAAAGGGTCCAAAATTGAACTTTGTTTGATTTCATCAAAAATTGAATAATTGGGGTTCTTTGATATGCTAAATCTAACTGTGTATGTAGATTCTTAATTTTTGGTCCCGTTTTCAAATTGGTCTACATTAAGGTCCAAAGGGTCAAAAATTAAACTTAGTTTGATTTTGACAAACATTGAATCCTTGGGGTTCTTTAATATGTTGAATCTAAAAATGTACATGTACTTAGATTTTTTATTATTGGCCCAGTTTTCAAGTTGGTCCAAATCAGGGTCCAAAATTAAACTTTTTTTGATTTCATCAAAAATTGAATAATTGGGGTTCTTTGATATGCCAAATCTAACTGTGTATGTAGATTCTTAATTTTTGGTCCCGTTTTCAAATTGGTCTACATTAAAGTTCACAGGGTCCAAAATTAAACTAAATTTGATTTTAACAAAAATTGAATTCTTATGCTTTTTTGATATGCTGAATCTAAACATGTACTTAGATTTTTGTTTATGGGCCCAGTTTTCAAGTTTGTTCAAATCAGGATCCAAAATTATTATATTAAGAATTGTGCAATAGCAAGAAATTTTCAATTGCACAGTATTCAGCAATAGCAAGAAATCTTCAATTGCACAGTATTGTGCAATAGCAAGAAATTTTCAATTGCTCAGTATTGCGCAATAGCAAGAAATCTTCAATTGCACAGTATTGTGCAATAGTAAATATTTTCAATTGCACAGTATTGCGCAATAGCCAGAAATATCTAATTGCACAATATTGTGCAATAGCAAGAAATTTTCAATTGATTGGAGTTATCTTTCTTTGTCCAGAATAGTAATTGAGTCAACTTAAATCATTGTTTTATACAATATACAATGTATATTCACTTTTACTACCAACTGATAAATTAAAACAATCTTTACCATTCACTGATAACAAGCACCTTTTGTTACATTTTAATATTTTATGATGTATTTAAATGAGTAGTTATTGTTGCAAACTCCATTAGAAATTTGAATTGAGATCAGTTTTGGAAAAAGGGAAAGGGGTGTGTGAAAAAAAGGGGGGGCGGGTTAAATTTTTCTCATTTGCTCAAAGGCAAAAACAAATTTTTAAGTTCATTAGACCACATTCATTCTGTGTCAGAAACCTATGCTGTGTCAACTATTTAATCACAATCCAAATTTAGAGCTGTATCCAGCTTGAATGTTGTGTCCATACTTGCCCCAACCGTCCAGGGTTCAACCTGTGCGGTCGTATAAAGCTGCGCCCTGCGGAGCATCTGGTTGAGTTATCAATTTTTAAAATTTTATTACCAATCAACATTATCCAGTCAGTCTTTTTAGGCAAAATTTTTAGAAAATGGGTGAGGGGTACAAAAAATGATTTTACCAGAAGCATGTACATCCCATATCTCTTTTTTCTTTTCAAATTTCTTAGATATGTATTTTCTCAATCATTTATAACAAAGAAGTTAAAAAAATATGCATTTTGTTCTTCAAACACACAAATTTACAAAATCGACAGCATGGTGAATTTGACTCAAAAAGCATCAAAATATGATAAAACTTTCTTATATTAATACCTACCTATGTATAGTAATTTTAATTTAAACTTATTCAGATTCAGTGGTGGATCCAGCCATTTTAAAGGGGGGGGGGGGGGGTCCCCAACACAGAGTAAAGGGTGGATTCTAACTATATGCTCCCATTCAAATGCATTGATCGGCCAAAAAAAAGGGGGGATTCCAACTTTCGGAACCCCCCCCCCCCCTCTGGATCCGCCACTGCAGATTGGTCCTCTTCATCTTAATTGAAAGTATGAACAATGATGAAAAAAAGTTTAATTGTGGATTTGGGTGTTTTTTTCATGATAATAGCCCAAAAATAGGTAAAAATTGATGAAAAATGGGAAAATCATGAAAATTTGGTACTTTAAAAGGGCTGTAGCTAAACATTGCTAAAAAAGAAGTGCACCACCATATGATTTATAATGTCTTTACAAGACTTATAAACCCAAAAATCACTCAGAGGTGTGCATCCTTAATTCAATTTAAATATTTTCATAATTTCATTTTATTTCAGCACAATTACACTGTAAGTGGTCAAGTAACATCAAGCCAAGTAAACGTGTGCAATAATCCAAATTTAATTGTACGACAGTCTCCTGATTCATACAGCACACCTGCAGGATCAAATGTATCTACTTTGAAGCAACTCACAGAGTCCCATTGCATAACAACTGAAGAATATGAAGTCAATTATCCTATGGTAAGTTATCAGAGAGTGTTGGCAGTTTCTTAAAACGTTGGAGATTTGTTTGCCTCACCTACTATAGTAGAGGGAATTATGTTTTCTGGATATTTGTTAATTTGTAATCTTTTTATCTATCTATAGTAGAACTTGTAAACATGAGAATTGTATTGAAAGCAAATGTCAAAATTAATGTTCGTCTTATATTTGTAGGTCAGACCCAGACGTGAATTTCTTGACCGTCATTGTACTTAAACAAGTAGGTGCATCATGGGAAGTGTTAACCAGAAAAGAGGTAAAAATTTCTCTGAATTCAGAAATTATTTCCATGATTTTATTAATGCCAAAACTGCACAGCACCAGGTTTCACAATAATTAAAGCTTTTATTCATATTTTCAGTAGTGATTTTATCTTTATTGCAATCAACATATTTAAGTACTGTAAACATAATAATAAATGAAGAAATTTATGTCAAGTTTTTATTATTCATGTTATTGTAAAAATGCTACCATATCAATTTTGACACTATAAAAACTTGCATTCTTAATTTCAACTGGTTTATGTGTAAATTGAAGGTCTGTAGTTATCTGAAGGATTACATTGGTAGCAGACAGTTGTATAATCAGAATGACCCTAGTATCGTGTTCTGTAAAAAAGATCCTCTGGGAAAAGTATTTGGAGTTGATAAGTTTACCTTCACAGAAGCAACGTAAGTATTTATCTATAATTGTATACATTATCACTGAACTAGTATACATATTTGTTTAGGGGACAGCTGAAGGACTCCTCAGGATGCTGGAGTTTCTCTTTGCATTGAAGACCCATTGGTGGCGTTCCACTGTTGTTGGCTCTATGGGCAAGTTGATGTCTCTTTGACACATTCCCCATTTCCATTCTCAATTTTATGTATATGTATATAATATGCATGTTCTGTACCATTGAGGCCACATTTAAAAGAATGTCTGTTTCCCCTCCCCCGGGTCTACTCTTTGTAAACAAACCAGGCAGACAGGTAAATTTTTTTTCCATGGTTTGACTTGTCCACTGGAGGCCACTTATCAGTTGTTAGTGCTCAATTTGAGTGTATTTATTTAGATTATCAATCCTTTTGCTTTCAAGCACTATTCAAAATATGCACATTTAGTGCATAAAACTAATGTAGCATTAAAGTGTATATTTACTTCTTTCTGATTTGACAGTTATTAAAGCTTTTATTAATAACATATTTTAAAGTACAGCTATTTTTAGAACCAGGCAGATCTTAAAAAAAGTGATTCATCCAATATTCCAATTCTCAGTTTTTTGTGTATAAATATCTTCACTACAGTATTAAAGATAAGAATATACAAAAAAAATCACCAACAAATAGTAATACAAATAAAAATAATGATATTAAATCACTAGTTGTTCCTATCATTCCTTTGTAAATTGCACACTATTGAATGATGCTTATTTGGATGAACAACTAAGAACCCAGTATAATTATACACCAAATTGAAGTTTTATAACTTTTCTATGTTTATCATGTAAACATGGTAAAAGTGTGTTTTTTTTTAATAAAAGTGTAGAAAAAGAAATTTAGTTTGCCTGAAATTATCTCCCTTTTCCCGTAAAATTATGGAGCTCTCTTACTTGAAAACCATAAAATGTCTATTGTTAATATTCCATATCAACAACTATGGAAGCAGACGTTGAGATGAGATGCAGTTTCTCATGCTTTAGTAATGTAAAATGTGATACATCAATCTTCTATCCCGCTGAAAACGCTGTGATTTTGTAAAAGGAATGCATTAAGGATATAAGAAATCACCTAATTTCTAACAAACTGGGAAAATTTACAAATTTAAATGAGGGACATTTAATTTGCTTTCGGGCTGGAATATTTTCTGTCATGGGAGAATATTTGGGGTGTCCGAACCACAGGTATTCTCTCGGTATGAAGTGGAGGAGGAGCAGCATATTATGTGGTCATCCTGACCACAAGGGTAAATCCAAGCCTGAATCCGACCGGGCAGTCACGCCTCAGATAAGCCACCACCTTTTGAGAACCAGAGGAGTTGTGCTTCCAATAGGATCAGGTAATCATCTCAAGTTTAAAGATAATTAGGAGGCTGTTTGATAACTTAATAAAACTTAAGAACCCAAGCCTTTAATTTGCAGTGTAGTACTGACAATTTTTATACGACCGCAAAATTTGAAAAAATTTTCGTCGTATATTGCTATCACGTTGGCGTCGTCGTCGTCGTCGTCGTCGTCCGAATACTTTTAGTTTTCGCACTCTAACTTTAGTAAAAGTGAATGGAAATCTATGAAATTTTAACACAAGGTTTATGACCACAAAAGGAAGGTTGGTATTGATTTTGGGAGTTTTGGTCCCAACATTTTAGGAATTAGGGGCCAAAAAGGGCCCAAATAAGCATTTTCTTGGTTTTCGCACTATAACTTTAGTTTAAGTTAATAGAAATCTATGAAATTTTGACACAAGGTTTATGACCACAAAAGAACGGTTGGGATTGATTTTGGGAGTTTAGGTTTCAACAGTTTAGGAATTAGGGGCCAAAAAAGGGCCCAAATAAGCATTATTCTTGGTTTTCGCACAATAACTTTAGTTTAAGTAAATAGAAATCAATGAAATTTAAACACAATGTTAATGACTACAAAAGGAAGGTTGGTATTGATTTTGGGAGTTAACGTCCCAACAGTTTAGGAATTAGGGGCCAAAAAGGGACCCAAATAAGCATTTTTCTTGGTTTTCGCACCATAACGTTAGTATAAGTAAATAGAAATCTATGAAATTTAAACACAAGGTTTATGACCATAAAAGGAAGGTTGGTATTGATTTTGGGAGTTTTGGTCCCAACAGAATAAGGGGCCCAAAGGGTCCAAAATTAAACTTTGTTTGATTTCATCAAAATTGAATAATTGGGGTTCTTTGATATGCCGAATCTAACTGTCATGACTGTGTATGTAGATTCTTAACTTTTGGTCCCGTTTTCAAATTGGTCTACATTAAGGTCCAAAGGGTCCAAAATTAAACTTAGTTTGATTTTGACAAAAAATGAATCAGTTAGGTTCTTTGATATGCTGAATCTAAAAATGTACTTAGATTCTTGATTATTGGCCCAGTTTTCAAGTTGGTCCAAATCGGGGTCCAAAATTAAACTTTGTTTGATTTCATCAAAAATTGAATAAATGGGGTTCTTTGATATACCAAATCTAACTGTGTATGTAGATTCTTCATTTTTGGTCCTGTTTTCAAATTGGTCTACACTAAAGTCCAAAGGGTCCAAAATTAAACTTAGTCTGATTTCAACAAAAATTGAAATCTTGGGGTTCTTTGATATGCTGAATCCAAAAATGTACTTAGATTTTTTATTATGGGCCCAGTTTTCAAGTTGGTCCAAATCAGGATCTAAAATTATTATATTAAGTGTTGTGCAATAGCAAGTCTTTTCAATTGCACAGTATTGCGCAATGGCAAGAAATATCTAATTGCACAATATTGTGAAATAGCAAATTTTTTTTTAATTAGAGTTATCTTTCTTTGTCCAGAATAGTAAGCAAGAAATATCTAATTGCAAAATATTGTGCAATAGCAAGATTTTTTTTTAATTGGAGTTATCTTTCTTTGTCCAGAATCAACTTAAATCTTTGTTATATACAATATACAATGTATATTCACTTTTTACTACCAACTGATAAATTATAATAAATAACATTCAGTGATAACAAGCAGTTTTTTTTACATCTTAATATTTTATGATGTATTTAAATGAGTAGTTATTGTTGCAAACTCCATTAGAAATTTTAATTGAGATTAGTTTTGGAATAAGGGAAAGGGGGATGTGATTAAAAAAATTGGGTTCAATTTTTCTCATTTGAAATTTCATAAATAAAAAAGAAAATTTCTTCAAACATTTTTATGCCCCACCTACGATAGTAGAGGGGCATTATGTTTTCTGGTCTGTCCGTCCGTCCGTCCGTCTGTCCGTTCGTTCGTCCGTTCGTTCGTCCGTCCGTCTGTTCCGCTTCAGGTTAAAATTTTTGGTCAAGGTAGTTTTTGATGAAGTTTAAGTCCAATCGACTTCAAACTTAGTACACATGTCCCCTATGATATGATCTTTCTAATTTTAATGCCAAATTAGAGTTTTTACCCCAATTTCACGGTCCACTGAACATGGAAAATGATAGTGCGAGTGGGGCATTCGTGTACTGAGGACACATTCTTGTTTTGAGAGGATTAATATTCAACAGCATAGTGAATTGCTCTAAGAGAAAACAAAAATTTTAAGTTCATTAGAACACATTCATTCTGTGTCAGAAACCTATGCTGTGTCAACTATTTAATCACAATCCAAATTTAGAGCTGAATCCAGCTTGAATGTTGTGTCCATACTTGCCCCAACCGTTCAGGGTTCAACCTCTGCGGTCGTATAAAGCTACGCCCTGCGGAGCATCTGGTTTTAAAGAGTAATGTGGGACAAATGTGGGGGTAGAGTGAATTAATCTTAATTTTCAGTCTGAACTGTATCATGTCTGTTCGCCCTAATAACACATTTGCCCTGAGTCCGTTTTCTAGAAAATATTAATATTCAGGGCATCGAAGTTGAATAAACTTATTCAGATATTCAGGGGGGGGGGGGGGGGGGGGAGCTATGCTAAACATGTATTTTTAAAAAAAAATCTAAGTAAGTTTACATTTTGTCTTGCTAGTACTAGTGGCTACATGTATGCAATTTTTTAAAGTCTGAACATGAAAGTAATATATTGTCAATATAGAACTTCCAAGGTCTGAAGAACCATATTTTTTGTCTGTATTATATCATTTAAACCAACCATTTTTGGAGTAATTTAGGTGCCTTTCAAACCATATGTGTACACCATGTACACATTTACTCCAAAAATGGTTGTTTTTTATGATATAATACAATGTAATACAGACAAAAATATGGTACAGGGTCTACTGAAATGTCTGCTTTTCTTGAATAGAACTATATATACAGTTGGGACAAAATTTAAGATGTGGTCTTCTGTGACATGTCATACATTTATGAATGTGCCAAAATTTAAACTTCAATCCCTGCATACAAGTGTTACTGTAAAAAATTTAGAAAACAATCAAAACTTATGAATGCAACAATGATTTCCCCATATACATGTTCATTATTTATATATTTCTTGACAATCTGTTCATTGCATGATTTGGTTTTTCACAGAATAAAACAATTGTAGTAATAAAATTATATTATCCCTAGGCCCATAGACATGATACACTTATTAAATTTAAAATAAAATGTACAAAATTTTAAAATTTATCACACACATTTGTACTTTTTTTATAAATTCAAAAATTAGCTTGAAAGTGCAAGTATCAAAATTATTTCTTTTTTTTATATAGGTTTGTGCAGAAATTGCAGACAGATTGTTACCAGAGAAATGGAAGAATCTATCTGGCCAAATTTTGAGGTACAACTTAAATGTGTACATGTATTATATAATCAAAGCAATACACCTTATCACTATTTATCTGCCATTACTGCAAAAATTCCAGTAAAATTTAAACGTCTGACATGATAGATAATATATCTGACACCACAATGGAAAAGTTATTGTTGTATTATCTCATAAGTTTAAGCAAAAGAGGTTTTTTGGTCAAGGGGAACAGATTTCCAAATACTGATATGGTGTATATATATATACATGTAAATGCATACCAAAAAAAACCAAAACAATCAAAACATTTTATTTGTATTGACACAAAACATTTTTTTTTAATTTAAAACAACAGGCCTGAAGGTTATAAATTGTAGACATTCTGCAGAGAACTAAACGCAACCTTCAAAAATGAGCAAATCCCATACCACGGGGGGGTCTCTTCCTATATAAAGGTATATACATATGTGCTGCTGGAATGGGTCCCTTTTTTGATCCGTCAAATATATCACATTTTTATCAATGGGGTGCAATTTTACCGAGGAAATATATCAATAGGTAGTAATTGACCGATTGTGATATATCAATGGGTCATAAATTTCAGTTTGTTGTGCAACGATCTTCACTGAATTTCCCAAACTCTTTGTCATTAAAATTTCCACATCTGCTGAAACTTATTTACACAAGTTTTGATATTGATTAAATTTAATTACACTGTCACAATTAATAATCTTCAGTAAATTACCCAGTAGATATTGAACCTTTTGCACTAGTTGCGTCACGTGAGTTGCGTAACACATCGATTTATTTGCACTTAATTTGTTGCGTCTATTCTCATTGACATTGTGTGTCTTGCTTAATCACTTTTAATTTGTTGAAAGAATTTGTCATTATTTGATTGCCAAAATGAAAGACATACGAAGCATTGACAGAGGGAAATGTTTAAATTGTCATGAATGTGAGGAATTTACTGGAACTTTAAGATGTGATTATTGTGACTGTGTAGCTGCAAAACACATTCGAAAACAAGAGGAGGAAGCTATAACGGGAGATGAATCAAACAAACATTTCAAATTGGACACTTTGGAACATAGTGGTCATAGTGATGTAGGATTAACATCACTGACGAGTGGGTTCGAGAATTTAGAAGAAAACTGCGTAGAAGAAGTTTCAAATGGTATGTGCAAACTTAATTTCAATCAAGTGTTGTATTTTTATTTGTTCGTCCATAATAAACAACGTTTCACGTTTAGGGGACGACCTTTTGATATTCTGGAGGGGGGGGGGGGGGGGGGGGGGGGGCAGGAGTTTTTGTTTCGGATGAGTTATTTGTTTTCACTTTATGCCAATCCAACGTTATTTATTTTTCACCGCGTAACTGTTTATTTTCAGCTTTTGCCAGGTGGTCTTTCCCCATTGGTTAGTTGGTTATTTTGCAAAAATCATTATTTTTATTGATTGATCGGCAATCTGTCACACAGATAAATGGGGGCCAGTATTACACATTGTACTTGGTAAATTGATTGATAGGCAATCTGTAACACAGATAAATGGAGCCCGTATTACAGTGTACTTGATAAATAAATTTCTAATCATGATTAAATGATTACTCTGAATCATGATTTGATTGATTAGATCTTCATGAAGATCGATTGAATGGTAATTAATAGTAAAACTCGATTGATTGATCGGCAATCTGTAAAACGTCAATGGGGCCCGTATTACACAGTGTACTTGATTGATTGATTACATGGTCATTTTGAATCAAGATTTGACTGATTAGATCTTTATGAAGATCGATTGATTGGTAATACATGGTAAAACTCGATCGATTGACTGGCAATCTGTAAAACGGCAATGTGGCCCGTATTACACAATGTACTCGGTTGATTGATGCCTGATCATGCATGGTTGATTACATTGTTATTTTGAATCATGATTTGATTGATAAGATCTTCGTGAAGATCGATTGATTGGTAATATATGGTAAAACTCGAGCGAGCGACTCCGTCCGTCAGTCCGTCCCATGAACTTTGTATATATGAAGTGTGATTATAATAAAGACACCGACCTACTGTCTGCCGATACTTCCATTTAAATCAAGAGAGGAAGTATTCTTAGCACGACACAGCGTGCATTATTGTTACTATTTAAGTGTTTATAAATAATGCATTTTATTTCTTTTGCAGTTAATGATAGCATTTTCCATGATGGGATTTCAAGATTGGAGAGTCTTATTAGTGAACTAGAGAAAGAAGAAAATGAAAAATTCAATGTAAGCTGTAAATTTAAAGTTGTTGAGGAAGATGGAAAATCTATGTTTTCTTGCTCTCTTTGCAACAAAAATTACAAGTTGGGAGATTTTGGAAAGAAAATCCAAAATGTTAAATTTCATGCCAGTTCAAGGGGACATTTGGCAAATGTTTATGCAGTTGGGATGAACAAGGAATTTTTCTGCTTAATCGAAAGAATGCACATTGTCGCTGCTGCAAAATTGACATAAACTTGGGATGCAGAGGAAATCCTGTCCAGAGAGCCAGGGAACATGCAAACAGCAGAGACCATAAGGAACGACAGGCTAAGTTTCAGACTAACAAAACTAGAGACATTGCAAGCTATTTCATTAAAGGTAACTTGAATGAAGAGAAAACCAGTTGACTAGATGTGACAAAGTGTCAAGGATATTATTTAAATAATACAACATATCTCATGGCATCAGGAGAGGAACAGTCTTTCAATGTTAAATTATTAATCAATGACGTTAAAGTAGGAGAAGACGACAGCAAAACAAGCTGGTATCCTTTGCCGTTTGTAACTGTTAATTTAAAGAAACATACAACAGAATTTAAAGGAACATTTAAGCATGTTAAATGTACTGGTTATGTGATGAAAGAAGGAAACATATGTGAGCTGTGCAAAGGTATACCTACTTTGCCATCCTTCAAAAAGAGGTTACTCTTATGTACTCTCAACGTAAATGATGGGAACAGGGACTTAACAAAGGTTCGTTTTGATTACATGACTAAAACAGAACAACTTAATTTACTTCAAAAGAAATCTGAAGAACTTAAAAAGTGTCGTTCAGATGCATTTTTAAAAGCAAACACATTCGATTAAAATTACGTACAAGAACACTTAGAGAGAAATTGACAGAATTTAGTTCAAGAGGTGACATTAAGGCAATTTACCATAAGCTAGTAAAAGCTGAGGAAAAGGGAATTTTAGACAACAAAAATGTTTTCCTTGAAACAATTGAATCGATTGCCAACAATTTCCATGTGCAAGGACCGCACGGGAAACGATATAAGTCTAGTACACGAAAAATTTTCGAAGCACTGTTAATCATGGGAGGTCCGAAACTGGCAAACTTTGTTGCAATTAACTTGGAAGGGCCAAATCTGAATACCATGTATCGATGGCGGAAATTGCCCACTTTGAAATGGCTCCTGGAATACAAGAAAAAAACTTTGTTTACTATTCAAAACTAGTAAAGGGTATTATGGAAATTTAGTAGCATTACTTATGCCAACATGCAACCGATTCACTCATCATACTGTATACCATCAGTGGCAAAAGGTACAAAATTTGTATGAGCTACATCTGGAACATGAATTAGGACCGCTTATAGGTAATAGTTCTGATGGTGACAGCAGGCGAAGAAAACTGCATTTACAACTCATGACATGTACCGCAGGAGACAGATTCAGACCTATTGGATGACATCTTGGTTTCATATTTTCAGCTAGGAAAGAAGTGGTTGAAAATGGTTATGTAATAAGAGAAATTGGAGATCAAGACGTAATACATAACCATAAGAAAATCATAAATCACCTTGATCATACATCAAGAATGCTACATATTGGACCAGATTTGCTTGTACATATGAACCAAATTGAGCTGGTTATGAGATCATTCCCTGTTTTAGTGCACGGGTTGACACGAGATCATGTACGGAGAGATCGTGATCGTCAAAACTGGAAAGTAGCACAGGAGTTATCATTTCAGAGGGTGCAAGATTGTCTCAATGATCTAATTAATGGAAGTGACGACCGTGCTCCTATTCCTTCAGTCAAAGGAACTAAGGCCTTTCTTTATGTGGTACATCAGTATGTTGACATTTTCTTCAGTCCGAAAGCTTCGCTTGCTGAACGTATCTCTCTCGCAGGATTTGTCACACATTTTCTAGGAATTTGGCGGAATTATGTTTACCTTAATCAAGCACTTACTCTGACCTCTAATTTTTTGTCCCGAGAAACATATTGCGACATATTTATTTCAGTTCACTTTGCAGTAATGCTTATTTGCTTCTACAGAGATCATTTTCCAAACAGCCAATGCTTACTCCATCTAACAGGGTCAGATTGTTGCGAAGACTTCTTTTCAAAGAATGGCCAGTTTGTAGGCAACCATCATGTGTATCCATATGGTCAAATGTATCGCAATGTAAGCCATATGATCCGACTAAGTCAGATTGAAGCTAATGATAATGCCCCAAAGTTTGCCAAAGCCCACATTAAGCAGGAGAATGTATGGAAAAGTCAGTATCCTGGAGGAGTAACATGTTCCTTGAGAGACTACCCTGCTTTAGGCGAAGAAATTTCTGCATGGAAAATTGGAATACGTCGTGCCCGAGATCTTGCAAAGGAACTTGGAATAATTCCACGTGACCTCAACATAGATTTAGGGTTTGATGATGACGATGGGGATGATGATGACGGGGATGATGATGATGGGGATGATGATGATGGGGATGATGACGACGATACTGATGACAATTATGGATGGTTTTATAAACCCTTTGATAATTGTAACCATGATAAACTGTTTAAAAATCTATCAGGGGATACATGTAACAACAACAATCACGATTCTGATGAATATTGCGATGACGACGATTTGGATCCATGTATTGCTACGGATGAAACTCAGGAAATACATGATAGTAGTGATGATAGTCAAGATGAGAACTCTACATATACGCCAATGAGTAAGTACATTATGTTCAAAACAGTCTATTGACTTAAGGCACCTGAAAACACGTGTGCCTGAAAGTATATATGACAGACTATGGTCATAATTCTTTTAAAAGTATTCTTCAGGTTCTAAATTGTAAGATCAAACTATTTTTAGACAAATTTTGCGATCAATATGTCATCATACATGAAACAATTTTTAGTCACTTGTTTCCAATAACAATAATTTATAGTTCTACATGTTCTTTAAACAATAGTTTGTTCTGTGGAATTAATTATGCATAGGTGTTAAAATGATTTCTTGCCTTTTGACAAAAAGAACAAATACAAGTTAATAAACATATAAAAATATATTATTTATATAAAACATTTTTTGAAATCCCTAGTCAAGAGATTTGTCAACACGACCTCAGTTCCATTGAATGTTTAAAAAAAAACAGACTATTATAGCATAGGTTTAAATTGCACAAGTTTATTCATTACATAATGTGAATACAAAATGTAGATGTCTTAGAAATTCACGAAAATGGAAATGTCTAAGAAGAAAAAATCGTGACATGGAACAACACCTTAATATCATTGTTGATTGTCATTTTTTTAATATTATTCGATATTCTATTTTTTTGATTGGATACTTGTTAAAACAATAAAAGCAAACACAACTACAAATGTATTGTTTTATCCAAAAATCAAAGCTTCTTAATATAAAACAGAGATGATTTTTTTTACTTGTATCTAATGTAACCTTTATCAATATATTTCAGACATTTTTGAACCAACAAGTTCAGAATTCATGGAAATGCATGAATGTATAGATGTAGCAATCGACAATTTTGAAGAACACTCTGACCAGAATAGCGTTAATATTGATGACAGTATACCGAGCTCTTTACAGAAACGGTAATTTTATATATTTAATATATATATATTCAGGAATTCTAAGGCGATAGTGATTTACCGTGTCATGGGAAATGCATTTTCTTTCTCTCATAAAACCTGTACACATGTAATGTATGCATTATTTATCTATGTCACAGTTGTTCTTTGTGGTGAATGTTACTGATATGTCTGTTTTTTAGTCTACAGTGGTGTGATGTATGTGTTATTTTTTACACTTGCCATACATGCGGGAGGTTTGACTGGCCATAAAACCAGGTTAAATCGACCATTATTTTCCGGAATAATGTCCTGTGCCAAGTCATGAATTGGCAACTGTAAATCAGACAGTCCGTTTCTGTGTTTTGGTGTTAGGCTTTGTGTAATTATGTGTTTGCTGTTTTCTTGTGGTTGGTTGTTTCCCTCGGTTTTGGTGTGTTTCACGGATTGTTCACTTTTTATCGTATTATGACTTTGTGAACAGCGGTATACTACTGTTGCTTATATTTATTTATGTTTGAGTACGCTGAATTAATTAAGAAGAAAGATAACCTTTACTGTAACAAACACTGAGGAAATAAGACATTAAAAGAAGTTACATGAGGCTCGCACAACGTTATCAAAGGACTCAGAATCAACCAATCAAATTATTGCCAGCTATGCTTGAATCACCCCCATCAGTACCCGAAAATGTGTGTTGCTAGCCAGTGCTATATGCACAAAAAACAAACCCAATAAGTAAAAACATCTTTATATTATATAAATGTTATAGTTAAGCATGGGAATTATGATAAGATTCTTCACATACTTTTACTGAATACAACCATGACAACTATTAATGAAAGATGTACAAAAGATCACTTAATTCAATGGAATTTCAGAGACAATTAATATTTTTTAGACAAAGAATAGACGCAACACTTCTGGTTCCAGAACATGGCATCCAACATAAGACAACTCTTGTAAAACTTCTAAATGAAGACCCAAATTTATCAAAAGACAGGTATGCAGTTAATTCTTACAGATACATTAATTTTTGTCAGATATCTTTCATGCCCTTAAATATAAGCCATACAAAAAGGCAGTGGCTATTTATCAAAATATCTAATTATAGCAGGCAAAATAGCATATTTCTAAAGCAATCTTCCTTTTAAGAAAAATCAAAAACAAAACCAATGCAGATTGTCTTAGAATTTAAAAAATAATTTTACAAATTCACTCATATACAATGTATAAGTCGTTATACACAAAGAACTGACAAAGCGGAAAAATAAGAAATTTTAATCATAGCCGGCAAAATAGCACGATGCCGGCAAAAATGTCAGCTGCCTACAAAAAGATTGATGAGGGGTCCTTGCAGTGGGTCATTGATGCATACACCTTTTAAAAAAAACCAATGGAATAATCGATTTGTTTTTAAAATACATACGGAAATGACTTACAAATTTATAATAACATTTTCCTGTGGTCGCAATGCAAAACATATGAATAAAGGCGGGTAGAGAGCAAGGAGGTGAACTGTGGTTTATTTTAATCAATAGTACAGAGTAAAGCGATGCTTGGGGCTGTCTTGATTTGATTTGTGAGAATCATGACAACCGAAACATTGAAGGTCATGCTCTGACCTATAATTGCATACATTAAATAACTTGGGTCTTGGACGGAGAGGTGTCTCATTTGGTCATTGGCAACATAGCATATCTAATGTTTTGGCCTTCTTTTACTTTAAGGGTCCCTATACTTTAGAGTTAAGGAGCATTCGTGGTTATGGTTAGGTTAGGGGTTGTTTTAGGTTAGGGTTAGGGCTAGTGTTAGGTTTAAGTATGGGTTACGGCAAGGTTTGAGGTTTGAGGTTAAGAATAGTTTTGTAGAGTTCTTTATGGGTTGGGATCCCTAAAGTAAAAGAAGGCCAATATTTTTTATGTATAAACCCTCTTTCATGGCATCATGCGTATGAATTCCTACATGCATAGGAAAACTAGTTTTTTAAATATTTATGAAATATTTAATTTAGGCAAATTTTAAGTGCATTTGAAACTTAAAAAAAGCCTCCAAAAATTGATTTAATTTCGAAAATTGACGATTTATATTTGTTACAGGTTAGTGCGTGTACGACAGGCTGCCTTACCAAATATGGCCAAATCGGCACAATTAGGAACAGACAACGGCATTAATCTTTTTGAGGACTTCGCCTATGTTGATAGGACAGCAAAGACTTTTCTTTGTTTTCAAATTGGACGCATCCAAAGGATGCAAAGAACAATTGTAGCTAAAAACAAAAGGCAGTTGGACATAAAGATACGGTTTCTTTTTCGGCAGACTTTTTAAACGACTTACAAATTACATTTTCAAAGTACGAGAGGATAAGTGAAGACACGTACAAGATTAACATATTTGAAATAGTCTCAATAACAGCCTCTGATATCATATGCCATGTCAATTTAACATTTCAATCTGGTGTATTAATTCTTTCTGCAGAAGAATTATCTGTTATTGAGCAATCAGTCGAAAAGTTAATGAACACAAACCATGGTAAAACAAAAGAAGGTAGAGCTACAGGACAGAAGAGATCAGTTTCACATCAACATGCATTTCAGGACTTTGACGGGAGATTTGCTGAAGTTGTTATCCCGTCACATTCTGAATCGGACAATCGCCGAAGTTCAAGGATACAGAAGCAAATCCACTACATTACATAGGTGCAAAACCACCAAAGAGTTTTCTATTACTTATAAATAAGAAGATGTGGTATGAGTGTCAATGAGACAACTTTCCATGCAAGTCACAATGTATAAAAAGTTAACAGTTATAGGTCAAAGTACAGCCTTCAACACGGAACTTCTATTACTGTTTGTTAAATTAAATTTTTCAAAAAATTGTGCAGAATTTGCTTAACTTTTCAACTGATTGCTCATAGAGCAAAAAAAAATGCATTAAATACAGGTTTATTTCCTCAAAACTGCGTGTTTTTGGCTCATAATTATAACCAGCTGTGAAGTCATATTGTTTGTGCTATTGCACCTTCAAAACAGTGTTTTTACTTGTTATTGTTTGAAAAGTTCAATGTTTCATATAAATTAAAGTGTATTGTATATTTGAAAAGTGTTTTTGATGTATAATAAGATTGTATATGCATATAGGTACTATTTGAGCTGATAAATATGGAACGCCATGACTGTCTTATGATGTTGATTGTTTAATATGTTCGGTGCTTTATGCATTATGTTCAGTAGTATGTATATTATGTTCAGTAGATATCCTATAATGTTCAGTAGTTATTACATTATGTTTAGTAGTTTTTACATTATATTCGGTGCTTTGGTTATTATGTTCAGTAGTTTCATTATTATATGCAGTGGTATTTAAATTATGTTCGGTACTTCTGACGTTATATTCAGTACATTTTTCATTATGTTCAGTACTTTCGACATTATGTTCAGTAGATTCAATATTATTTGCAGTACATCATGTAATATCTTCAGCAGTCCCGATTACTTTATATTCAGTAGATTATTCATTATGTTCAGTAAAAGCATCTGTATTATATTCGGTTCGTTCAGCTTTATGTTCAGTGGTTGTAGCATTATGATGATGTAGTAAAAGTGGTTGTATCATTATGATGATGTAGTAAAAGTCGGGAAGTCAATAACGGAAATTGTCGGGAAAAAACGAACGCGGATATTTTTGACGGACGTTTTATTCATGAACACCTTTACGTGATTAAATGAAAACAGAAGAAATGGAAGCAGTTTTAAATCGGTGTGGTTTACGTTTCCAAGTTGGCATTTTCACCAGGAAGAATAACTCCTGACTTAATTTGTAAATTGTTGCTACAAGATTTCGCATATTTAGGTATGAACGACAGGAGAAAAATAATGGAATTAAGAATAGCTTGTGTTCATTTCAGCAGCAATATTTTGACTAAGATAGCTCGAACAAATGCCTAACGGATAACTTTTTTTCAATCCTTTCATGTCCGCTAGACGTCCGTTCTTATCTGTTAGACGTCCGTCCATATCCGTGGCATGTCAGTTTAGCGTACGTTTAATCCGTCGACGTCCGTTCTGTCTGGTGGAAAATTTTGAGCATGTTAAAAACTTTGAACTGACGTCCATTGGATGAAATGTCCGTTGAACGTCCGGTAGGCGTCTGTTTTGTACGGTACTCGTCCGTTTCACTTCGGTTTTGTATCCGTAACGTGTTCGTTATACATCCGTTTGAGGTCTGGCAGATAAATTTACCAACGGACTTCTACCGGACGTATAACGGATAAAATGGATGATGAACGGATCTGAAACGGATAAATGCCAATTGATAATTTCGTGTCAGGATTGTCAATTATGGGTACGTCAGATTTCTTGAGGTTCATGAATTCTTATTATTCATAATCGATCTTAAAGTAAGGGCACTTCTTCACTATCAAGCAGTTCGTATTCAGGCAAGACACTGCCCTTTAGTGGTAGTTTGAAGAACAAACCAAAACCAATACACAGAAACATTTTGATTATTTATAAGATTTACATGTATTATTATTGTCGCCTTTAATTTTTTCGGATCACTGTAGAAGGGGATATTTTTTCTTAATTGGCTTAAATTTAGAGGGGGATACAAAAGATTTTAAGTTTTCATGGGTAAGAAATGAGGAGCCGCAAAGCACCCATCACCTTTAACCGGTAAAAATGAGAAGTCTCTTGCGTAACTCTTTTTATTTTGTTATTCATTGGAACGCTTTATATCAAAGGAGAAAAAGGGAAGATGAACACACAATTGATCATGCCAAGAAATTGCCTCCGTTGAAATTCTTCAAACATCCCATAAAGCAAATTACATGGATGATTAATATTGACCATTTGGTACAATGTATATAGCTGTGTTCTAAATGACACGTACATGAAGGTCCTAAAATTTGTTGAATGAAATCAAATCTTTATATACTAATGGGTGCCGTAGGAGGTCGACCGGAATTTTTAGCTCGGATTTCTTGGCATGTAACAGATAAAAAACTCAGGATTAGAATTTAAGAACAAAAATGGGGCAGTGGCAAATATTTCATGTATATTTTGAACACAGATAGAATTACCCCGGCACCCTTTGCCAAAAAACTTTCTTTTTCTTATTTGTGCCTTCGGATTTAGGCTATGTCTTTCTTTGCGGGCGTATTCTCCAAGCAAACAACATGCATGTGTATAACGGCACTTTAGATTTTCGTATTAAATAAAGAAAGTTGCCGGTCCGGTACATGAACAGATTGGTTAGAAAGCAAGGTTTTAATTTTAATTAGATTGGAAAGCTTAATTCGAGGGTTGAAAATAGAGAGCACAAAAAGGGGGGGGTAGTCCACAGGGAATATTTTAAAAACAGTCAAATCGATTTCAAGCAGGGATTCCAGTGCTTCTTTGGGAATGAAAAACTTGTTATTACTCTTAGTCAAAATATTGCTGCTGAAATGAACACAAGCTATTCTTAATTCCATTATTTTTCTCCTGTCGTTCATACCTAAATATGCGAAATCTTGTAGCGACAACTTACAAATTAAGTCAGGAGTTATTTTTTCCTTGTGAAAATGCCAACTTGGGAACGTTAACCACACCGATTTAAAACTGCTTCCATTTCTTCCATTTTAATTTAATCACGTAAAGGTGCATGTTCATGAATAAAACGTCCGTCAAAAATATCCGCGTTCGTTTTTTCCGACAATTTCCGCTATTGACTTCCCGACTTTTACTACATCATCATAATGATAAAACCACTGAACATAAAGCTGAACGAACCGAATATAATACAGATGCTTTTACTGAACATAATGAATAATCTACTGAATATAAAGTAATTGGGACTGCTGAAGGTATTACATGATGTACTGCAAATAATATTGAATCTACTGAACATAATGTCGAAAGAACTGAACATAATGAAAAATGTACTGAATATAATGTCAGAAGTACAGAACATAATTTAAATACCATTGCATATAATAATGAAACTACTGAACATAATAACCAAAGCACCGAATATAATGTAAAAACTACTAAACATAATGTAATAACTACTGAACATAATGTAATAACTACTGAACATAATAGGATATCTACTGAACATAATATACATACTACTGAACATAATGCATAAAGCACCGAACATATTAAACAATCAACATCATAAGACAGTCACGGCGTTCCATAGATAAATATATGAATGGGTTATGATTTCGCTGTGAAATATATGTATAGGTAGGGATTTCACAATTATTCAATATATGAATGGGGGGCGTTTTTAAAATCCCAGCTGCACACCTGTACCCAAAATCCCATGTTGAGACCCCCCGTGTCCCATACAGCAAAGTCAGATATAAAAAGCCGTGAAATCACAAATGTAAAACCATTCATACTAGAAAAATAAGGGCCTATAATTAGGGTAAAATTTCTTTTTTTAAGGAAAACCAATATATGTTACACAGCAACATATATCAACCACTTAATTACAGGCTCCTGACTTGGGACAGGCACATAACTTCAGAATGAGTCAAAATTAAAAATGTTAGCAGGATCCCAACCTTACTTCTAACCCGGGACCAGTTTAACATTACATGTTTATAAAATCATGCTTTTTTCATGACAATAAAATATAATGTCAGGACTAGTATACATGTAAGTAACATGTACATTACATTTTAACAATGAACAAAAGTTATTCTGAGACCTGTCAAACATTGTCAAAAGGAGTTGCACATTAGACGGATATATTGATTTTAGTGATCAGCTTGTTATGATATTGATTTAATGTAAACATTTCTTCAAACATTTTATGATTGTAGGTTTTTATGCCCTGACAAAGGGCATTATATTTTTTTTGTCTGTCCGTTCATCTGTCTGTCCATTGGTCTGTTTGTCTGTCTTCAGGTTACAGTTTCAGGTCAAAGAAGTTTTTGATAAAGTACATTTAATCAACTTAAAATTTAGTACCAATCTTGCCTAATATATGATATTTTAATCTCAATGCCAAATTGTCCACTGAACATAGTAATTGATAGTGCAATTGGGGCTCATGTGATCTATGGACATATTCTTGTTTTTCTAGTTATTTTCAATGTTTGTAAGGCCTTGAAGAATATTTTTTCTATTTTATTTTTCAGATATTTGTAGCACCAAGTAGAGCAGATCCTGTAGAAGAAAATAAAGACTTCAAGCCAGATAGCTTATTAAAGGTATAAACCTTCATTATTGTACACACTATACTATGTTGCCAAAATATGTAAAACTTCTCTGGTCTACAAACAAATTTATTTCAAACTTTTTGTAGATGATGCACTTAAAACTTTTTTATTATCATGATTACATGTATATTCATGTAGATATGAGAAGATGACTGATATGGTATAAGTCCCAATGAGACAACTTTTCCTCCTAGTCATAATTTATTATACCGTTGCGGAGGGTATAATGTTTTTGACCCGTCAGTCCGTCCGTCAGTCCTGTTTCTTGTCATCGCAACTCCTCTCAAACCACACAACAGAATTTCACGAAACCTTTTCAAATGAAAAGGACATACTATGTAGTTGTGCATATCGACAGGAAATTGCGATTCAATTTTTTTTATAAGAGTTACGCCCCTTTGAACTTATTTGCTTAATGTACTACTGCAACAGTTTGTCATCGCAACTCCTCTGAAACTACACAACAGAATTTCACGAAACCTTTTTAGATAATAAGGACATACTATGTAGATGTGCATATCGACAGGAAATTACAATTCAATTTTTTTTCTAGGAGTTACCCCCCTTTGAACTTATTTACTTTATTGTACTACTGCAACAGTTTGTCATCGCAACTCCTCTGAAACTACACAACAGAATTTCATGAAACCTTTTAAGATAATAAGGACATACTATGTAGATGTGCATATCGACAGGAAATTACGATTCAATTTTTTTTCTAGGAGTTACATCTCTTTGAACTTATTTGCTTTAAGGTACTACTTCAACAGTTTGTCATCTCAACTCCTCTGAAACCACACAACAGAATTTCATGAACATTTGTAGATAATAAGGACATACTATGTAGATGTGCATATCAACAGGAAATTACGATTCAATTTTTTTTTCTAGGAGTTACGCCCCTTTGAACTTATTTGCTTCAATATACTTCTGCAACAGTTTGTCATCTCAACTCCTCTGAAACCACACAACAGAATTTCATGAAATTTTGTAGATAATAAGGACAGACTATGTTGATGTGCATATATATTGACAGGAAATTATTATTCAATATTTTTTCTTATACAATTTTTTTTTTTCTTACACTTATTTAATTTCTCCAATGACAATGTGGGGACGTGGGGTATGTGAGCGTGCTCACTAAGGTTCTTTAATTATGTCAAAAGTAAACATTTACAGGTCAATAATCTTCGAAAATATTAGGCAATGATGTCATTTATCCTCCTTCCTATAGTCGTCTGCTCAGTTGCTCCGAAATTCTATTAATATCACAGCTTTAACATCATCAAGTGCAAACAAACATTCATTACCGCTTGCTATAAAGTAAAAAAACATTAATATCTATGTACATGCATGCAGAAGAGTATCTTAAGAATGTAAGTATCTTTGCAATCTCAAGGAACTATAACTCTGCATGGATGATTACAGATTTTTTGCAGGAAGATACAAATGCCTACCCAAATCCATTCTATTAGAAAAATTGAAATTATATATATATATATATTTGTACACACACATGGCTGCTCCCCAATACGCCAGCGTAAAGTGGCTTTTATCATCCACGCACGAGAGACTCACTCTCAGGAATAGAGATGTGATTTTTTTTCTAAGACAAGTACTTTTTGGACAATCCACAAGAACTTGGGTCATCCAATGTTCAGTACTTCAGTACTTTGATTATTAATTTGTTGCTGCACTCAATCACTAAAAAGGTTCACATTCAATGTGGCTAACGGCTGATATTTTACGATATCAATGTGTAAACCCAATACTATGTACGTAATAGTACAGCAGCATACATACATACCGTATATATATATATATATATATACAGCTTAGTAACTATCACAATATTTTGCATGATTAAAAGTAGTTTTGCGAACTGTTTTTTTATACCCCCGCTTTAAAAAAGGGGGGGTATACTGTTTTACCTCTGTCTGTCCGTCCGTCAGTCCGTCCATCCGTCAGTCAGTCCGTCCCATGAAACTTTCGTCACATTTTTCTCAGGAACTACACATCCACCCTTTCTGTAATTTGGTATCAACAATTATATATGTCAGCCATACCGTGTGATGCGTTTTCAGATTCATCACTTGACAACTTCCTGTTTACCGAACACTTGTATGATTTTACACATGATAGCCAAGTTGAAAATTTTCGTCACATTTTTCTCAGGAACTACAATACAATACAAGGATTTCTGAAATTTGGTTTCAGGGTTTATCTAAGTCAGCTATACCGTGTGATGCGTTTTCAGATTGATCACTTGATAACTTCCTGTTTACCGAACACTTGTATGATTTTACACATGATAGCCAAGTTGAAAATTTTCGTCACATTTTTCTCAGGAACTACACATCCACCCTTTCTGTAATTTGGTATCAACATTTATATATGTCAGCCATACCGTGTGATGCGTTTTCAGATTCATCACTTGACAACTTCCTGTTTACCGAACACTTGTATGATTTTACACATGATAGCCAAGTTGAAAATTTTCGTCACATTTTTCTCAGGAACTACAATACAATACAAGGATTATCTAAGTCAGCTATACCGTGTGATGCGTTTTCAGATTGATCACTTGACAACTTCCTGTTTACCGAACACTTGTATGATTTTACACATGATAGCCAAGTTGAAAATTTTCGTCACATTTTTCTCAGGAACTACACATCCACCCTTTCTGTCATTTATATATGTCAGCCATACCGTGTGATGCGTTTTCAGATTCATCACTAGACAACTTCCTGTTTACCGAACACTTGTATGATTTTACACATGACAGCCAAGTTGAAAATTTTCGTCACATTTTTCTCAGGAACTACAATACAAGGATTTCTGAAATTTGGTTTCAGGATTTATATAAGTCAGCTATACCGTGTGATGCGTTTTCAGATTCATCACTCGACAACTTCCTGTTTACCGAACACTTGCATATTTTTACACTATTAATATTAACCACTTGCGGCGGGGGTATCATCAGTGAGCAGTAGCTCGCAGTTTCACTTGTTTTTTCAACAAAAAAATAGACGTATTGCCACCAAAATTATAATGACATTTTATTATTTATACACTTCATCAGCTTGCCCCAGCAAGCTTGCTTAATATTCTAGCTGATTCAATCAATAATGATGTATGTCTAATGTTTAGGGATTTTCTTAATTTCATGAATGCAAACATTGAATTTTATCAGAATGAAGAGCCTGTATTGAAAAGACCACGCAGAGAAATTGTCAGTTGTTTTGATACACCAGGACTGTATGAAGTATCATCACAGGTAAATATAGTGTTCCCATACCCAAGTTTGGTGAAAATGTTATTTACATTTCAATATTGTAATGGGGAAAAAATGTCCATGAGACATAAAACAAGTTAAAACATTGAATAGATAAGAATATAAAAAAAAAAAAGAATACTACACAGTCTACACAGTCAACATCAATTAAAATAAGACAGGATCTGGGATTCTTAATGAGCCTTCGACTTCAGTCAAAAAAGCAAGACTGAGCGATCCTACATTACAGCGGCGGCAGTGACATTTACAAATATTCACTATGTGGTTACAGCAAAAGTAGGCGAGACACTAGTTTCCAGGGACCCTTAAATTTTTTTTTTATTAATAATTGGACCACACGACCAATGAAGCCGCATTGAAGGTTTTATACAAATTATTATTTAATAAACTACTGCAAGGCTGGTTTAAATGTGAGTGGACTTAATGACCACTGAGGTTCAAAGAAAATGTGATCAATCATTGCCAGCTAGGCCCTATTGCCACAAAATTAAAAAATAATTCTTAAGTCTGATAATGCTCTTAAAAAAATTGATGAAATCTGATAAGAGATTCGATTAAAAAATTGTTCATCATAAAAGCTTTAAAAAAAGTTTTGGTTTCATAATTAAACAATGAGGAACACTAAAAAAAATATAAATGTTCCTGGCCTACAGCAGGCACATAAATATTTCATGGAGTTGAACTTGATTTGAATATTTTAAAACCTGTCCCTTCATATGTACCAACAACTATTATGTCCATTAAAATGTTTTATTTCTTAGTATTTGAAATGGTTAACAGTTGTCAAAATTTGATAGAAAGCAAAATTGTAAACATTTGTTTTTCAGTCTGAACCATCATTGTCACAAGAATCCAGTTGGAGCCTAACTTCAGATGGTCAAAAGCATCTCAACAGCGGAATACATGTTTTGAATGAGCCACTTCAAAATCTAAGTAGTGGAAACATGAGTCCTATCAAATACATACTTCAACAGCCATTGGAATGTGTACAAGATAGTACTAAGAGGTATTTTTTAAGAGTTCTTAAACAACAGAGAGGTCATTATAGAAACAATTCATGGCATATAAATCATATAATCATTGACTGCATATATTATATTTAAATTTCATACAGAGCAATAGCCAAGGATTAAATAAACAAATATAACAACAGTTTTTTTAATGGAAAATAACTATACACACAGTCCTGAATTATTTTTACTTGAACAGGGCAAAGAAGATCTATAATTTTCTCATCTGTCCAAGGACAGTTCTTTTTATTTGTATATGCCTGTTTACGTGAAGTATTATAGGGTTATTGCATGAATATTTGGGAATATTGCCCCGAGTAGAATTTTATATTACACGAGCTTGCGAAGGACAATATTCACCAATATTCATGCAATAACCCTTTTATTGTATAGCAATATGATATTTGGAAGTAAAAATTGGTTTAAACTAAGATTTTGTCGTTGATGATGTCATGAATTTTGACGTTTATTGCACTAGTGCAATATTAGAATTTATTGCACGCTAACTTTTGGTTACTTTTTGTGAGAAATATTATATTGCTATGCAATAATATGGTATACTGTTGTCCATCTGTCATCAACATGTCAAAATTACTTAAACCAATTTGCATAACACTTTGGTAAATCGTTTATATCTATTGATGTCAGCTCCCTTTTCCATTTTTATTAACTTTCTATTTTACATTGCCTTGTTATTATTCATTACAAAACGTGGGATTTTCCACTTTTAGTACAATAACTCAAAAATGTTTGAGCAGTTTTCATGAAACTTTGGTTAATTGTTTAAATTTATTAATGTTGTCTCCCTTTTCATTTTTATTAATTTTAAATTTAAGGTTGCTGAGTTCATGGAGTTGTGGGATTTTATTCATGAAATTGTGGGTAGTTTTCCAATTTTCGACAATAACTCAAAAAGAAGGGCATTAGGTTACACCCTTGTCTAAGTTGATTTCCGTTCTAAAACTTTTGAATGCCTCAACTAAATGGTATGACACTTATACACGATGCTTATCAATGCAAGATCAAGTTTGAATTTTGGTGGTGTCACTTTAACTGTTCTAGAGTTATGCCCCTTTACAAATTCAAAAATTGCTAAATTCTCGTATCCATTCTTGAACTTTATTTTGTCTCAACCAAATCGCACATGCTATGAAACTTATACAAAATGCTTATTACCACAAAATACAGATCAAGATTGAATTTTGGTCATGTCACTTATATTAATCCAGAGTTATGCCCCTTTACAAATGGAAAAACAGGTTTTTTTTACCTGTTCTCTGAGTTAACTAAAATTTGCCTCAACCAAATGTTATGAATACACAATGCTTAGTACCACAAAATATAGATTACAATTTTTTTTTAGCTGTTCCTGAGTTATGCATACAATATGCAAGCAGGGGCATCATCTGTGTCTCATAGACCCATTCCCATTTATTTTGTAATACTAACTCCTTTTTAATTTCAATCGCAGGTATGTAAGAAGAAAAGCCTCAGAAGCAGTTTGTACAGGGCTTGACCATATTGCACCTGGACAGTCATCAAAACTTCTTGATCTACTCGTGGAAGACATCTGTAATAATAATGCTGTTGACAAGCAAAATGAGAGCAAAGATGAATTATTGAATTTGATACTGAGATTATATGATGAAGCTGACAGTAATGCATTAAAAATGCAATTACTTTCAATAATATCAACCACATCATTAAACAGTAAATCACAGCTGCTAGAATTAAAACCTGGAATGTCAAAATGGAAAGTTGACCAGAGTAGAAGCCATGCAACACGCTTTGGTGTTGGGACAATACAAACTGAAAAGACCCCAAACTACAGAGATAAGATGGATAAGGAAAAACTGAAGCATGCAATGGCATTTTTTCTGGATCCTAATTTTATACAAATTTGTTCCTTTGGAAATAAGGACTTGCATTTTGATAATGGAGATGTCATAAATATACCCCAAGTTGTACGAAGAACTTGTCATTCTGCACTGATACATACGTACAAGACAGTATGCACAGAAGCTGATTTTACTCCTCTGTCAGACAGTACTCTTTTCAAAATTTTGACTACTTGTTCAGCAGCAAAACGGTCTAATTTATGTGGACTTGATAATATTACTACTGATGGCACTTTTGCAATTGAAAATCTTATCAGAATGACAGAAACTCTAAAGGTTGGGATCAAATAACACAGTACTTTCATCCCTCAAAACAGCCTTGACAAATTTCAAGTTATATTTAAAAACAGAGTACAAGTTCCATGTAACTATGTCTAATTCATGCCAAACCCATTGTATCAAGTATGCATTGAGCAATCCAGGAAATGTTCTGCTTCAAGAAAAATGTGACCATCAACATCAGAATTACTGCTCCAAATATTTACTGTTGACCAATGCAAGATCTCAACTTGAAGATGAAATTCAGAAAATACAATGTAAGTATTTTTTAAAATGTAGAAGATTATATATCTTTTGAGTGGCCATTGCAAAAGCATGGGTGTAAAACGCACACTCTTAAAGTACAGCCATTTAATATCAATCAATATCTATAAATACCACATTTCCAATACTAATTTAACAACCACATGCACACATATAACCTTAAATTAGTGTAGAGCGAAGCAGTCTATAGTTTTTTAGAAAGCTAAAACTTGTCGCAATTTAAGATCGGTTCCGCTAGCTATCTTTTAGAACATTGTAATACCATTTCCAGTTATTTCCCTTTGGATGCAATCAAATAAGTGTCATGATTGGATCGGCGATTGACAACATGGAAGTAATTTATCTGCGAATTTTAACTGAAGACAATTTAAAAGAAGACTAGACGATCATCTGAGCTATATTTTTTAGATGCAGGGAATAAACTATAACATTTCAAAGATCAGTCGGCTGTTCATATATTTTCATATGACAATGATTTATACATGTATGTGTATCCGATATGATAATTTTTTAATGACTAATGTCCACGTGGAGCTTTTTACACCTCAAAATACACACCCCCAGCATCACTACATGTAATATATAAACTCACATTTTATACAACACACAGAAGGCATTCATCATTTTCCTTAAATCAGTAAGGTTTATGACCCCTTCTGTAGCCATTTTTAGCTTAAATGGCCCAAATGGCCAAGTGAGCTTTTCTCATCACTTGGCGTCCGTCGTGGTTTATAATCCGTCGTAGTCTGTAAAATTTTACAAAAATCTTCTCTGAAACCACTAGCCCAAATTTATCCACACTTGGCCGCAATCATGACATAAATTTGGGGTATGAACTGACGCGGCCAACGCCATGCAGAAATGACCATTTTTTTCTGTGTCCAGTAGCATCGTATTTCTTCAAATATTTTCTAGCACAATGTCTGGACATCGGTGGACATGCAACATTGCAAAACCACACGTTTAAAAATAAAAATTCGTAAGGGTTACACGGAACCCAGTGTCTCGCCTACTTTTGCTGTTAATCGCAGACTCAACAAAATGAGGAAAACATCAATAAAAAATTTCCCTCTCGATACTGTCTTTTGATGGAAAGAAGCTTCCAAGTTTGGTAAAAAATCCAGGATAGTTTATGAATCTAATAAATGTTGTGCTTCTGTCTAAGTTTGGTAGAAATCCAGGATAGTTTAAGAACATTATAAAAATTTTAAAAACTTAAACCACAGAGTGAATGTTTTGTTTCTGGCTAAAAAATTAAGTCCATTTATAAGTAAAATACGGAAAAGTGGAAATTTATTTTACAAAATATTCTTCTTGATACTATCTTATGATCATAAACCAGCTTCTGTCCAAGTTTGGTACAAATCAAGGATAGTTTATGAAAGTTATTAAAATTTTAAAAACTTTAACCACAGAGTGAATGTAATGTTTCCTCACAGAAAAACTGTCCATTTATAAGTAAAATACGGAAAAGTGGAAATTTATTTTTACAAAATATTCTTCTTGATACTATCTTATCAGAGCTCCAGATAAGCTGCGTATTTGCGTGATCACGCAATAAAAATAATTAAAAACTCAATGCAATTGCCCATTGCAGGGTTCAATAACCCAATTAATTCAAAGGAAAACCCAATTATATGCCAAAACAATGAGTTCTTAACGCTTTTACTCACTATCGTTTGCGTTATTTACCCTAAACTGATTACAGTCGTAGCGTAAATCTATTTTATTATATTTATAATTTGAAATGTCCTATCGTTCTAAAAATAGAGCCCTGCATCAAGTAGTTGAAATGGGTCCCTGTTGGAATTTTCCGTTGCTTAAAAGGCACACGTGAATATAAAAACATTTCGATCTTCTCGGCGTTTATCCAATTAGCGTGTGTCATGCTGTCATATTTTTTTCGAATTGCTCGGGACTTATCATAACATACAATGATTTAAAACGAAAGTAAATGTCCGCATGTTTTTATCTTCTTTTTGATAGCTTAGGCCTAAAAAAAAAAAGATATGTGTTTCTGGTAACATCATTTTGAAAAATAGGGTCGGTAGGTCGGAATTCCTTATTTTTTTATTTTTTATTTTTTTTTTGACATCGTAAATGAAATCCGGAAAAATTATCATGTTTTTTCCAAGTCCGGATCCGTAATTAGTTTCAAAAACCGGAAGTGTGCCATTTGCAATGTTTTTGAAGCACCTGCTGTGCAAATTTCTTGGATTTTAACCTATTTGGAATACCTTTTGACATTAATAAAATGTTTTACTGGCTTTCTATGCAAGAGGAAGCAAGAGAGAAAAAATATTATGTCATCTATCAGAAGCCTGTGTCAAAAACAGGGTCGGTTGATAATTTTTTTTTTTTTTTTTTTTGGAAGATCCAATAAAAAAGTTAGGGTCGGGGCTAAAAAACAGGGCCGGTCGGGTTACCGGAAACACGGATCTTTTTTTTCTCGGCCTTAGGAAAAGTTATGATAATAACAAAACTCAGCTAGTGTTTTTATGAAGCATCCATCAAACGCACGTGCGTGTTTGCATACCTTAACGAGAACATTGCTAGAAAGATAAACACGGGGTTACGTCAAAAACGAAATCAGTTGGAAAAAGTGAAAGGTATATTTCAAATCTGGGAAATTGGGAACTACATATTATTTTTTTTTAAAAGTAGTTCTGGCAAATAGGTGAAAGTACTGACAAAACTTTCTTACAGCACCTAAATTTCACATAAAAATCTAAACACGTATCGGCCCACGCCTACCCCAACTAAAACTGTAGGTTGATCATATGGGATCTAGAAAGGTAATTAGTTACTGCCCAACGAGTGACACCAGCTGCAGTTTATATAAGTTGTAAGAAAATAAAAAACTGGAAGAACGTTTAAAACGGGACATTAATAAAATGTACAATTGCTCGTCAGTGAATAAACTAAATAAAACAGCTAGCACATATTTAAGATGGAAAAACATCTGAGGTTGATATAATGTGATTATAACATGCCTGAATATTCAATATTGTGTTGATGAAAAAACCCAATACATAAAGGAGCTTAGTGGTTAAAAACCCGATTTGATATTTGCTTGAGGGGTGAACTGAAATTGATAATGCAATTAAAAATCTTTATCACCCAACTACGTAAAAAATTGGTGGGTAAAAACCCCAATTTGTGAATTCTTATCTGGAGCTCTGATCTTATGATCATAAACAAGCTTCTGTCCAAGTTTGGTACAAATCAAGGATAGTTTATGAAAGTTATTAAAATTTTTAAAACTTTAACCACAGAGTGAATGTAATGTTTCCTCGCAGAAAAACAAAGTCCATTTATAAGTAAAATACGGAAAAAATGGAATTTTATTTTTACAAAATATTCTTCTGGATACTTTCTTATGATCATAAACAAGCTTCTGTCCAAGTTTGGTAGAAATTCAGTATAGTTTAAGAAAGTTATTAAAATTTCAAAAACTTTAACCACAGAGTGAATATTTGTGGACGCTGATGACGAGGATCGCTTATTCTCGCTTTTTCAACTAAAGTCGAAGGCTCGACAAAAATCAACACCCAGACTATAGCTATAGTCATAAAGAAGGACAATAAATCAGTCAGAGCTCAGACATAAACAAGTCTATTTCTGTTTTTGACTTAAAGAAGTCAAAACATGTATTCTTTATCAAAATGTGTTTTCAATTTTAGACTTATCTAAGTCACAAAATGACAGACTTGTTTAGGTCTATTTATGTTGATGAAAAAACTTAACTTGACTTGGTGGCCAAACTACACCACCTTTGACAGTAAAAACCTGCCTGAGAGTTCACAAGGACTTGATCTATCTCTATATATTTAATTATCTAATTGAATAACCTTACTAAACACAGATGTTTTACCTCATTAAGTGTGGATCCAGGTGGTTGCATTGTAAGGTTAATTAACATGATCCTCGATTTTTCAGACTCTCATTCATATTTTTCTTTAGAAGACAAGGCATTGGCTTTCAATGTTGTCATTATTTGATTTAGATGCATGACCTTTTTATAAGTATGCGTGGGTCTTGAAGTTGACCAATTTTGGTAACTTATCGACTTGTAGGAGTTGATATTTGCAACTTTTTGATTCTGGTCAATCATTTCTTGCTTAACAATATTTGACTTATTTAAGTCGTATTTTGTCTTGCATTAAAGGGAGACAAATCCTAAAACTTACAAATTTAGACATCTATAAGTCAAAAGCAGATTCAGACTTATTTATGTCTGAGCTCTGACTGTAAATGAACAAAAGACAAACCCCGGGACACAGAAGTACAAACAATAGAATAGACCATCCACTCTGAAAACTAAAAGTAAGATAGAAACATGGATCACGAAAAACATGCAGGGACGACATCAGAGAGTGAAGAGAACTTGCTTCTTGCAAGACACTTTCCGTGAAAACAATTTGATATGAAGACAATTTTTGTTTTTATTTATGGTTTTTTTAGCTCACCTGGCCCCCAAGTGATTTAAACTTTGTAAATGAGTTGACTGTATCAAATGAAACTCAGATGTTTGTTTATTTTGCTATCTTCTACAGACTGGAAAAAAACTGCACATAAAAATCCAAGTAAGTTTTTAATTTTCTGAAACGTATACTATATTTAACTTATATACTAGTATATATCTAGTTCCTGCCATGCCTTAAATTTTTCCTAGACGTTGCAGTTTGTCTGTACTCATAGTAACTTTTGAGGTGTAAACACAGCCATATTTTTCAATTCCTTATAATGAACCTTAATTGGTTCCTGATTGAACACACAAAGTTTACACAGACATGACAGAAAACAACTGATAATAATTTATTTTATATGTTTAGTAGTAAATACGCTTTATCATATATTTCAACAGACGAGTATTATATTATATGAACTGTTTTCTGATCCATAGCACTGGGTTACCTTCAGTTCTACTTTTGTCTTGTTTCAAAGGCCTTAAAAGAACTGCTCAATTACTTATCCGAAGCACCATGGGTACCTTACATTTTGCGTGCTGTTGTTTTAATAATATTTTGTTTATTATTGTATTTATTTGTGTGTTTTGTATTTTTATAGTTGCATTTAGCATGTTTAGTGTGCCAAAAAATATGAAAACTTGACGTTCGTGATGTCGCATACAATATGAAAACTTGACATTCATGACGTCACATACCAAACAATGTCGTCATTAAAAAAATTGACCTTTTTGAGGAAAATTTTTCTTAAGCAAAAAAAAAAAGTAGGGGTGAGATAAAGGGTATGCGATATAAATGATATAGGGTGCGCTTCAAAGTTGCGCGATATTGATTTATCAGCAGGCTATTTATCAAATATGCAAAACTACTGTATTTACTACTAAACATATGATAAATATATTTATTTATTTTTTTATAGTTTACTTCCACATATCAGTATATATTAACTTACATTCATTTTCTCTTTTGATTGCTATTTATAGAAAGATTGTGAGGTTTTAATTTTTCTCAACCGGATTTTGTACATCATCAGGATTTTATTATTTGTTTCATCCTAATCATGCTAATGAGTGTTGTCTAGCCATTAAAAACATGTTGATCCCAATAAATAACTGGAGCATTCTTAAAGTGTTGTTGTTGTACATATATGTATAAATAGAATCTTCTACAGTATTTTTTGTAAATTTTATTTAAGTTGTTTATAATGATGATTTTAATTTTTCAACAGATTGAGACTTCAAGTTTTGTGTATCAATGAAATGCAAATTCACTGGTTTGAGCATGGTGACAGTCAGCATTGTTGTAAAATCTGCTGCACTTTTCTCAATCCACTGGTATGCATAATACAGCAAAGTTCCATAGACGATTGGTGGATTAGCAGAACAGAAAATCATGCTGGAAATGAACATCATTAGCAAAAGGCTACAGCTTCATGTACATGTACAGTAGATGCATTTTACTTGTTAATAAAAGTAAATGTCTCAATTGGATTTTTTGGAAAATGACGCTTTCAGCGGCATGTTTCCGATACTATTGACCTGAACTTCCATTACATTTCTTTGCCTACCGCGCTTGGTTCATATTTACTTTCCATTACATTTCTCTGTCTACCGCACTTGGTTTTGTATTTACTATTTTACATACAAACTGGAATCTGCTTGTATTATCATTATTGTGTAGTAATCAACCGGGAACCAGTTTACATACTTTATTTACAGAATAAAACATTTTGACCTGTTCATATGTTAATTGTTACCACAGTTGTATTTTGAGCTTTCCCTTAGTTATATTTTTCATATTTATTCAAGCTTTCGCTTTTAACGTAATAAACAAATAGATCCGTATTGACATGGTTCTGGACTTTTCTAGACAAAATAGTTCTCCTAAATAATGTCAGCCTTTCTTACCCTTTCCACTTAACAACCATTAAGAAAGTATTAATCAGAATCATCTTGACATCCATTGGATAGATACTGGTCTTTATCCAGATTTACGAAGTTTTGAATAATCGGAAATTAATACCAACGCAGTGCGTATGAATCATCTGATGACACAGGGTCTCCGCTCCTTCTTATTACCAAAAAGATCGAAGTGTACCAACACGATGTTGTTAAGATACTCATAAATCTATTTTTATAACTTTATTGATTATGTGAAGTAAAACTAAAACATTGTAAAAACAAAGATATATAATTAATCAGGGAAAACTTGATAGTCTTTTCATTTTACAAACAATTGCCTTTATTATAAGAAAATATAATGTGTCCGTGTTGGTCCACTTTCTACTGGTTATAAGACAGAAGTAAGTACCGACTCAATCTTTGTTTACAAAGTTACAACAGTCTGTAACAGACTGAATCTGTATGACATGTGAATAAGTTATCGATATCGATGCTGGGTTTAATGGTCCACTTTCTACTGGTTATAAGACAGAAGTAAGTACCGACTCAATCTTTGTTTACAAAGTTACAACAGTCTGTAACAGACTGAATCTGTATGACATGTGAATAAGTTATCGATATCGATGCTGGGTTTAATACAACGGTTTGAGAGAGTGCCGCCGCTTTATTGGGGTATCAGGTCTGTTCGCGCCCAATATACTTTCGCACCCTAAACGTTCGCACCTCGCACGTTCGCACCCAAGGTCCGTTCGCACTCTACAGGTTCGCGCCCAATTTTAATTCAAATTCGAGTTGAATAATTGGAAAATCATGATTGTTGTTTTTAATTGCTTTCGTGTAAATACTGAATGTATTTATAGCTTGGTATGAGTAAAAGATTGAAGATTTTAAATGAAAAACACAAAAGATAATTGTTTTTAACAGCTTGGTCCCTTTGATCTGAAATAATGAAACAATACACTATTATATATTACTATACATTATAAAATTTAATCAACACACAAAAAAAAAAAAAAAAACGTAGTCAGAATCTCACTTCATTTTGAAACAATTCAATGAAACAAAAGTTATAGCAATACACTAACCAAAACATGATAAACAGTTATTCAACACAAAATAAAACGTTGACAGAATCCCACTTTATTTAGAAAGGAATATAATTTTTTTTAACAATACACTATCCAAAACATGATTAAGATTTATTCAACACAAAAAAAAATGCTGTCTTACTTTATTTTGAGACCACGAAAACAATTATACTTATAAGAATACTACTTGCCAAAACTTGATTACAAAGTTATTAAACACAAAACCAATTAAAATTGGGCGCGAACATGTAGGGGGCGAACGGACCTGGATTCATTTATTGGCGGGGCGGGAGAACAGATTTGAAGCTCTCTACGTTTGATGCGTGCAAAACAGTGTCGTCTAGCTGATTCGGTGCGATCACTGTCTTACAAAGGATGAGTTTGAATTTTGTACGGTGTTTTACTTGATGGAATGTCAATACACTCACAGTTAGAGTTATTCTTCACTTGCTTTTCCACAATAATTGTTGCGTGGTATTCTTTGAATTTCTCGGCAGTTATGGTTCTCTTCGGTCATGCTTTTTAGAGGAATTCATCTAGTTCAATAGCGTGAATCAGCCCCTCAACTACTTTTCACATAAAAACTAACTTTGGCTTCAATGCCTTGTTCGTCCTTGTCTGGAGATCTTGTTGTAGTTCCAGTTTGGCAAGCATTTTGGAGACTTATCCATCCTATCTTGACTTGTAATTTCTGGTGATAAATTTTGCCGCTTGACATGTTTATTTTTGTTACCGGGTAGGGGTTGCATACTATGGCTCCATATTAAATTATGAGATCAATTCCTAAAGGTCTAGTTCATTATCCAATCTGACACAAATTTCAATAACTGGAATGCCACCCAAGTTGAATATATGGTGACCCACTATAACAGCATATTAATTACTTGGAATTGTGTTTAATACCATGATGGTTCAATGGCATAAACTTAAATGGAGACAAAAATTTGACATGAAAGATTGTGGATTAGTGTAAAATAAAAAAAACTAGCTTTACTATGATATATGATTAAAGAATGAATATCAATTATATGGGTCATGGGCAGAGTTGTTATAAAATATCAATATGGCAGAGAATGGTTTCAAGTTTCATATAAAGTGACCTGACTGACATGAAATAAAAAATCAAAGGAGTATCCCTATTTGTCTAATCTTCAAGGTGAAATAAAACAAGTATAACAATAGTATGCTATTGTGTAAATCTACAGAAATAGAATTTGCTTCAAGTAACAGAAATAACTGTCACTAGTAACTTATTTAATGAGTATGAGGGTAATCAGTCCTATAACATATGACCTCGGGAGCATTATTTATTATATCTATTTACTGTTCTGATAAAAAAAAAATACTATCAATGTGCCACACTTTGCATTCAAAAAAAAAATAAAAAAATGAAAATATCAGTATAAAAACGTTAAAAATTGAATGAGAATGCGAAGTCATATGTTATAGGACTAGTGGGGTATAAGAGCTTGTTACAACAGGCTCTTCATATTTATTTGGTTTGAAAAGGATACTAGTAGTCTGTATTCTTGATTTAGAAAATTGTAATTGCAAGAACAAAATTACACATTACTTAGAATACTTTAGATCATTCAGGTAGTCTTTATTTAGTATGTACAAAAGAACAGCCAGTAGTCATTGGATATTGTAGATCATTTAAATAGTCTTGACCTATTTATTAGTACAATAGAACAGCTAATAATCATTGGATATTGTAGATCATTCCAGTATTCTTGACTTATTTATTTGTACAAAAAAATCAGCCAGTAGTCATTGGATACTGTAGATCATTCAGGTAGTCTTGACCTATTTATTTGTACCAAAAAAAAACCAGCTAGTGGTCATTGGATACTGAAGATCATTCAGGTAGTCTTGACTCTTGATCTATTCATTTGTACTAAAAAAAAAACCAGTCAGTTGTCATCTTCACTTCACACACACATATACGAATATCAATTATATGATAACGAGACATGTTGCAATGTTAAACTTATTAGGGTATGTGAAAATCAAGACTTGCATAAAAAATATCCCAATATTAGAGGCAGTGGCGTCATTTTTCCTCAGAACTTTCAGCTCTTTGATTATATCACAGCCATGTAACTCATATCAATAACTGGTGTATAAGTGAATGTTCCTCTGAAATTGTTCCAAACTTCAAAAGGAAGGTTATGATTGAATTTTGGGGCTATCATGGCTATGGCCCAAACCATTTAGGAATATGATTTTCATGTTTGGGGACAATAACTTGAGCAAAAGTCTATGGATCGTTATGAAATTGTACCACAGGTTCCCAACCAAAAAAGGAATGTTAGGATTGATTTAATTTTGAGGGTTAAATAGGTGCCGAAAAAAAAACTTAAACTATTATGCTGATTCTTACAATGTTGTTAGATTTTTGATTTTTATGCCCTACCTACGATAGTAGAAGGGTATTCTGTTTGCTGGGGTTTTTTTTCCTGACCGTCTGTCCTGCTTCTGGTCAAAGTTTTTGGTCAAGGTAGTTTTTGATGAAGTTGAATTTTAATCAACTTAAAACTTAGTACACATGTTCCCCATGATATGATTTTTCTAAATCAATGCTGAATCAAAATTTTGACCCCAATTTCACTTTCCACTGAACATAGAAAATCATAGTGTGAAGTTCAGGTTGAAGTTTTAGTTTTTTGTTGAAGGTACTTTTTGATGTAGTTGAAGTCCAACCAACTTGAAACATGTTCCCTGTGATATGATCTTTCTTATTTTAATGCCAAAGCAAAGGTTTGACCCTAATTTCACGGTCCACTGAACATGAAAAATTATAGTGCAAGTGGGGTATCACTGTACTATAGACACATTCTTGTTTACCTATAAATTGGTCCACAGGGTCCATATTAAACTTTGTTCTATTTTTTTAGCAAAAATTTATTTTATGGAGTTCCTTGGTATATAATACTGAATCTTACCATGCTTATTGCGTAGTTATATATTGAATTTTTATCAAATAGACTGTCCAAATTTATTTATATATGTATTTGCATTTTTTGTCAAGCCTGTGACTTTTGTTGTAAAAGCGAGACATAGCGATCCTACCATGCCTACATTCTGTGTCGGCGGGGTCCATGATTATTCACGCTATTGTTAAAGTTTTTGAAATTTTAACAACTTTCTTAAACTATCCTGGATTTCTACCAAACTTGGTCGGAAGCTTGTTTAAGATCATAAGATAGTATCCAGAGGTAAATTTTGTTAAAAAAATCCTGTGTATCAGCATTTTATTTATAAATGGTCTTTGTTTTTCTGCCAACAAACATCACATTCACTCTGTGGTTAAAGTTTCGAAATGTTTATATTCTTTTTTAAATATCTTGGATTTCTACCAAACTTGGATAGAAACTTGGATACAATCATAAGAATGTATCAGGAAGTAAATTTTGTACAAACAAAAATCCTGATTATCAGTATTAGAATTACTTATTTTTCTGCCAGTTAACAAATACATTCACTCTGGTTAAAGTTTTAATTTTTTTTTTATAAATTTCTTAAACTATTCTGGATTTGTACCAAACTTGGACAGAAGCTTATAAATTTTGTCATAAATTCTACTTTTTGTCTACAATATTTGTCAACTGTTTAACTATAATAGAATACGGTGTACAACACAGGCTCTTTAGACTTTTTATACGACCGCATATATTGGTATCACGTCGTCATCGTTAGCGTCATCCGAAGACGGATGGTTTCCGGATAATAACTTTAATATAAGTAATTAGAAATCAATAAAATTTTAACACAATGTTTATAACAACAAAAGGAAGGTTGTGATTGATTTATGGGGTTATGGTCCCATCGGTTTAGAAATTAGGGGCCCAAAGGGGCCCAAAATATACATTTATCTAGTTTCAGGACAATAAGTTGTGTATAAGTATTTCAATTATTCTGAAATTGTACCACAATGTCCATACCATTAAGTAGAAGGTTGGGATCTAATTTAAGGGTTATGGGGCAAACAGTCTAGGAATTAAGGGCCAAAAACAAGCATTTTTGAAGTTTTAGGACAGTAACTTATGTTTTACTGTATGGATCTCTCTTACATTGTATTTAATCTATTTAATCACAATCCAAATTCAGAGCTGTATCAAGCTTGAATGTTGTGTCCATACTTGCCACAACTGTTCCGGGTTCCACCTCTGGGGTCGTATAAAGCTGCACCCTGTGGAGCATCTGGTTTAAGTTTTTGGAAACACTTTAAACTATAATAGATACAAAGAGAGAAACAGTAAGTACCACAGCACTTATGTTGATAACAGTTAGAATCAGTCCGCATGTTATTATGAAGGCCTGTTGGTGACCTTCTGATGTTGTTTTTTTCAATGGTCGGGTTGTTGTCTCTTTGGCACATTCCCCATTTCCATTCTCAATTTTATTCAGTGATTCCCTATATAATCAACCAATTTTTCCCCAAAAAAGGGGGTCCGGGCCCCCTGAAAAACTCTCTAAATCCACCTCTGCTTGCCTTTATTAGTCTTGTACAAAGCTTTCTCGTGAAATTTAGCCACTCCTATGGTTTATCTACACATACCCAACACTTTTTAATTTGGTGTTGACTCAAATGTAGATTCTATTGATTTTTTTTGGCTTTAAAAATATGCTGCCAGACAGACAGACAGACAGACAGATTGTCAACTGACTCCATGTAGAAGTTATTTCCAATGAATGGTGATTTTTATCCATATTTTGCATTTTTGTTCTAGTTCAGTGATAATGAACGCCATACTAATTTCCAAATTGTACACAAGAAACTAAAATTAAAATAATACAAGACTAACAAAGGCCAGAGGCTCCTGACTTGGGACAGGCGCAAAAATGCGGCGGGGTTAAACATGTTTGTGAGATCTCAACCATCCCCCTATACCTCTAGCCAATGTAGAAAAGTAAACGCATAACAATACGCACATTAAAATTCAGTTGAAGAGAAGTCCGAGTCTGATGTCAGAAGATGTAACCAAAAAAAAAAAAAAAAAAAATGACAATAATACATAAATAACAACAGGCTACTAGCAGTTAACTGACATGCCAGCTCCAGACTTCAATTAAACTGACTGAAAGATTATGATTTCATCATATGAACATCAGGCACAATCCTTCCCGTTAGGGGTTTAATATCATACCATCATAACATATATGAGAAGAACATAACCCGTGTCATGCCAACAACTGGTTTTTGAGTCGAAGCATGACTGGAGCGGGCACCCTCTTAGGCAGTCAGTGGGCCCCCACTTATGAAAACTTCTGGATCCGCTACTGGCCAGAGGCTCTGGACTTGGGACAGACGCAAGAATATATGTTTACTGTTGAAAGACACTCGAGTATAATTAGATGGGTATTCGGGCCAGGGATTCGGTCTTCGCAGGGGATATGGAAGATAAAAAAAAATATTTTCCGGACCATAATACTGAGTACATGAATCATACGTATGTTCATAGCTATATGCGAATACTATTATAGTCCGACATACGCGTACCGGGTTGGACCATATGAGAATTATACTCGTTTGGTTATTTAATTTAGTACAATGTATGTATATACAACCCACCACCAGGACAATCCCCAACCCAACACAGGGGGGTGTTAGGAGACACAGGGCAGTCTGTTATTGTGGTAGAGGAAGCCGAAGAACTCGGAGAAAACCACCGGGCTTCTCGGCAGGAACAGACAAACCGATACACAGTTAGAAGTTAAGTTTCGCATTATGGCTCCTGTGAATTTTTTAAATATGAAAGTTTTTGTACAATAAAATTGATTTTTAGATAATTGAAGAATAATATAGCCTTCTTAGTGGGTTTATATGAACATTAAGATTGTTTTTAACATGTTTTATAGGCCATTTATATGATTGACAGTCCGTATTTTCCTATCCGTACCGTTCATAGGTCCATTCATTATTGTAGTGTTTATCAACAAAGATTTTGCGCTCGATCTTTTCAATTCAATTTTATGGAAAAACGAGCAGATAAGCATATAATTTTTTTGGGACCACTTGATAGATATAAACTTATGGATTCAGGAAAGGTATTACTGTAATTGATTGAAATTTTCCTTTAGACCAAATTTTGGAGACTTTTGTGACACGTTCACCCCCCTTTTTTGCTATATTTTGTATCTAAGAAATGCAGATTGTTGCCATGGTTACACCCAAGAGGGATTATATTTCACCCTTATGACCATTAGAAATCAAATCTATGGAAGATTCTCTTTCTATAAGTATATACATGCATAACACACATATAAAGCCTTCTTTGTTAGACAGGAGGGGAAAGAGGGTGTTTAAAAATTTTGAGTGTCAATTTTAAGTTTTTTTCCTAACTGTGTATTGCTACCTTAGATTGATCTCCAGGTCAAAGTCGGGGACCACTTTGACCAACCAAGGCCCCCAAAGTACCCATTCTAGTTTTATCTCCGGTCTAGGTCTCAGAGATGTGTGTGGGAGGGTAAAAATCACCCTACTAATGGTACTGAATTTCCAGCGCCCCGAGTCAGGATCGAACCCGGGACCTTCAGCACTGTAGCCATCGGTCTTAACTACTAGGCCACGAACCCATATTTGATGTCTACGGTGTTTTTAAGGTGGTACCTAACACTACAGGGAGATAACTCTTTAAAATCAGCTAAACGTTTTAATTACGTTGAATTGTTAATGATTGCCTGTTAAACATCTTGAGATATTTCTCTTCACATTTCCAATCACTTTGGTTCCGTTGAAATATCCCCTTCGAAAAACTAATTAAAACTAATTTACAACATAAATATGTATATCTTGTGGATACTATTTGTTTTAATAATACCAGCAACGTCCTTTTCATGTGCACAACTTGTAACACAAAATAAAAAGTCATACAGTTTTTCGTCTGAAATTGTTGACTAGAACATATTCCAAACAAGAACAAAATCAAAGTGAACTGCGGGGAATCCTATGCAACTGATTAGAGACATTTTTAACGGTGTTTGTACACGGATCAACACTTTGGAGTAAAAATTAACTCACCACAAGCCGAACAAACTTACCTTTGTTTGTTAATCAAGACTTCTATGTAAACGTGATTGGTATGAGATGTACATTTAAATTAATCTAATTGCTCTGTATTTGAAGCTTATCTATAATTGTTTAATTTACAATTTCAAGATAGGTAAAAGCACGAGAGCGACATTCAATCCCAAAAGTCGAAAATAAATTGACAACGGCATGGCTAAAATAAAAAAAGAAAATCAGACAAACGATAGTTCAAAAAAACAAAACACAGCAAAAGTAAGACTGAGCAAAACGAAAAAGCACAAGTATTTTTAAGTCCAACATTGCTGTTGACAAATTAATGGACATATGTTGTATCATAAAAAATACCAACTCATCAGGAACAGATGACACATACATTGTGTACTTTGCCGGACTTTACATGCAAATATTTTTGATTTTGTTGGAATTTGGTTCATGAACAGGCAAACAAACAATGATTGCTGTTATGATAGGTTATTTGTAAAAAAAAACCGGCGGTCGGTAAATCATTGTTTAAATGACACAAAGAGGATCAAGCAATGTTTGTAGTACATTTGTCTTTCGTTAATATGTTATGAAAGGAAACAAAACACTGCATCCTTACTAAAATCTAAACTTTTCAATAGACGTTTCAGATTTATCCGAGTACTTGCGAGTACTCGAGTATCATGATCGAGTATCCGAGTATTAAATTTCAGATGTTTTGACATCCCTACTTCTCAATGATCAAAATTAGTCTTTGTCAAAATGCTATATAACCAGTGTAATTTTTCTGATAACATGGTTGGTTCAAAGTTTCTGAAATTTTTATACTTTTGTCAAATGGTCAAAGTAAATACTTTGTCAAAATTTTATGAAAATTAAATGAGCCAAACTAATTTTTAGTGAAGGTGTTGGGTACCACGTACTTAAGAACTGTTCTAGATCTCAAATATCGTAAATATGACTGCTATATATACACCATATGCATAAGACATTTTAAACGACAAAAATAACGGCTTCATTTATGTACAATAAATCACAGGGACTCGGTTAACAGTTTTTTATCTATGTTTTTTTTTCATTTTTTTTTCGTATTTGCCTGTCTATTTGTATAACAATATTAACGTTTTTAACTTTGGCATCAATAGTATTGACAGTAATGGCTATGTTGTGTGTGTGTTCGGAAAGCGGGATTGGGAATTATTATCATCGTTTCTATAATTCTTTATCTTTTATTTTTTACCAATTCACTTTATTCTTTATCCTTTGATCTCTATTATATTTGTCCTAAACATGCGTGAAATATTTGCCACTGGTCATAGGCAACCAAAAAAAACCCCAATGAACGTATTCTTTATATTTCATCCTTTCTTTATTATGTTATCTATAGGTTTGGTCCCGCTCCTTACCTATTTTTGCACATTATTATCTCTATGCATGGAAGTATTATATGACGGTCAATATAATACTTCCATGCTCTATGTAAACCCCATTCATGTCCTGATAAATGTTGACTCATGCATAGCATGATATGTGGGACTTAAAATAATAAACATATTCATACAATAATTTACTAAATGTTTGGACTTAAAGATAGGTGTCAAAGGCCCAGATCATGTAATACAGTATGTCTTATAAAAATACAATAGCATTTTAATAATGATTATATATGTCGTGTACATGTTATTATTTTGTACAGGTTATGACTTGTACAAACATTTTATGCAAGTAATTACTTGTATGATGCCATCATGCAATGTATTACTTGTAAAAATACAATTGTACAAGTCCATAAAAAAAAAAAAAAAGATAAACACACAACAAATTGTCAAAAAAAAAAATCCAGAATAACAAACCCAAAGAGAGAAACTTTTGAATGAGAAGAAACACATATAACTAACAGATAGTGAGTTGTACAAGTTATTATCTTTTTCTCCACAAAAATTTTACAGGTAATTACTTGTACAATTATAGTTGTAAAGTAATGACTTGTATGATGGCATTACTTGTACAAATATTTTGGACAAGTAATAACCTGTACAAAATAATAAAATGTACACAACATATATATAGATATAGGAAGATGTAGTATGAGTGCCAATGAGACAACTATCCATCCAAATAACAATTTATAAAAGTAAACCATTGTAGGTCAATGTACGGCCTTCAACACGGATCCTTGTATATAAGTATATATATATATTTAACAATTTCATGCAACAGTTTTGTAATTCTCGGCCACGACTTAGTAATTCGTAGCCACGAATAAGTAATTCGTAGCCACGAATAAGTAATTCGTAACCACGAATAAGTAAATTGTGGCCACGGACAAGTAAGTCGTGGCCATGGAGAAGTATAAATCGTGGTCACGGACAAGTTAGTCGTGGCCACGAATTAGTAAAACGTGGCAAAGAATAACTTATCGTGGCCACGGACAAATAAGGCTTGGCCACGGACAAGTAATTTGTGGCCACGGACAAATAAGTCGTGGCCACGGTCAAATAAGTCGTGGGCACGGATAAGCAAGCCGTGGCCACGGACAAGTAAGTCTTGGCAACGGTCATGTGTCGTGGCCACGGACAATGCTACCATTAAGTGCAGAAAACTGACGTTAAATTGGAAACACGCGCACTTTCTAATTTTTCCTGCTTTCCTTGTTAGGTAAACGCTAACACACAAGTATAAATGCCGTGAGATTCCAAAATAATATTTTATAATTAACATAGGATATCAAATTTTACCCGGGGGGGGGGGGGGTATTGCCGCATTATACGTATATTCAACCCGAGTATGATTTTATTTAAGCAGTGATACAAGAGACAATACAATGGCTTATAGTTATGATACTAAAGTGTTCTTACTTTTTAATTGACTTATTGATGTGTATATTTTTGTAATATATGCATCATTTCGTTTTTGTTGAAAGCAGGACATTTACATTATCAAAGTGAAGGAAGGAACCCGCGAATGCAGTTCATGCCGTTCCTAACATGTTACGCTTGTGTCGACGTCAAATAATGTTAACGGACAACCTTGCAAGACATTTTCATTAATCTGTTTTTTTGTAGATAACCCTGTAATCTTAATAAAGTTTGGTGTACTAACTTCAACTTTTAAAGTACTTTTTATTGGTATAGTAATCAAAGCCGAAAAATAATCTTCACGAAATCAAATCTCAAAGGCATGAAAGTTTAACCGTTCGGACATTTCCGCAAGACATTGCAAACCTATTGTTTTAAATTGAATATGTAGCTCAATTTGTTTATTAATTTGAATTTTTGGAGCTTACATTTAGTATAAAACGATCGTGTTTACAATTCAATAAATTATATCTGTCAAAATTTTATTTTTTTAACTGAAATGTTTCAAGTGTCCAAACTAAATTTCCCCTGGGACATTTCCGTACATCATATTCTTTTCAAAATATCTATGCAAATTTAAAATGGAGTAAACCAATACTGAAATATATCACGTCATATTTCTGATCATAAGATATTATTCAGAAGTAAATTTTGTAAAAAAAAAATTCACTTTTTCCGTATTTTACTTATCAATGGACTTAGTTTTTAATTGTTCGAGTTTTATGTTTCGAGTTTGTTACATGGGACAACGCTAAGTAAACGTGTTTTCTGATAATCTGTGTCTTTCGAAGCCTAATAATATTATATTTTTTATTCTCTCTCTATAATAATGAGAAAATTTACGAAGCAATCTTTCTTTTCATATATAATTTGAAATATTAATTTCAGCATTTCTTAAAAAATTTCCCCGTCAATTAGTTAGTTAGCGCTATTTTTCGTGGTAGTAGCAATATCTAACGCATGCGTCCTAACATTTTTTTTCTCTAGAGCATATAATCATATATATTATAATAACCCAAATAAGCTTTCATACTATCCACGAGTACATTTTACCAATGTATATGGAATTTTTTAATTTAAAAGTATTGTAGATTTCATAAATGCATTTACGTTACTTGGTTTTTTTTCATAAACAAATATATGTATATTGTCGAGTTTTTATATTGTTTTGTGAAAATATATACATATACATTTTTATTTCGTCAACGTTAGAGTAAAGCTTTCATTCATATTATATTAAATTGTATGTTGACTCTTACCGCATATATATATAGTTTTGCTTGTTTCCAATCGTTACCGAGGATTTTCAAAGAAGTATACAATTGGAAAATGGCCTGCAACATGAACAGTAATTTGGATATAACTGTTTGCTTAAACTTTTTTTGATAGATTGATATTTGCTAGACGTCCAGTGGCAAATATGCCATGTATATTCATGTAATCCCTCAAACAAAAAAAAGCCATTATCACTGATGAACAAGTATCGTGACATTTTTGTTTAGGGGACGGCTGAATCACACCGCCAGATGCAAGATTTCTTGCTGCATTGAAGACCCATTGGTGGACTTCGGCTGTTATGTGCTCTTTGGTTGGGTTGTTGTCTCTTTGACAAATTCCCCATTTCCATTCTCATTTTATGGTATGTCGGAATTATATTTATAAAGCATGTATATGAACTTGAACATTTGTAGTTGACCGAATGCAAAATAAATAATTTAAACCGCAGTCACATTATTATAAACCACGATCGCACTACGATCTGTGAAAAAATGCAAATTTTGACGATCGTAGCGCGATCGTGTAGATAGTAGTAAGGGCGCATCACGGTCGTGATGAGGTTTTCAAGATCGCGATGAGCTCTAATTGGCCAACACTATGGATGAAACGTTATTAATTAAAAGATTTATATAGAAAAAGGAGGGGGTTCCAACCCTCGGAAAATCAGCCCGTGTTCCGTGTTTTATTGCAGCCTATGTCTTTTGGCTTCTAGTTCCCCGTAAGAAGAATGTGAGGACATATTTTTTTGTATAAAAATTGATTCCCCAACGTAAGCTGTTTCCTCTTTGGGAAATGACAGAAAAACTGCATGACAGTATTATGCATGTTATTACTTTGTTTGGATAAAGAAAATACATTCACATACACTGGTTATGATATAGATATGTAGGAAGATATGGTATGAGTGCCAATGAGACAAATCTCCACCCAAATCACAATTTTTAAAAGAAAACAGTTATAGGTCAAGGTACGGTCTTCAACACGGAGCCTAGGCTCACACCGAACAGCAAGCTATAAAGGACCCCAAAAATTACTAGTGTGAAACCATTCAAACGGGAATAATAAATAAATAATAAATACAATATTTATAGAGCGCATTATATAATAACAAAAATTACTCTAAGCGCTTCACATTTAAAAATATATAAAATACAAAAAAATACATAAAACATAGATTACAAAGCACTATCTTAAAAGAAGCAAACAAGCATATAAAAATTTATAATTTTTTTTTTAAAAGAAACGAAAAATGCATGTACCCTAAAATATATACAAAACTGTCTAAAACTAATGCAGTCAAATAAAAGTATATATAAAATCTACAAGAAATCCTTAAAAGCAGTCCGAAATAAATGAGTCTTGAGTTGCTTTTTAAAAACAACTAAAGAATTTACACTCCGTAAAGACGATGGCAAATTGTTCCAGAGTGTAGGCGCAGCCTTGTCAAAACGCCTCTCACCGTAGCTTTTCGTTCGAACGTCATTTGGAGGATGTAGGAGCATACTATTTTCCGACCTGAGGGATTTACTTGGCTTGTATGGCGTAATTAAATTTTGAAGGTAACTAGGAGCTTTGCAATGCTGTGCGTTGTACACATATAAAAGAAGTTTATATTGGCAACGGTAATGTATGAGTAGCCAGTGTAACGATATTAAAACAGGCGTAATTGAGTCAAATTTCCTTTTTCGTGTTATCAAACGTGCTGCTGTGTTTTGGATCGCTGCAATTTACTGATAATTTTTGGTGTTAGTACCGTACAACAATGCATTGCCATAGTCCAGCCTTGATGTAACTAGGTAGCACACTAGTGTTTTACAGGCTTCAACTGAAATTAAAGATCGAATTCGACCAATATTCCGAATTTGGTAAAAACAAGCCTTGGTGATCGCACTGGCTTGATGTTCCATACTGATGGTTTTATCAAAGTACATTCCCAGATTTTTCACACAAGAAACTTCGCTTAACACTGTTCCATCAAATGTCAGACGAAAATCTGAAAGATGTTTCAATTGATGTTTTGGTGCAAAGATTATTAATTCTGTCTAGCAACGATCTAGTCTATATAAAAAAACAAGAAACGAGAAACACTTATGAACCACATAAATAGACAACTACTGAACATCAGATTCCTGACTTCGGACAGAATGTCTTTATTTAATCAACCCATAAACCGTATCAAATACTCGGTATACGTCCTTAGTATCGCTTTATTGTACTTTTTTTGTTATTCTAATAATTGAAATAAAAGGAGACTGGGATAATAAAAAAAAAAAAAAATACAAGTTAACAATTTTTATTCGTACATTCATTCATGTGCCTACTCCGGGTTTTGATATGAAGTACTTAGTCAGTGATTGGGAATCAATTTTTAGTAGCAGAGTGCTTGTTCAATTCATCAACAACAAAAAAAGAATTTTAGTCCGACATAATGATTAACAAAAAGATCTTAGTTATCTTTTCGGATTTCAGAAGTAAAAGTCGATGATTTTTATAATAAAAAAAAAAAGAATCGTAGAATTATACTCATTAGATCGATAAAAAGCAGAATAAATCTAAAATGGTTCAATAATTTGCATTATGTCCGGTGCCAAGTATTTCACGTATGATAAGGAAGATCAGGACGAAAACAAATTAACAATGAATACAATAGATCTGCATTGAACGCCGGGGAAAATAGCATTATAACTGGGCACCTACCTCGGGTAATTACGGACCATCAAACAGTTGTTTCAGAGGTTCTTCAAAATACAAAAAATTGTATGGCACTCTCATCATGAGGCATCAGATTTCACGTCTCATTTCTGAATTTAAACATCACACACATTCAAAAGGACGACCCGCACTAGCAATGATTTGATTGTCCGGAGTAAACGGAAATTATCATGGGGGTTTAAATTTATTGACGAACAACATTATGAACATATACAAAAATCGAATCTATAGTATGCAGCCATGCATATGCAATCATGTTTGTTTCATTTGACACGGTAGATAAAAAGGCAGCAAAAAATGTCAATATTTACGTCTTCGTTCATAGCAGGCTCTATGGTGACCGTTGCGCATATATTAGATTCTTGGTTGCTGTAGTGAGATGAGAAGGGAGTTTGCATGCATACAAACGCCAGTGGACACAAACCGCTGCTCAAACATAAAGTTCAATATAAAAAAGAAGATGTAGTATGATTGCCAATGAGACAACTCTCCACACGGGACCAAATAACACAGAAAATAAACATCTATAGGTCACCATACAGCCTTCAACAATGAACAAAGCCCATACCACATAGTCAACTATAAATGGCTCAGAAATGCGAAATGTAAAATAATTCAAACGAGAAAACTAACGGCCTCATTTATGTACAAAAAATCACAGGGACTCGGTTCGGAGATTTTTATCTATGATTTTTCAATCTTTTTTCGTATTTCCTGTCTAATTGTATAACATTATAATAATAATTATACGTAAAGACGTCGCGTACGGTGTTGGTGTTAGTTTTGGTAACGTTAGTTTGACGTTATTTTTCATGCATTGTATAAATAACGTCGTACTTTTTTCATTTCGTGCAGCTCAATCATACAGCATAATTTATATGAGCGGTTTGCTCGACCTGCTACGTATAGAACCGAAATGCAAAAGCGGCACATATTTTTTTAAGTACGGTTAAATTAAAACAGAAAAAAAAATAGTATTCCCTTGGAGCAAAGATATTTTCTCTTTCTTTTGATTGAAACTGGATATTTAAAAAAAAGTTTAAACCACTGTCTTTTCTGCTGCTTTTTCTTTTAGTTAAAACATATTTATTTATAGTGCATTGGGAAAGACGCTATTACAACTTATATTAATCCGTTTCCACTTTGAGGGTGCGAGTGCTTCCTTGTAGCCTTAGCCTGCTCTTTTCGAAATCTAAAAGGGTGACTTTTACGTGCAAGAAATATTGCTCTCTCTTAACACGGGTCAGTCATTTATCGTCCCCTTCCGACGGACTATCATTGTTTTACAAGACCATCATACTCGCAAATGGTGTCAAGGGCTTATTCTTTTGTCCGCTTTTGATAAGTTCCGAATAAAAATTTTATTAGTTGAATCGTTTGTTTCATCGCATGTATCAAATGTTAAAAGAATCGATAGTTGAAAGCAAATTCAAAATTAACCGCAATTAATAAAATTAATTTAATCAAATTTGCCAATTTCAATAACAAAAGGAAATTTAATCTCAACTATGAACAAGAAAATAGATGGGCGCAGATACTTTTAGAGAAAAACTACTAGGGGACACTTTAGCGCAGACATTACAGCCCATTTTATCGCAGGATTAATCCGTTCAGCTGTATTTTCGATAGCCCATTTTAGCGAAAACTTTCCTAGTTGAATAATACTAAAACCACGAGCATTAATTTATGCTGGCTTATCATTAAAGTTGTATGTATATATATATGTGTTCACTTTGGTTCATCATGGAAATAAAAGTAATTCTATAGTTGTCACTCAGCTATTTACGTTTTTCTTGATACTATCATCAAATTGCAAACAACAACATATATAAAAATACAATGTTTAGACGAATGTGCACCACAATCTAGACATGATAAAGAGAAAAATCAGTTCCAACTGCAACTTAATGAACAGTATTGTACAGGCCGGGGGTATACCCAGAGCCCATTACGTATGTTCTCTGGAATATAAATTCCAGGCTAGAACGGAGTTTTAAAATTTGATTTTAAAATTTAAGTGTTTTATTTTAATGGACATGATATTTTTTAAATTGTGCTGTCTTGCTTCTATTTAAAAAAAGATTTGATCATTAATCATTAAAATAAAATGGATTAAAGCATTGCTCTAAAATTGGCATTGATAATTTCCATTTTCTCTCGAATGGGTTACAACTTTTGGGCTAATATGGGCTTTACTTTGGCGCTAAAACGTTATATTTTTCTCTAAAATGTCCTACCAATGCGCTAAAAACGACGTCGGACCCCAAATTTGATACATTCAATATGAAATCTTTCTTTCATATGCCTCAACAGAGAAAAAAAAAACATTTTAATATGGACAAATCGACAAAAAAAAATAATTCAACAATATACATAATGAACATTGCTTTTTAAAAGTAACTTTCTAAATTATGTTTCAGACAAACTTAAAAAATGCATTTATTTATTTTTTTTTTTTTTTTAATTTAATTTAATTATTTTATACAATACACTTTCCAGTATTCAAATAATTGTATTGTACACTACTTTGTAATGTTTTTCACTGAAAACGTAGCATTGAGGTGTAATTTCCGGAATTTGCCGAGTATCACCGGAATGCCATGTGATAACGTTACGGAAAGGCATGTGATAACAATCGAAGCATGTGATAAACTTTTCATATCAGCCCGCTAAGCACCAATTCGAAAAATATGGAAAATACTTTAATTTAATGCTATTATCATACGGTAAAAATCATATGTTATTTAGTCTAAGTATATGATAATCTGTTATATCAAATTGATAATTTGTTATATCAAATTCATAATCTGTTATATCAAATTCATAATTTGCTATATCAAATTCATAATTTGTTATATCAAATTCATAATTTGTTATATCAAATTCATAATCTGTTATATCAAATTCATAATTCATTATATCAAATTGAAAAAAGTTAATTAGCATGGCACGTAAAGGCTTCCGTAATTTGCGACGTAAGGCACTGCATGTCAAGTTTTACAGAACGTAACGTCAAAACATGTAAAAAAGCATGGTGTGACATTATGACTAGACAAAAGTAGTCGCTGACTGTGTCGTTAATACTTCCGACATGTGATCGAAAATAGGTTCAACAAAATCCCTGAACAGTAGATTTTAATGTTATATAGTATTTTTTGTGCTATTATAACTTCGAATTTCCCCCCTCCAAAACTGTATAATATGACTAATCATACTTGTAACAAAAATGTAAAAAAAACGGCGTTTTGTGACATTTTGACTAGACAAAAACAAAAAGATCGCGTTTATTTCTTTTTTAATATTTTCTCTTAAAACTTCGACACAATTTTTTTTCATACACTTAAAAAAGTAGTTTTCACATTTGAATAACATTTCATATCGTAGAAATGACTGCAACTGCCTATTAATTTTCATAAGAAACTTAGCTTGATAAATACGCCAAAACGTCAGAAAACGGCGAGTGTGACATTTCAACGGATTCAATAAAATTAACAAGTTAGGACATAATTTAAACAATATTTACTAATTGAAGACATAGAAAGTTGTATATTTATTGTATAATTTTGACACAAGAAGGGTGGATATGTAAATTGTGGTTTGGATCTGCAGCATTCGTTCGAATTTTAAAGAGCTCCAAAATATATGCGAGATTTGGGTTTTGTGACAGAAATACAAATTTCAAAAAATCAATAATTCTGCCACGATCTTTTGAAATGTTGTAACAAAACATTTTATTTTATTTCCTTATTATATACGGAATAAAAATGTATATCATTTTCGTGATAATCTATTTGAATTACCTTTTAAAATCACTCTTAACTTCACCCCTATCCTTATTTTTTTTCTATTTTCGGCTTGACCACAAAACGAAGTGAACTTTTCGTCCTGGTCAGACGCGTCCAGTTAACGATGACGTCATAAATTAAACATACACCATTTACACCAAAGACTACTCTTGCTAGGAGTACAACTTTTTTTTAATAAGTTTAAAAAATGAAAAGAATAACTTCAAAGCAACGCTGATCATATGTCGCGGTGTTACTTGTCTACACGCTCAAAATCAGTGTTTTTAGGGATCATTCGAGTAACAAAATGAATAAAAGTATTGATTTTAAGGCATATTCCATTTCTACTTTTAATTACGCACATTTTGATATATACATTTATATAGTTATCAATTCCGAAACTTCTAACAAATGCAATAAAGGCGAACTGGAAAGCAAACCCCGTATTAACACCAACACCGTACGCGACGTCATAATGTAATACAAAACGACAGGAAATACGAAAAAAGATTGAAAAAACATAGACAATTTTTTGCTTGTTCCCAATCGTTACTGATGATTTTCAAAGAAGTATACAATTGCAAAATGGCCTGCAACATGAACAGTAATTCTGATTTAACTGTTTGCTTAAACTATTTCTGATAGATTGATGTTTGCTAGACGTCCAGTGGCAAATATGTCATGCATATTCATGACGTCCCTCAAACAAAAACAAGTCATTATCACTGAACTAGTATACATTTTTGTATAGGGAACGGCTGAATCACGACGCCGGGTGCGGGATTTCTCGCTGCATTGAAGACCCATTGGTTACCTTCGGCTGTGATGTGCTCTTTGATCGGGTTGTTGTCTCTTTGACACATGTCGGAATTATATTTATAAAGCATGCATGAACTGGAACATTTGTAGTTGACCAAATGCAGAATAAATAATTTTATGTCGCAATCACACTAGGCCATGATCGCGTGAAAAAAATGCAAATTTTGACGATCGTAATGCGATCGTGTAGATCTTAGTAAAGTCGTATCACGTTCTTCTTACGACCTGACTACGTTCGTAAGTAACGACCATATGATCATTGTCATTTTCACATAAGATATGCAAAAGCTCTCCAGGTTTTGTTTGTCTGTATGTAATTTGGACCTCTTGTCCTTTTTCTCTCATGGCTCAACCATGCTTGACACATTTTATATCATTCACTAAAACATCGTCATTTGAGCTAGATGGACCAGTGATAGGTTGTGATTCAGGTTGAATTAGTCGGTCCGATATCTATGCTGAATCAGGATTCGTTAATACCAGACAGTGAAGTCATAAAACTTTTTTTTTGTACTAATATTCCCAAATGCTGGATTTCATGTTTCGAGCAAGATTTTTGTGCTCCGAGCACTCAGCAAAGTTTTATGACTTCAAGGCCAGAGCTCCCTCTGCCTCTGCCTCTATTGATTTTGATGGCATGACTGTGCTGTTTCCTAAAAATCTACGTATTAATCAGAAATAGATCGAATGGAACAGTATTGATATGGAACATTATCGGTCGTCCCACTGTCTTTATCGCACCGCGGGTAAATTATCACGTTGTGATTGGTTTAAAGCCGTCACGTGGTGACCCCCTATGAGACCGTAGGGGGTTGGTAAATTTCATAGGGGGTTCATGACGCGTTAATAGTGACGTCATCTATTAATGTTGTTGTGTTTTTTTTGTTTATTTTTCAACAAAACGCAGCAGAAAAAGTCTAGCGTGCGATAAATTCGTTATACGGTTAACTACTGACCCCCTATGAATCCATAGAGGGTGAATAAAATCCATAGGGAACTCGGCCTCCGGCCTCACCCCCTATGGATTTTACTAACCCTCTATGGATCCGTAGGGGGTCAGTAGCGAACCATATAACTTATAATATCACTCTGTTCAGCTCTTAATATTATTCCGTATCATGTCTTTGTGACGTCAAATACGTTGACCCGGCCTTAATAACGTTGACCCGGACATATCAGCGACGTCATAATGTTTGAACCGACGTTAATAACTTTGACCCGAACTTATCAAGTCATCTTTTGTGTGCTTGTGAAACAAAGAAAACACTTCCGAAACACGCAAATATAACCCGATAAATCGATTATCAGATTATCTGCATATTGATATTGTAAAATATCAGCTGCTTGACATTATATGAAGGCTTTTTGATCTCGTTCGCTACGCTCACTCGACAAAAAGCTTCATATTATGTCTCGCAGCTGACATTTTATGATATCAACATGTAGATAACCTGATAATCGGTACCGATGATGACGTTGCTGAGAACGTTACATAAGGTCTTGCGGTCATAAAACTTTCGAGCACGAAAATCGTACTCAGACTCGAAAATCAATCAATCAAAATACTGGATTTGGTGTTTCGAGCACTAATTGTGTACTCCAAGTTCTGAGTAAAGTTTTATGACCGAGGACCAAGATCACGTGATCTATATCGCTTTTTGGCCCGGTCCAATATTTCCAATACGGACTGGCAATAAATCTGAATTACATGTAAACATATATTGTGACATTAATATTGTCAATTTAGAGACAAACAAACAAAATAGTCTGTATTTTAGGATGGACACACATATATGTTATCATATGTTCTGAAAAATTTGGAAAGCCAGAAGACAAAAAAAACCCAATTATTAAAACTTAGAATGAACATGCTTGTCGAAATATTATTTTCAAATCAAACAGAGAATAAATTAGTCATATGAAATGAGTGAGTGGTGAAAAATAATGTTTATCCTATTCTTGATCCAATGTATGTATATATCATAAACTTAGTCCTTTGTGCACGATTTTATCATTTTTTATGCAAATATATTGTATAATCGTCAATTTTTTCTCTCTGCCTGTTATGATTTAACAAATATGGCTGCTTATTAAATGCCATGTTTTGAAGCAGAAGTTTACCGAATGTCATCATAAAGTAAACAAATAACAAAAAGTATGGATATTGAACATGTGTTTAACATGTACAAACAGATAATTGTTTATTTTAATGACAGATCCATACGTATTCCTGTGATCACCGAATTTTTACGAGGAGGGTTACGCTCAGGTCACTATGCATACGGAAAATATGTTGGCGAATTGCTTCCTGGAAGCAAGAAATTAAAAATAAGTAAACTTCTTCTAAATGTGGACAAATTAAAGAATTTTCCTCAGAAAAAAGTATATGTACATAAGTTGTATAAGTATAGATTATAACATGCCCTTTTCCATATTGGCCCTGGTATCATCCCGAGACTCTCATATCGGCCTCGAGGCTTATAATCTTATGTGTGTTATAATCTTTTTATCACATGTTTAAGTGCTGCAGAAAAGAGAAAAAAAGGTCAATTATAACAATTTAATGATACATAAAAGGTAAAATCTTGAGCAATTTACCACAAACGTGTCGTTAAGTATGCAATGACGTCACGTCATTAGGAACAGGGCACAATATCAATATCTCTTTTTTGCCCGGGCAATTTTGAGGTTATTGCATATGCAAAACCTAAGGTATTCATAACAAATATGTGATAATGAAACTTTCCATATAGTCATAAAAGACATATGCATATTTTTTTTAATTTTGAGGTTTCTTATGACTTTAAATATTTATATTACCATAGTATGTTAGTTTTCTCATTCTTATTGTTTTACATTTGTCAGTTTGGGGCCTTTAATATCGACTATACGGTAAGGGCTTTCATTGTCAAAGGCCATACGATGATCTATAGTTGTTAATTTCTATGTCATTTTGTTTCTTGTAGAGAGTTGTTTCATTTTTTTTGGCAATCATATTACATATTTTTAAATCAATTTTAATATTTTTTTATTTTTTTTTTTTAGAGCAAACAGGTACAATTCTTCATTTATCCTCTTTGTAAATACCCTGTAATCATCATTTTTTGGGGCGAATGGAAGAAAACAACATTAATTAACTATATACCTGTGTTTACCAGTAAAATGGCGCAAATGAAATATGGTTTGTGGCGCAAATGAAAGATTTTTTTGGCGCAAATGAAATGCCAATTGACGCAAAAGCAAAGCACTGATTAATACATATTGAAAAACAAAAATACCAGGTGAACTATATAGGCTCCTTAGAACCTGTAGAAGCCACTTTTTAAATGTTATCATTACTATTTACTTAATCTTGAATCAAACATTTAGGGCACTATATATGACTACCATTATTTATATACATATAATTTAATTATTTTTTTATAATTTTTTTTATTTAACAATTTGTACATTTATTTGTTGTTGTTGTTTAATTCATGTACTTATTTACAATGCATAGGGAAACAAGGATAGAAACCTGATATTGGTTGAGAATAGTACCCTCCTAAGTTCTATTTTAAGCTTGCTTCACTTTGAATATATATATATGAAATTGAAAATAAGATACTTTGAAATGTATACTTTACTGTGATTGAAGTCTGAGTTCTTTGATATAATTGATTCATAACATCTATATGATCTACAAACTAACAAAATTAAACATGTTTACCCCAAAAGGTACTTCCAAATTTTTATAAGACCGCACAGAATTTTTTAGGATTTTGTATAATGCTATGATGTTTTCGTCAGCGTCCGAAGACACATTTGGTTTCCAGACAACAACTTAAGTTAAAGTGAATGAGTCTTTATAAAATTTTAAAAGAAGGTTAAATACCATATAGGGAAGGTTGGGATTGAATTTGGGGGCTATGGTACCAACAGTTTATTAATTGGGGGCCAAAAAAAGCATTTTTGTAGTTTCCAGACATTAACTTGTGTGCAAGTGTATGGATCTCTCTCAAATTTCTAAACGATTAGGGAGGTGGATCATTTGACCAGTAATGCAGACATTATAGTTTGTTGACTGTTGTTACATTTATACATGTTTATACTTCTTCATTTTACTAATGAATCTTAATGAATTTATATTTAAATTTTATTCAATTTTTTGTCGAGCCTGCAACTTTTGTTGCAGAAAGCTCGACATAGGGATAGTGATCCGGCGGCGGCTACGGCGGCGGTGTTAGCTCACTTCTTAAAAGCTTTATATTTTAGAAGGTGGAAGACCTGGATGCTTCATACTTTGTATATAGATGCTTCATGTTACGAAGTTTCCGTCAGTCACATGTCTAATGTCCTTGACCTCATTTTCATGGTTCAGTGACCACTTGAAAAAAAAGTTCAAATTTTTTGTAATGTTGAATTCTCTCTTATTATAAGTAATAGGATAACTATATTTGATATGTGCGTACCTTGCAAGGTCCTCGTGTCTGTCAGACAGTTTTCACTTGACCTCGACCTCATTTCATGGATCAGTGAACAAGGTTAAGTTTTGGTGGTCAAGTCCATATCTCAGATACTATAAGCAATAGGGCTAGTATATTCGGTGTATGGAAGGACTGTAAGGTGTACATGTCCAACTGGCAGGTGTCATCTGACCTTGACCTCATTTCATGGTTCAGCGGTTATAGTTAAATTTTTGTGTTTTGGTCTGTTTTTCTCATACCATATGCAATAGGTCTACTATATTTGTTGTATGGAATGATTGTTAAGTGTACATGTCTAGCGGGCAGATGTCATGTGACCTTGACCTCATTTTCATGGTTCAGTGGTCAAAGTTAAATTTTTGAGTTTTGGTCTTTTTATCTAATGCTATATGCCAACTATAGGTCAACTATATTTGGTGTATGGAAATATTTTATGATCTTTATGTCAGTCGAGCAGGTTTTATTTAACCGTGACCTCATTTTCACGGTTCATTGCACAGTGTTAAGTTTTTGTGTTTTGGTCTATTTTTCTTAAACTATAAGTAATGTGTCAACTATATATGTTGTATAGAAGCATTGTTAGCTGTACCTGTCTGCCTGGCATGGTTCATCTGACCTGGACCTCTTTTTCAAGGTTCATTGGTCTTTGTTTAGTTATCTTGGTTAATGTTAAGTTTATGTGACAGTTGTAATAAAGCTTAGCTTTATACTTAGGACTATCAACATAATATCAATGATTAGTATAGAAGGCGAGACATTTCAGCGTGTGCACTCTTGTTATATTAATTATAAATTATGAATTTTCAAAGGTTACTTCTTTTAATGTTTATTTATTTACATGTATGTACATCTCATCACCTAACAATATTTCTATTCTATTTTAATCATTTGTTATTGACTATTCAATCACTTTATTAGATTATGTAAATGTATGTGTATGATTTTTTGTTTATCATTATTATTAAAATTGTGTGGGATATTGAGGTCTCTTTGCTTGTCTTGTATTTCTCTGTTTAACACACTAGAAATGAATGTGCTTACAAATTGTGAACTGATTTGTGAAATTGCTAGTCGAAGATCTAAATTGTATAGTCAAACTTGTAGATCTACAATACAAATATTCAAAACATTATACAAAGCACAGCCTTACTTGTACATGTACTATACGGGTAATCAGAATATTATACATAGCACTGTCATTCTTATAGATGTATATTACCCAGAGTTTTCCCTAGAATTTCAAATAGCACAATGGAAATTAACATAACACTGGTCTGCCAAAAATTATAGCACCATGGCCTCTGTACATTTCATCATAAAATCAGCCAAGATAGCACCATGGTATCAAATATAGTAATAGGGTACCACAGTGCTTTAAGGCCCCAGGGAAAACACTAAAACAGTTAAACACGACATTATACAGCACACTGTCATACTCATATATGTACTTTACCAGCCGTCACAACATAATACAGGGCACTTGTCATTCCCATAGATGTACTTTACCAACAATCAGAACATTATGCAGGGCACTTGACTCAGGGGCGGATTTAGGCGGGGGCGTGGCGGGCGTGCGCCCCCCTAAGATTTGCAAAGCATGGGTTGTCTTAACTAATTTTAGTATTAGAAGAGACCATTCCATCTTTTTTAACATTCAAAGTATATAAAACAGTCAGTTCAACAGAATCATTATGATTACTAATCAACTGACCGGCTACGATTTATTTAATTCTATATATATTATATACTTCAAAGGAAGGTGTTAAACGCGTAGCTGCGTTTGGTGAAAAATAAAATAGGTTTTAAGCAGTTAAAGTACAAACAATTGTTGCATTGTATTTGCGGTTTTTATAATCAATTTCTTTGATAATCGAAGTTCCAATACATCACTAACCCTTACTCACTTTCGCAATTTCATCATGGCACGGCCAAAAAAACAGTCCAGGCTCAGACCAGGTGACTGATATTTTCTTAATGTCCTTAATGAAAGATAGAAATACTGTTTCAAGCGAAAGGTTAGTTTATAATTCGTATCTCTGTGTCTTTATATATGTCTTACTTGCAACCTGAAAATTTTGCAGAATTATGTACCACATTACATACATGGGATCCCCAGAAAATAAACACAACTTCGTAAATGCATCTCATTCTAATTTTGGTGGTTTGTGGCGAACACAGTATATATAAAGTCTGGCACGACCAGTAAAAACAGATATTATGAAAGAACGATTAAAAATCACGGCGAAAAGTAGAAATTTTCGTTTGCAAAATCTAATACTAGTATTGGTCAGGTGAGCTGTTGTGATCTGTCTCGTCTCACTTTGCTTCCATCGGTCCGCCCGTCTATCTGTCAACTCTTCACTTTTCCATCGTCTTAACCAAGTTTGTCGGGGCTGGTGTTATGGAGTGTTAAAGTAATTCTTAAGTGAACCGGTTTCATTTCACATTATCGAAACCATGTACAACTGGCTTAGACACATTGAATATCTGCAAACAAGGGTTATATATTTTTGTGATGTTTCTGTATTTTTGTCACAACTACCAGCACCATGTCTTGCAAGGATTGGTTGAGATATTTATTACCTGATATTGTAGATTGTTGTCAGGGTGGATTTATGCGGTTTCTGCTTGAAACTTTAATTTCTCGCTCAATTTACCTCACAATAGTTCGAAATATATCTACATTGCACCCCTTTAGAAGAATATTTGTCATATTTGTCTCTAGATCTCTTTCCATACAAGTTTCATTCTGGGAAAAAACCCCAAAACAAAATCAATCTTACTCTTACTAGTAGATATTCTATACAGGTAAAGAGAACATTATTCAGAGCACTCATACTAGTAGACGTACAATACCAGTAAAGAGAACATAATTTCACTCATACTTGTAGATGTACTATACCGGTAAAGAGAATATTATTCAGAGCACTCATACTAGAAGATACACTATACCGGTAAAGGGAACGTTATTCGGAGCATTCATATTAGTAGATGTACTATATCTGCAGAGTACATTTATCAGAGCTCTCATACTAGTATGTGTACTTAACTTGCAAAGAAATCATTTTTCAGAGAACTCATACTAGCAGATGTACTATACCGGTAAAGAGAACATCATTCAGAACACTCATACTAGTAGGTGTATTATAATTACAAAGAAAACAATATTCAGAGCACTCATACTACTAGATGCACTTCACCGGTAAACAATGGATACGAAAATATTATTCAGAGCACTCATACTAGTATATCCACTATATTGGTAAACAATGGTAAAGTGAACAATATTCAGAGCACCAATACTAGTAAAATACTCTTTTGGGGAAACATTTAACAGCCCAGCTTTTATTTTTAATCAGTTTTGATAATTTAATAATATCAAATTTATGTTTTTCATTACAGAAAACATTTTCAAAGAACCATTTAATTAGATAAGAAACATTCTGTTTGAAACAATTATATGTGGGAGTGTAGTCTAGTGTAGAGTCCAATGTTCATAAATATCAACCAAATTGAAAGGACAATATTTCCAACAAATCATTTGAAAATGTCTAAATTGATCACCGAAAATGACAAAAAAAATCATTTTTCAATCAAAATTTTTCTTGAATTTAGAAGGTTCGTGCCTTTTTCTTCATCTTTTATTTTTGTAAATTTTCATTGATAAATTTGGTATGGTTTGAAAGAAGAAATAATAAGCTATAGCCTGGTATATTTTACAAAATTTTAGGATAAATCATCTGACTGTGATAGATTTACTCTGACGCCATTTCTTTTGGTTAAGGTATCATTATTGTTACAGGATAAATCATCTGACTGTGATAGATTGACTCTGACACCATGTATATAGGTCACAGTATCATTATTGTTATAGGATAAATCATCGGACTGTGATAGATTGACTCTGACACTATGTCTATAGGTCACAGTATCATTATTGTTACAAGATAAATCATCTGACTGTGATAGATTGATTCTGACACTATGTCTATAGGTCACAGTATCATTATTGTTACAGGATAAATCATCTGACTGTAATATATTGACTCTGACATCATGTCTATAGGTAACAGAATCATTATTGTTACGGGATAAATCATCTGACTGTGATGGATTGACTCTGACACTATGTCTATTGGCCACAGTATCACTAGTGGTACAGGATAAATCATCTGACTGTGACAGATTTACTCTGACGCCATTTCTATTGGTCAAGGTATCATTATTGTTACAGGATAAATCATCTGACTGTGATAGACTCTGACACCATGTCTATAGGTCACAGTATTATTATTGTTACGGGATAAATAATCTGACTGTGATAGATTGACTCTGACACCATGTCTAAAGGTCACAGTATCATTATTATTACGGGATAAATCAACTGACAGTGATAGATTGACTCTTACTCGATGTTTATAGGTCACAGTACCATTTTGTTACAGGATGAATCATCTGACTGTGATAGATTGACTATGGCACGATGTCTATAGGCCACAGTACCATTTTTGTTACAGGATAAATCATCTGACTGTTATAGATTGACTCTGACACTATGTCTATAGGTCACAGTATCCTTATTGTTACAGGATAAATCATCTGACTGTGATAGATTGATTCTGACACTATGTCTATAGGTCACAGTATCATTATTGTTACAGGATAAATCATCTGACTGTGATAGATTGACTCTGACACTATGTATATTGGCCAAACTACCATTATTAGTACAAGATAAATCATCTGACTGTGATAGATTTACTTTGACACCATTTCTATTGGTCAACGTATCATTATTGTTACAGGATAAATAATCTGACGGTGATAGATTGATTCTGACACCATGTCTATATGTCACAGTATCATTATTGTTACGGGATAAATCATCTGACTGTGATAGATTGACTCTTACTCCATGTTTATAGGTCACAGTATCATTATTAATACGGGATAAATCATCTGACTGTGATAAATTGACTGTGACACTATGTATATAGGCGACAGTAGCATTATTGCTACAGGATAAATCACCAGACTGTGATAGATGGTTTCTGACACTATGTCTATAGGTCAAAGTATCTTATTGTTACAAGATAAATCATCTGACTGTTATAGATTGACTCTGACACTATGTCTATAGGTCACAGTATCCTTATTGTTACAGGGTAAATCATCTGACTGTGATAAATTGATTCTGATACTATGTCTTTAGGTCACAGTATCATTATTAATACAGGATAACTCATCTGACTGTGATAGATTGACTCCGACAGTATGTCTATAGGTCACAGTATCATTATTGCTACAGGATAAATCATCTGACTGTGATACATTGACTCTGACACTATGTATATTGGCCAAAGTACCATTATTGGTAAAAGATAAATCATCTGACTGTGATAGATTTACTCTGCCACCATTTCTATTGGTCAAGGTATCATTATTGTTACAGGATAAAGCATCGGACTGTGATAGATTGATTCTGACACTATGTCTATAGGTCACAGTATCATTATTGTTACAGGATAAATCATCTGACTGTGATAGATTGTCTCTGACATCATGTCTATAGGTGACAGTATCATTATTGTTACAGGATAAATCATATGATTGTGATAGATTGACTCTGACACTATGTCTATTGGCCACAGTACCACTAGTGGTACAGGATAAATCATCTGACTGTGACATATTTACTCTGACGCCTTTTCTTTTGGTCAAGGTATCATTATTGTTACAGGATAAATCATCTGACTGTCATAGATTGACTCTGACACCATGTCTATAGGTCACTGTGTCATTATTGTTACGGGATAAATCATCTGACTGTGATAGATTGACTCTTACACCATGTCTATAGGTCACAGTTTCATTATTATTACGGGATAAATCATCTGACTGTGATAAATTGACTTTGACACTATGTGTATAGGCCACAGTACCATTATTGCAACAGGATAAATCACATGACTGTGATAGATTGACTATGACACCACGTCTATAGGCCACAGTGCCATTTTTGTTACAGAATAAATCATTTGATTGTGATGGATTGACTATGACACCATATCTATAGGCCACAGTATCATTATTGTTACAGGATAAATCATCTGACTGTGATAGATTGATTCTGACACTATGTCTATGGGTCACGTTATCATCATTGTTACAGGATAAATCGTCTGACTATGATTGATTGACTCTGACATCATGTCTATAGGTGACAGTATCATTACCGTTACAGGATAAATCATCTGACTGTGATAGATTGACTCTGACACTATGTTTATTGGCCACAGAAGCACTAGTGGTACAGGATAAATCATCTGACTGTGACAGATTTACTCTGACGCCATTTGTATTGGTCAAGGTATCATTATTGTTATAGGATAAATCATCTGACTGTGATAGATTGACTCTGACACCATGTATATAGGTCACAATATCATTATTGTTACGGGATTAATAATCTGACTGTGATAGATTGACTCTGACACCATGTCTATAGGTCACAGTATCATTATTATTACGGGATAAATCATCTGACTGTGATAGATTGACTCTGACACCATTTCTATTGGTCAAAGTATCATTATTAATACAGGACAAATCATCGGACTGTGATACATTGACTCTGACACTATGTATATTGGCCAAAGTACCATTATTGGTAAAAGATAAATCATCTGACTGTGATAGATTTACTCTGCCACCATTTATATTGGTCAAGGTATCATTATTGTTACAGGATAAATCATCGGACTGTGATAGATTGATTCTGACACTATGTCTATAGGTCACAGTGTCATTATTGTTACAGGATAAATCATCTGACTGTGATGGATTGTCTCTGACATCATGTCTATAGGTGACAGTATCATTATTGTTACAGGATAAATCATATGATTGTGATAGATTGACTCTGACGCCATGTCTATAGGTCACAGTATCATTATTGTTACAGGATATATCATCTGACTGTGATAGATTGACTCTGACACTATGTCTATTGGCCACAGTACCACTAGTGGTACAGGATAAATCATCTGACTGTGTCATATTTACTCTGACGCCTTTTCTTTTGGTCAAGGTATCATTATTGTTACAGGATAAATCATCTGACTGTGATAGATTGACTCTGACACCATGTCTATAGGTCACTGTGTCATTATTGTTACGGGATAAATCATCTGACTGTGATAGATTGACTGTTACACCATGTCTATAGGTCACAGTTTCATTATTATTACGGGATAAATCATCTGACTGTGATAAATTGACTTTGACACTATGTGTATAGGCCACAGTACCATTATTGCAAGAGGATAAATCACATGACTGTGATAGATTGACTATGACATCACGTCTATAGGCCACAGTGCCATTTTTGTTACAGAATAAATCATTTGATTGTGATGGATTGACTATGACACCATATCTATAGGCCACAGTACCATTTTTGTTACAGGATAAATCATCTGACTGTGATAGATTGACTCTGATACTATGTCTATAGGTTAAAGTATCATTATTGTTACAGGATAAATCATCTGACTGTGATAGATTGATTCTGACACTATGTCTATGGGTCACATTATCATCATTGTTACAGGATAAATCGTCTGACTGATTGATTGACTCTGACATCATGTCTATAGGTGACAGTATCATTACCGTTACAGGATAAATCATCTGACTGTGATAGATTGACTCTGACACTATGTTTATTGGCCACAGAAGCACTAGTGGTACAGGATAAATCATCTGACTGTGACAGATTTACTCTGACGCCATTTGTATTGGTCAAGGTATCATTATTGTTATAGGATAAATCATCTGACTGTGATAGATTGACTCTGACACCATGTATATAGGTCACAGTATCATTATTGTTACGGGATTAATAATCTGACTGTGATAGATTGACTCTGACACCATGTCTATAGGTCACAGTATCATTATTATTACGGGATAAATCATCTGACTGTGATAGATTGACTCTGACACCATTTCTATTGGTCAAAGTATCATTATTAATACAGGACAAATCATCGGACTGTGATAGATTGCTTCTGACACTATGTCTATAGGTCACAGTATCATTAGTGTTATAGGATAAATCATCTGACTGTGATAGATTGTCTCTGACATCATGTGTGTAGGTGACAGTATCATTATTGTTACAGGATAAATCATCTGACTGTGATAGATTAACTCTGACACCATGTTTATAGGTCACACTATCATTATTGTTACAGGATATATCATCTGACTGTGATAGATTGACTCTGACACTATGTCTATTGGCCGCTGTACCACTAGTGGTACAGGATAAATCATCTGACTGTGATATATTTACTCTGACGCCATTTCTTTTGGTCAAGGTATCATTATTGTTACAGGATAAATCATCTGACTGTGACAGATTTACTCTGACGCCATTTCTATTGGTCAAGGTATCATTATTGTTACAGGATAAATCATCTGACTGTGATAGACTCTGACACCATGTCTATAGGTCACAGTATTATTATTGTTACGGGATAAATAATCTGACTGTGATAGATTGACTCTGACACCATGTCTATAGGTCACAGTATCATTATTATTACGGGATAAATCAACTGACAGTGATAGATTGACTCTGACACCACGTCTATAAGCCACAGTGCCATTTTTGTTACAGAATAAATCATTTGATTGTGATGGATTGACTAAGACACCATATCTATAGGCCACAGTACCATTTTTGTTACAGGATAAATCATCTGACTGTGATAGATTGACTCTGATACTATGTCTATAGGTCAAAGTATCATTATTGTTACAGGATAAATCATCTGACTGTGATAGATTGATTCTGACACTATGTCTATGGGTCACATTATCATCATTGTTACAGGATAAATCGTCTGACTGTGATTGATTGACTCTGACATCATATCTATAGGCCACAGTACCATTTTTGTTACAGGATAAATCATCTGACTGTGATAGATTGACTCTGATACTATGTCTATAGGTGACAGTATCATTACTGTTACAGGATAAATCATCTGACTGTGATAGATTGACTCTGACACTATGTTTATTGGCCACAGAAGCACTAGTGGTACAGGATAAATCATCTGACTGTGACAGATTTACTCTGACGCCATTTGTATTGGTCAAGGTATCATTATTGTTACAGGATAAATCATCTGACTGTGATAGATTGACTCTGACACCATGTCTATAGGTCACAGTATCATTATTGTTATAGGATAAATCATCGGACTGTGATAGATTGACTCTGACACTATGTCTATAGGTCACAGTATCATTATTGTTACAAGATAAATCATCTGACTGTGATAAATTGATTCTGACCCTATGTCTATAGGTCACAGTATCATTATTGTTAAAGGATAAATTATCTGACTGTGATAGATTGACTATGACAGTATGTCTATAGGTCACAGTATCATTATTGTTACAGGATAAATCATCTGACTGTGATAGATTTACTCTGACACCATTTCTATTGGTCAAGGTATCATTATTGTTACAGGATAAATCATCGGACTGTGATAGATTGATTCTGGCACCATGTCTATAGGTCACAGTATCATTATTATTACGGGATAAATCATCTGACTGTGATAGATTGACTCTGACACCACGTCTATAGGCCACAGTACCATTTTTGTTATCTGACTCTGACACTATGTCTATAGGTCACAGTATCCTTATTGGTACAGGATAAATCATCTGACTGTGATAGATTGACTCTGACAGTATGTCTATAGGTCACAGTATCATTATTGTTACAGGATAAATCATCTGACTGTGATAGATTGACTCTGACACTATGTATATTGGCCAAAGTACCATTATTGGAACAAGATAAATCATCTGATTGTAATAGATTTACTCTGACACCATTTCTATTGGTCAAGGTATCATTATTGTTACAGGATAAATTATCGGACTGTGATAGATTGATTCTGACACTATGTCTATAGGTCACAGTATCATTATTGTTACATGATATATCATCTGACTGTGATAGATTGACTCTGACACTATGTCTATTGGCCACAGTACCACTAGTGGTACAGGATAAATCATCTGACTGTGATATATTTACTCTGACGCCTTTTTTTGTTCAAGGTATCATTATTGTTACAGGATAAATCATCAGACTGTGATAGATTGACTCTGACACCATGTCTATAGGTCACAGTATCCTTATTGTTACGGGATAAATCATCGGACTGTGATAGATTGACTCTTACACCATGTCTATAGGTCACAGTTTCATTATTATTACGGGATAAATCAACTGACTGTGATAAATTGACTCTGACACTATGTCTATAGGCCACAGTACCATTATTGCTACAGGATAAATCACCTGACTGTGATAGATTGACTCTGACACCACGTCTATAGGCCACAGTGCCATTTTTGGTACAGGATAAATCATCTGATTGTGATGGATTGACTATGACACCATATCTATAGGCCACAGTACCATTTTTGTTACAGGATAAATCATCTGACTGTGATAGATTGACTCTGACACTATGTCTATAGGTCAAAGTATCATTATTGTTACAGGATAAATCATCTGACTGTGATAGATTGATTCTGACACCATGTCTATAGGTCACACTATCATTATTGTTACAGGATAAATCATCTGACTGTGATAGATTTACTCTGACACTATGTCTATTGGCCACAGTACCACTAGTGGTACAGGATAAATCATCTGACTGTGACAGATTTACTCTGACGCCATTTCTTTTGGTCAAGGTATCATTATTGTTATAGGATAAATCATCTGACTGTGATAGATTGACTCTGACACCATGTATATAGGCCACAGTATCATTATTGTTACGGGATAAATAATCTGACTGTGATAGATTGACTCTGACGCCATGTCTATAGGTCACAGTATCATTTTTGTTACAGGATAAATCATCTGACTGTGATAGATTGACTCTGATACTATGTCTATAGGTCAAAGTATCATTATTGTTACAGGATAAATCATCTGACTTTGATAGATTGATTCTGACACTATGTCTATGGGTCACATTATCATCATTGTTACAGGATAAATCGTCTGACTGTGATTGATCGACTCTGACATCATGTCTATAGGTGACAGTATCATTACCGTTACAGGATAAATCATCTGACTGTGATAGATTAACTCTGACACCATGTTTATAGGTCACAGTATCATTATTGTTACAGGATATATCATCTGACTGTGATAGATTGACTCTGACACTATGTCTATTGGCCGCTGTACCACTAGTGGTACAAGATAAATCATCTGACTGTGATATATTTACTCTGACGCCATTTCTTTTGGTCAAGGTATCATTATTGTTACAGGATAAATCATCTGACTGTGATAGATTGACTCTGACACCATGTCTATAGGTCATAGTATCATTATTGTTATAGGATAAATCATCGGACTGTGATAGATTGACTCTGACACTATGTCTATAGGTCACAGTATCATTATTGTTACAAGATAAATCATCTGACTGTGATAAATTGATTCTGACCCTATGTCTATAGGTCACAGTATCATTATTGTTACAGGATAAATTATCTGACTGTGATAGATTGACTATGACAGTATGTCTATAGGTCACAGTATCATTATTGTTACAGGATAAATCATCTGACTGTGATAGATTTACTCTGACACCATTTCTATTGGTCAAGGTATCATTATTGTTACAGGATAAATCATCGGACTGTGATAGATTGATTCTGACACCATGTCTATAGGTCACAGTATCACTATTATTACGGGATAAATCATCTGACTGTGATAGATTGACTTTGACACCACGTCTATAGGCCACAGTACCATTTTTGTTATCTGACTTTGATAGATTGACTCTGACACTATGTCTATAGGTCAAAGTATCCTTATTGGTACAGGATAAATCATCTGACTGTGATAGATTGACTCTGACAGTATGTCTATAGGTCACAGTATCATTATTGTTACAGGATAAATCATCTGACTGTGAAAGATTGACTCTGACGCCATGTCTATAGGTCACAGTATCATTTTTGTTACAGGATAAATCATCTGACTGTGATAGATTGACTCTGATACTATGTCTATAGGTCAAAGTATCATTATTGTTACAGGATAAATCATCTGACTGTGATAGATTGATTCTGACACTATGTCTATGGGTCACATTATCATCATTGTTACAGGATAAATCGTCTGACTGTGATTGATCGACTCTGACATCATGTCTATAGGTGACAGTATCATTACCGTTACAGGATAAATCATCTGACTGTGATAGATTGACTCTTACACCATGTCTATAGGTCACACTATCATTATTGTTACAGGATAAATCATCTGACTGTGATAGATTGATTCTGACACCATGTCTATAGGTCACACTATCATTATTGTTACAGGATAAATCATCTGACTGTGATTGATCGACTCTGACATCATGTCTATAGGTGACAATATCATTACCGTTACAGGATAAATCATCTGACTGTGATAGATTAACTCTGACACCATGTTTATAGGTCACAGTATCATTATTGTTACAGGATATATCATCTGACTGTGATAGATTGACTCTGACACTATGTCTATTGGCCGCTGTACCACTAGTGGTACAAGATAAATCATCTGACTGTGATATATTTACTCTGACGCCATTTCTTTTGGTCACAGTATCATTATTGTTACAGGATAAATTATCTGACTGTGATAGATTGACTATGACAGTATGTCTATAGGTCACAGTATCATTATTGTTACAGGATAAATCATCTGACTGTGATAGATTTACTCTGACACCATTTCTATTGGTCAAGGTATCATTATTGTTACAGGATAAATCATCGGACTGTGATAGATTGATTCTGACACCATGTCTATAGGTCACAGTATCACTATTATTACGGGATAAATCATCTGACTGTGATAGATTGACTTTGACACCACGTCTATAGGCCACAGTACCATTTTTGTTATCTGACTTTGATAGATTGACTCTGACACTATGTCTATAGGTCAAAGTATCATTATTGGTACAGGATAAATCATCTGACTGTGATAGATTGACTCTGACAGTATGTCTATAGGTCACAGTATCATTATTGTTACAGGATAAATCATCTGACTGTGAAAGATTGACTCTGACGCCATGTCTATAGGTCACAGTATCATTTTTGTTACAGGATAAATCATCTGACTGTGATAGATTGACTCTGATACTATGTCTATAGGTCAAAGTATCATTATTGTTACAGGATAAATCATCTGACTGTGATAGATTGATTCTGACACTATGTCTATGGGTCACATTATCATCATTGTTACAGGATAAATCGTCTGACTGTGATTGATCGACTCTGACATCATGTCTATAGGTGACAGTATCATTACCGTTACAGGATAAATCATCTGACTGTGATAGATTAACTCTGACACCATGTTTATAGGTCACAGTATCATTATTGTTACAGGATATATCATCTGACTGTGATAGATTGACTCTGACACTATGTCTATTGGCCGCTGTACCACTAGTGGTACAGGATAAATCATCTGACTGTGATAGATTGACTCTGACAGTATGTCTATAGGTCACAGTATCATTATTGTTACAGGATAAATCATCTGACTGTGAAAGATTGACTCTGACACTATGTATATTGGCCAAAGTACCATTATTGGTACAAGATAAATCATCTGACTGTAATAGATTTACTCTGACACCATTTCTATTGGTCAAGGTATCATTATTGTTACAGGATAAATCATCGGACTGTGATAGATTGATTCTGACACTATGTCTATAGGTCACAGTATTATTTTTGTTACATGATATATCATCTGACTGTGATAGATTGACTCTGACACTATGTCTATTGGCCACAGTACCACTAGTGGTACAGGATAAATCATCTGACTGTGATATATTTACTCTGACGCCTTTTTTTTGTTCAAGGTATCATTATTGTTACAGGATAAATCATCAGACTGTGATAGATTGACTCTGACACCATGTCTATAGGTCACAGTATCCTTATTGTTACGGGATAAATCATCGGACTGTGATAGATTGACTCTTACACCATGTCTATATGTCACAGTTTCATTATTATTACGGGATAAATCAACTGACTGTGATAAATTGACTCTGACACTATGTCTATAGGCCACAGTACCATTATTGCTACAGGATAAATCACCTGACTGTGATAGATTGACTCTGACACCACGTCTATAGGCCACAGTACCATTTTTGTTATCTGACTTTGATAGATTGACTCTGACACTATGTCTATAGGTCACAGTATCCTTATTGGTACAGGATAAATCGTCTGACTGTGATTGATCGACTCTGACATCATGTCTATAGGTGACAGTATCATTACCGTTACAGGATAAATCATCTGACTGTGATAGATTAACTCTGACACCATGTTTATAGGTCACAGTATCATTATTGTTACAGGATATATCATCTGACTGTGATAGATTGACTCTGACACTATGTCTATTGGCCGCTGTACCACTAGTGGTACAGGATAAATCATCTGACTGTGATATATTTACTCTGACGCCATTTCTTTTGGTCAAGGTATCATTATTGTTACAAGATAAATCATCTGACTGTGATAAATTGATTCTGACCCTATGTATATAGGTCACAGTATCATTATTGTTACAGGATAAATTATCTGACTGTGATAGATTGACTATGACAGTATGTCTATAGGTCACAGTATCATTATTGTTACAGGATAAATCATCTGACTGTGATAGATTTACTCTGACACCATTTCTATTGGTCAAGGTATCATTATTGTTACAGGATAAATCATCGGACTGTGATAGATTGATTCTGACACCATGTCTATAGGTCACAGTATCACTATTATTACGGGATAAATCACCTGACTGTGATAGATTGACTTTGACACCACGTCTATATGCCACAGTACCATTTTTGTTATCTGACTTTGATAGATTGACTCTGACACTATGTCTATAGGTCAAAGTATCCTTATTGGTACAGGATAAATCATCTGACTGTGATAGATTGACTCTGACAGTATGTCTATAGGTCACAGTATCATTATTGTTACAGGATAAATCATCTGACTGTGAAAGATTGACTCTGACACTATGTATATTGGCCAAAGTACCATTATTGGTACAAGATAAATCATCTGACTGTAATAGATTTACTCTGACACCATTTCTATTGGTCAAGGTATCATTATTGTTACAGGATAAATCATCGGACTGTGATAGATTGATTCTGACACTATGTCTATAGGTCACAGTATTATTTTTGTTACATGATATATCATCTGACTGTGATAGATTGACTCTGACGCTATGTCTATTGGCCACAGTACCACTAGTGGTACAGGATAAATCACCTGACTGTGATATATTTACTCTGACGCCTTTTTTTTGTTCAAGGTACCATTATTGTTACAGGATAAATCATCAGACTGTGATAGATTGACTCTGACACCATGTCTATATGTCACAGTTTCATTATTATTACGGGATAAATCAACTGACTGTGATAAATTGACTCTGACACTAAATCTATAGGCCACAGTACCATTATTGCTACAGGATAAATCACCTGACTGTGATAGATTGACTCTGACACCACGTCTATAGGCCACAGTACCATTTTTGTTATCTGACTTTGATAGATTGACTCTGACACTATGTCTATAGGTCACAGTATCCTTATTAGTACAGGATAAATCATCTGACTGTGATAGATTGACTCTGACAGTATGTCTATAGGTCACAGTATCATTATTGTTACAGGATAAATCATCTGACTGTGATAGATTGACTCTGACACTATGTATATTGGCCAAAGTACCATTATTGGTACAAGATAAATCATCTGACTGTAATAGATTTACTCTGACACCATTTCTTTTGGTCAAGGTATCATTATTGTTACAGGATAAATCATCGGACTGTGATAGATTGATTCTGACACTATGTCTATAGGTCACAGTATTATTTTTGTTACATGATATATCATCTGACTGTGATAGATTGACTCTGACACTATGTCTATTGGCCACATTACCACTAGTGGTACAGGATAAATCATCTGACTGTGATATATTTACTCTGACACCTTTTTTTTGTTAAAGGTATCATTATTGTTACAGGATAAATCATCAGACTGTGATAGATTGACTCTGACACCATGTCTATAGGTCACAGTATCCTTATTGTTACGGGATAAATCATCGGACTGTGATAGATTGACTCTTACACCATGTCTATAGGTCACACTATCATTATTGTTACAGGATAAATCATCTGACTGTGATAGATTGATTCTGACACCATGTCTATAGGTCACACTATCATTATTGTTACAGGATAAATCATCTGACTGTGATAGATTGACTCTGACACCATGTCTATTGGCCACAGTACCACTAGTGGTACAGGATAAATCATCTGACTGTGACAGATTTACTCTGACGCCATTTCTTTTGGTCAAGGTATCATTATTGTTATAGGATAAATCATCTGACTGTGATAGATTGACTCTGACACCATGTATATAGGCCACAGTATCATTATTGTTACGGGATAAATAATCTGACTGTGATAGATTGACTCTGACACCATGTCTATAGGTCACAGTATCATTATTATTACGGGATAAATCATCTGACTGTGATAGATTGACTCTGACATCATTTCTATTGGTCAAGGTATCATTATTGTTACAGGATAAATCATCGGACTGTGATAGATTGATTCTGACACTATGTCTATAGATCACAGTATCATTAATGTTATATGATAAATCATCTGACTGTGATAGATTGTCTCTGACATCATGTGTGTAGGTGACAGTATCATTATTGTTACATGATAAATCATCTGACTGTGATAGATTAACTCTGACACCATGTTTATAGGTCTCAGTATCATTATTGTTACAGGATATATCATCTGACTGTGATAGATTGACTCTGACACTATGTCTATTGGCCACAGTACCACAAGTGGTACAGGATAAATCATCTGACTGTGATATATTTACTCTGACGCCATTTCTTTTGGTCAAGGTATCATTATTGTTACAGGATATATCATCTGACTGTGATAGATTGATTCTGACACCATGTCTATAGGTCACAGTATCATTACTGTTATAGGATAAATCATCGGACTGTGATAGATTGACTCTGGCACTATGTCTATAGGTCACAGTATCATTCTTGTTACAAGATAAATCATCTGACTGTGATAGATTGATTCTGACACTATGTCTATAGGTCACAGTATCATTATTGTTACAGGATAAATCATCTGACTGTAATAGATTGACTCTGACATCATGTCTATAGGTGACAGTATCATTATTGTTACAGGAAAAATCATCTGACTGTGATAGATTGATTCTGACACTATGTCAATAGGTCAAAGTATCATTATTATTACGGGATAAATCATCTGACTGTGATAGATTGACACTGACACCACGTCTATAGGCCACAGTATCATTTTTGTTACAGGATAAATCATCTGACTGTGATAGATTGACTCTGACACTATGTCTATAGGCCACAGTACCATTTTTGTTACTGGATAAATCATCTGACTGTGATAGATTGACTCTGACACTATGTCTATAGGTCACAGTATCCTTATTGTTACAGGATAAATCATCGGACTGTGATAGATTGACTCTGACACTATGTCTATAGGTCACAGTATCATTATTGTTACAAGATAAATCATCTGACTGTGATAGATTGATTCTGACACTATGTCTATAGGTCACAGTATCATTATTGTTATAGGATAAATCATCAGACTGTGATAGATTGACTCTGACACTATGTCTATAGGTCACAATATCATTATTGTTACAAGATAAATCATTTGACTGTGATAGATTGATTCTGAAACTATGTCTTTAGGTCAAAGTATCATTATTATTACGGGATAAATCATCTGACTGTGATAGATTGACACTGACACCACGTCTATAGGCCACAGTACCATTTTTGTTACAGGATAAATCATCTGACTGTGATAGATTGACTCTGACACTATGTCTATAGGTCACAGTATCCTTATTGTTACAGGATAAATCATCTGACTGTTATAGATTGACTCTGACACTATGTCTTTAGGCCACAGTATCCTTATTATTACAGGAAAAATCATCTGACTGTGATAGATTGATTCTGACACTATGTCTTTAGGTCAAAGTATCATTATTGTTATAGGATAAATCATCTGAATGTGATAGATTGACTCTGACGGTATGTCTATAGGTCACAGTATCATTATTATTACAGGATAAATCATCTGACAGTGATAGATTGACTCTGACACTATGTATATTGGCCAAAGTACCATTATTGGTACAAGATAAATCATCTGACTGTGATAGATTTACTCTGACACCATTTCTATTGGTCATAGTATCATTATTGTTACAGGATAAATCATCTGACTTTGATAGATTGTCTCTGACATCATGTCTATAGGTGAGAGTTTCATTATTGTTACAGGATAAATGACATGACTGTGATAGATTAACTTTGACATCATGTCTAAAGGTCACAGTATCATTATTGTTACAGGACATATCATCTGACTGTAATAGATTGACTCTGACACTATGTCTATTGGCCACAGTACCACTGGTGTTACAGGATAAATCATCTGACTGTTATAGGTTTACTCTGACGCCATTTCTTTTGATCAAGGCATCATTATTGTTACAGGATAAATCATCGGACTGTGATAGATTGACTCGACACCATGTCTATAGCTCACGGTATCCTTATTGTTACAGGATAAATCATCTGACTGTGAGATATTGACTCTGACAGTATGTCTATAGGTCACAGTATCATTATTGTTCCAGGATAAATCATCTGACTGTGATAGATTGACTCTCACACTATGTATATTGGCCAAAGTACCATTATTGTTACAGGAGAAATCATCTGACTGTGATAGATTGACTCTGACACCATTTCTATTGGTCAAGGTATCATTATTGTTACAGGATAAATCATCGGACTGTGATAGATTGATTCTGACACTATGTCTATAGGTCACAGTATCATTATTGTTACAGGAGAAATCATCTGACTGTGATAGATTGACTCTGACACCATGTCTATAGGTCACAGTATCATTATTGTTACGGGATAAATCATCTGACTGTGATAGATTGACTCTGACACCAAGTCTATAGGCCACAGTACCATTTTTGTTACAGGATAAATCATCTGACTGTGATAGATTGATTCTGACACTATGTCTATAGGTCACAGTATCCTTATTGTTACAGGATAAATCATCTGACTGTGATATATTGACTCTGACAGTATGTCTATAGGTCACAGTATCATTATTGTTACAGGATAAATCATCTGACTGTGATAGATTGACTCTGACGCCATGTCTATAGGTCACAGTATCATTATTGTTACATGATATATCATCTGACTGTGATAGATTGACTCTGACACTATGTTTATTGGCCTCAGTACCACTAGTGGCACAGGATAAATCATCTGAATGTGACATATTTACTCTGACGCCTTTTCTTTTGTTCAAGGTATCATTATTGTTACAGGATAAATCATCTGACTGTGATAGATTGACTCGACACCATGTCTATAGCTCACGGTATCCTTATTGTTACAGGATAAATCATCTGACTGTGAGATATTGACTCTGACAGTATGTCTATAGGTCACAGTATCATTATTGTTCCAGGATAAATCATCTGACTGTGATAGATTGACTCTCACACTATGTATATTGGCCAAAGTACCATTATTGTTACAGGAGAAATCATCTGACTGTGATAGATTGACTCTGACACCATTTCTATTGGTCAAGGTATCATTATTGTTACAGGATAAATCATCGGACTGTGATAGATTGATTCTGACACTATGTCTATAGGTCACAGTATCATTATTGTTACAGGAGAAATCATCTGACTGTGATAGATTGACTCTGACACCATGTCTATAGGTCACAGTATCATTATTATTACGGGATAAATCATCTGACTGTGATAGATTGACTCTGACACCAAGTCTATAGGCCACAGTACCATTTTTGTTACAGGATAAATCATCTGACTGTGATAGATTGATTCTGACACTATGTCTATAGGTCACAGTATCCTTATTGTTACAGGATAAATCATCTGACTGTGATATATTGACTCTGACAGTATGTCTATAGGTCACAGTATCATTATTGTTACAGGATAAATCATCTGACTGTGATAGATTGACTCTGACGCCATGTCTATAGGTCACAGTATCATTATTGTTACATGATATATCATCTGACTGTGATAGATTGACTCTGACACTATGTTTATTGGCCTCAGTACCACTAGTGGCACAGGATAAATCATCTGAATGTGACATATTTACTCTGACGCCTTTTCTTTTGTTCAAGGTATCATTATTGTTACAGGATAAATCATCTGACTGTGGTAGATTGACTCTGACACCATGTCTATAGGTCACAGTATCATTATTGATACGGGATAAATCATCTGACTGTGATAGATTGACTCTGACACCATGTCTATAGGTCACAGTATCATTATTATTACGGGATAAATCATCTGACTGTGATAGATTGACTCTGACACCACGCCTATAGGCCACAGTACCATTTTTGTTACAGGATAAATCATCTGACAGTGATAGATTGACTCTGACACTATGTCTATAGGTCACGGTATCCTTATTGTTACAGGATAAATCATCTGACTGTGATATATTGACTCTGACAGTATGTCTATAGGTCACAGTATCATTATTGTTACAGGATAAATCATCTGACTGTGATAGATTGACTCTCACACTATGTATATTGGCCAAAGTACCATTATTGGTACAAGATAAATCATCTGACTGTGATAGATTTACTCTGACACCATTTCTATTGGTCAAGGTATCATTATTGTTACAGGAAAAATCATCGGACTGTGATAGATTGATTCTGACACTATGTCTATAGGTCACAGTATCATTATTGTTACAGGATAAATCATCTGACTGTGATAGATTGACTCTGACACCATTTCTATAGGTCACAGTATCATTATTATTACGGGATAAATCATCTGACTGTGATAGATTGACTCTGACACCAAGTCTATAGGCCAAAGTACCATTTTTGTTACAGGATAAATCATCTGACTGTGATAGATTGACTCTGACAGTATGTCTATAGGTCACAGTATCCTTATTGTTACAGGATAAATCATCTGACTGTGATATATTGACTCTGACAGTATGTCTATAGGTCACAGTATCATTATTGTTACAGGATAAATCATCTGACTGTGATTGATTGACTCTCACACTATGTATATTGGCCAAAGTACCATTATTGGTACAAGATAAATAATCTGAATGTGATAGATTTACTCTGACACCATTTCTATTGGTCAAGGTATCATTATTGTTACAGGATAAATCATCGGACTGTGATAGATTGATTCTGACACTATGTCTATAGGTCACAGTATCATTATTGTTACAGGATAAATCATATGACTGATAGATTGTCTCTGACATCATGTCTATAGGTGACAGTATCATTAATGTTACATGATAAATCATATGACTGTGATAGATTGACTCTGACACCATGTCTATAGGTCACAGTATCATTATTGTTAAATGATATATCATCTGACTGTGATAGATTGACTCTGACACTATGTCTATTGGCCACAGTACCACTAGTGGTACAGGATAAATCATCTGACTGTGATATGTTTACTCTGACGCCTTTTCTTTTGTTCAAGGTATCATTATTGTTAACAGAATAAATCATCTGACTGTGATAGATTGACTCTGACACCATGTCTATAGGTCACAGTATCATTATTCATACGGGATAAATCATCTGACTGTGATAGATTGACTCTTACACCATGTCTATAGGTCACAGTTTCATTATTATTACGGGATAAATCATCTGACTGTGATAAATTGACTCTGACACTATGTCTATAGGCCACAGTACCATTATTGCTACAGGATAAATCACCTGACTGTGATAGATTGACTCTGACACCACGTCTATAGGCCACAGTGCCATTTTTGTTACAGGATAAATCATCTGATTGTGATGGATTGACTATGACACCATGTCTATAGGCCACAGTACCATTTTTGTTACAGGATAAATCATCTGACTGCGATAGATTGACTCTGACACTATGTCTATAGGTCAAAGTATCATTATTGTTACAGGATAAATCATCTGACTGTGATAGATTGATTCTGACAACTATGTCTATGGGTCACAGTATCATAATTGTTACAGGATAAATCGTCTGACTGTGATAGATTGACTCTGACATCATGTCTATAGGTGACAGTATCATTACCGTTACAGGATAAATCATCTGACTGTGATTGATTGACTCTGACACTATGTCTATTGGCCACAGTACCACTAGTGGTACAGGATAAATCATCTGACTGTGACAGATTTACTCTGACGCCATTTCTATTGGTCAAGGTATCATTACTGTTATAGGATAAATCATCTGACTGTGATAGATTGACTCTGACACCATGTATATAGGTCACAGTATCATTATTGTTACGGGATAAATAATCTGACTGTGATGGATTGAGTCTGACACCATGTCTATAGGTCACAGTATCATTATTATTACGGGATAAATCATCTGACTGTGATAGATTGACTCTGACACCATTTCTATTGGTCAAGGTATCATTATTGTTACAGGATAAATCATCGGACTGTGATAGATTGATTCTGACACTATGTCTATAGGTCACAGTATCATTAGTGTTATATGATAAATCATTTGACTGTGATAGATTGTCTCTGACATCATGTGTGTAGGTGACAGCATCATTATTGTTACAGGATAAATCATCTGACTGTGATAGATTAACTCTGACACCATGTTTATAGGTCACAGTATCATTATTGTTACAGGATATATCATCTGACTGTGATAGATTGACTCTGACACTATGTATGTTGGCCACAGTACCACTAGTAGTACAGGATAAATCATCTGACTGTGATAGATTTACCCTGACGCCATTTCTATTGGTCAAGGTATCATTATTGTTACAGGATAAATCATCTAACTGTGATAGATTGACTCTGACACTATGTCTATAGGCCACAGTATCCTTATTGTTACAGGAAAAATCATCTGACTGTGATATATTGACTCTGACAGTATGTCTATAGGTCACAGTATCATTATTATTACGGGATAAATCATCTGACTGTGATAGATTGACTCTGACACCACGTCTATAGGCCACAGTACCATTTTTGTTACAGGATAAATCATCTGACTGTGATAGATTGACTCTGACACTATGTCTATAGGTCACAGTATCCTTATTGTTACAGAATAAATCATCTGACTGTTATAGATTGACTCTGACACTATGTCTATAGCTCAAAGTATCATTATTGTTACAGGATAAATCATCTGACTGTGATAGATTGACACTGACACCACGTCTATAGGCCACAGTACCATTTTTGTTACAGGATAAATCATCTGACTGTGATAGATTGACTCTGACACTATGTCTATAGGTCACAGTATCCTTATTGTTACAGGATAAATCATCTGACTGTTATAGATTGACTCTGACACTATGTCTTTAGGCCACAGTATCCTTATTATTACAGGAAAAATCATCTGACTGTGATAGATTGATTCTGACACTATGTCTTTAGGTCAAAGTATCATTATTGTTACAGGATGAATCATCTGACTGTGATAGATTGACTCTGACAGTATGTCTATAGGTCACAGTATCATGTTACAGGATAAATCATCTGAAAGTGATAGATTGACTCTGACAGTATGTATATTGGCCAAAGTACCATTATTGGTACAAGATAAATCATCTGATTGTGATAGATTTACCCTGTTACCATTTCTATTGGTCATAGTATCATTATTGTTACAGGATAAATCATCTGACTGTGATAGGTTGTCTCTGACATCATGTCTATAGGTGACGGTATCATTATTGTTACATGATAAATCATCTGACTGTGATAGATTAACTCTGACATCATGTCTATAGGTCACAGTATCATTATTGTTACAGGAGATATCATCTGACTGTAATAGATTGACTCTGACACTATGTCTATTGGCCACAGTACCACTGGTGGTACAGGATAAATCATCTGACTGTAATAGGTTTACTCTGACGTCATTTCTTTTGATCAAGGCATCATTATTGTTATAGGATAAATCATCTGACTGTGATAGATTGACTCTGACACCATGTATATAGGTCACAGTATCATTATTGTTACGGGATAAATAATCTGACTGTGATGGATTGAGTCTGACACCATGTCTATAGGTCACAGTATCATTATTATTACGGGATAAATCATCTGACTGTGATAGATTGACTCTGACACCATTTCTATTGGTCAAGGTATCATTACTGTTATAGGATAAATCATCTGACTGTGATAGATTGACTCTGACACCATGTATATAGGTCACAGTATCATTATTGTTACGGGATAAATAATCTGCCTGTGATGGATTGAGTCTGACACCATGTCTATAGGTCACAATATCATTATTATTACGGGATAAATCATCTGACTGTGATAGATTGACTCTGACACCATTTCTATTGGTCAAGGTATCATTATTGTTACAGGATAAATCATCGGACTGTGATAGATTGATTCTGACACTATGTCTATAGGTCACAGTATCATTATTGTTACGGGATAAATCATCTGACTGTGATAGATTGACTCTGACACCATGTCTATAGGTCACAGTATCATTATTATTACGGGATAAATCATCTGACTGTGATAGATTGACTCTGACACCACGTCTATAGGCCACAGTACCATTTTTGTTACAGGATAAATCATCTGACTGTGATAGATTGACTCTGACACTATGTCTATAGGTCACAGTATCCTTATTGTTACAGGATAAATCATCTGACTGTGATATATTGACTCTGACAGTATGTCTATAGGTCACAGTATCATTATTGTTACAGGATAAATCATCTGACTGTGATAGATTGACTCTCACACTATGTATATTGGCCAAAGTACCATTATTGGTACAAGATAAATCATCTGACTGTGATAGATTTACTCCGACACCATTTCTATTGGTCAAGGTATCATTATTGTTACAGGATAAATCATCGGACTGTGATAGATTGATTCTGACATTGGTCATGTGATTACTGAGCTTTCTGTATTCAATGAGAAATACAAAAGCATGCACACATGACCAGAGTTATTTAAATGAGTAAAGTCACATGGTACAATAAAACAGGTTTAGATCACATGTCTAATGTTTTTGTTTTGAATGGAAGGCTGTTACACTACTCATACGTACTCCATTGAGTATTTTATATAAAAATAAATTGAAGTAACATAGACACCTAATGAGTAACTTTCTTGATTATAAGTTTAAAATTATGATATTCATAGTCAGAGTTCGTATATATCATACATTAACATACATGAAGAAAAAAAATATTTATCTTTAAAAATGAATTTTTAAGAATTATTTTTTGAAGATTTATAGAAGTCAAACGGACTTTACTGATGAATGGTGAAAGTGAAAATCGCGTATCAGGGGAGTGAGGTTTCACCACAATTAACTAGTACATAAATTAATATATATCGGAGTTGGATTTCACTAACCGCCCTCTTTGGTCGCAACACTTTCTACCCCTTGTGTCACTCATCTGAGTTTTATTTAAATTGATTTTGTCGCAGAAATAAGGGACTTATGTGGCGTCAGTCAAAATGAGAAAATCAGAGACAAATACATACTCAGATCCTAAAAAATAAGATGACAAATAGGACGAAATATGTGCCCAGAAAAGATGAGCAATTCCAATTATGAATTAGTGGGGGGGGGGGGGGGGGGTTGCATGACTGGTGATTTACAACAAAACTTGTTATGAAAAACAAATATGAACATTTCGGCAACTGTTTATAGTATTCATAAGGAAAAGTGATATCGTGTCATTGACTGTATATGACATAGAAGTATACAGTCAACGCATGTTGACTGCTTAAATAGAACGAGCGCAGTATAAAAGTGATATCGTGTCAGTGACTGTATATGACATAGAAATATACAGTCAACGCATGTTGCCTGCTTAAATAGAACGAGCGCAGTATAAAAGCCAATAACTAGTAAAAAATCTAAGACAATGTGTGACATTCTTGTCCCACTTGTGTCTTTGTCAATATCTAATTGTAAAAACTTAGTACATTATGTGTTTTGTGGCAAACTTTATACTTATTTTTCATTCAAAGATTGTTTCAAGAAGAAAAATATATAGATATCATTGATTTTAAGAAAGGTAGTTCATATGTTAATTAAGAATCGGTGCTCACCCATTAGATTAGGAATTGAAAATGCCAGATACTCAAAAAATCGTATTGTACAGCTGATAAAGTTATGGATTAGCGTCATTTTTCAATCGAATGCTCACGTCATAAAACTATAATTTGAGGGATGAACTCTTTCAGCAGATTTCTAGCACTTGTCAGAACTTTAAATGATTATTCTTCGATGTCAACACAAAAAACTTTACTATTATGGGGGAAAGTGATGATGTTATTGTTAGTTCAATTTTGAATTATGTAGTACAGGTCTTGATACTGACTTATGTTTGATATCAATGTGTCAGGTATTTTTTTTTTTTTTTCCTATTTTGTTTTGGATCCGATTGTGACTGAGGTTTATGGTGAAATAAAGATACAATAGCATATTAATAGTATTGTAATGTCTTAATGTTGATCCAATCATTTTACCTCCGCTTCGAAAAGGGGGGGGGGACTATTTTACCACTGTCTGTCGTACCGTCCGTCCGATCACGCCATCCAGTGAAAAAAGTTTTGAAATATCTTGATGAATTGAGTCAACATTTCGCTAGGTTCCTGCAGATGAAAGTTCGAACATATCTTTAGGGTGTTTTTTTTCCTTAAAGTTGGTCAAGGCCTTTAAGATGAAAATGACACCTTGTAAAGACCAATAATATGCTCAGTTTGGTCCCTAGGGTGAAAAGATCCGGGGTTGGTGTGGTCAATATTGGCGTCTCTCTGACTATCGAAATTGGGGGGTAGGGGTCGATTAAATATTCTTTTTGGCCTACGATCACATTTTTTAGTATAAATAAAGATTCAGGCATGTAGTAGACACCCTTAGCATTAGTTTGAGCTATAATATTCCCCAATGACATGCCTGGGCGGTGCTGGGGGAAGATTTTCACTCTTATGGGTAGTTGCCTTTTTACTTTTTTTTTTGCTTTTCTTTTACTTTGTCCAACAAGTTTGAACTAATCCCTCCTCTGCACATTTTTTTGACAGAAAGAAAAGCTCTTAAACTAGTCTCCATTACCCTTTGGGTTATTGTTTTTGTGATCCGATTTTATACGGTTCACCATACGAAATTTATAGATATAGGAAGATGTGGTGTGAGTGCCAACTTTCCATCCAAATAACAATTTATAAAAGTAAACCATTATAGGTCAATGTACGGCCTTGAACACGGAGCCTTGGCTCACACCGAACAACAAGCTATACGGGCCATAAAATTGTATGTACAGTGACCGGGTAACCGGAACTCCTGACATCGCTAAGATCAAGTAAGGTCACCTAATCTTTGCAGAATAATTACTAGCATATCCGACTTGATTTTTCAATGAATATAACGTCAAAGGGTTTTAAAAATGCTATAGATAGGCATTATTTAAACTTCAAAATCTTAACTTAAGTCTATGAAATAGTTATAGTGTATTTGTATTGCATTGAGGCCTTAAGGGTGATTTTTTTTTTTTTTTTTTTTTTTTATCAAAAATTGGATTATTTGGGTTCTTTGATATGCTGAATCTTACTAAAACAAATTTATACTGGACAAAGCATGTTTCCAAATAACTTGCATAGTATATTGAGTACTAAAATAGGAAGAAGACTAAAACATTAAGCTGAAAAATATAGAAATTTTGTTGCCTGCACAACTCCAGCTCATTAAAAATACGAATTAATACAGATAGGTGCCTGCTTTACTCATACAATAAACTATGATGATAAGAATAAACTGTGGGCATTCAATGAATAAACCTTTGCATATAAGGTCGAAATGATGATCTGCTACACCACTGGTATTCTTATATTGATATGATAACAAATAGCAATCCGGATTATAATAATGGCTAAATACAGTCAGTATAACAGCACTGAAATGATGATCCCTGTCCTCACCCAACAGATATTGATGTCATACGAGTAGACAGTACTTCAGTACTTTGATTGAATTTGTTAAAGTTTTGTTCTTTTTATTTTTTAAGAGACAAAGCTAGATGCTGCAGATTTTGAAACTTATGATAAACCATATAGCAAAATTAACTAGTCCTTACAGATGAAGTTCCAGATGATGTCTACGCTAATAATTCCTATACATGTTGGTAATAAATAAGCTTCTGTTCAAATTGCCTTAAATTCCATGAAAGGTTTGACAAAGTTATTGATGACTTCAAAACTGTAACATCAGACTGAATCAGAATATTTACTTTGAAAAGCTTAAAATTGAGAATGGAAATAGGGAATATGTAAAAGGGACAATAACCCGACCGAAAATTCCGCACCTGGATACGGGTCTCAGCTGGCCCTTTAATACAAATGTGTACTTCTTCAGTTCATTTATCAGTATAATACGGGAAAATGATAATAAATACTCTGAAGGTTTTGAACTGCATGGATTTTTGCATGTCTAAATTTTTCTAAAACTCCTTAAAGGTTTGACAAAGTTATTGATGTCTATTTTTTTTAACCAGACTAACCTTTATACCTTGCTGTTCGGTGTGAGCAAGGCTCCGTGTTGAAGGCCGCATCTTTGCCTATAATGGCTTAAATTGTTACATGGATGGAGAGTCGTTTCATTGGCACTCATACCACATCTTCCTATATCTATGAACCTAAATATTGACACTGCCGATGCCGATGACGGAATATAGGATCTCTATGTCTCGCTTAAAATCGCGACATAAATGTTGCAGGCTCGACAAAAAGCCTCAATATGTTTGATCATACAAGGAAACCTATCTACACTGTAACAATGATGTTTAGATCCTAAATACATTTCTAAGCACATCTTTTGTGCACTTTTTTTTACATGTTTAGGTTTGTGTTTATAATCGTGTTTAAATTCAAGTCATGTTTAGATATGTGCTTACTGAGAAATGTGTTTAGAATTAAACACAATCCTGAACACGTTTAGAACTAAACATATAATACAAGTGTTCATTTCTAAGCACGACTTTTTTAAAATGTATCATATATAACAACAACTATAAACACGCACCACTGAAGAAATGTTTCAACTATCGGTGTTCTAGGTAGTCTTCTTCTTTCTCGGAGTACCTGTTCAACACAGAGACAGATGATACCAATTTGAAATTAAAACTCGTTATTGAAGAGGAGCTGACAAACTAATAAAAATGACCAACACCATGCTTCATTGCTAAAAAAAAATGGGACACATGAACCAAACTGCGTGATGAATGGATGTGCTGTGTATCACCATAAACATGTCTAGTAATTTTCAGGCCGCGTTTACGCTGGTTTCTTCTTATGTTCGATAAGTTCAGAGGGAGAGGGATGTTTTAAGCTTCTTTTTTTTAAAACAAAATTGTAATCCAAGACCACAACAATAGACCATCTTGTACTATTATACCACTGTCCAAGGTTAGGGGAGGGTTGGGATCCCGCTAACATGTTTAACGCCGCCACATTACGCATGTATGAACCTGTCCCAAGTCAGGAGCCTGTATTTCATTGGTTGTCGTTTGTTTATATGTTGCATATTTTTTTCTATAAATAAGGCCGTTAGTTTCCTCGTATGAATTGTTTTACATTGTCATTTCGGGGCCTTTTATAGCTGAATATGCGGTATGGGCTTTGCTCATTGCTGAAGGCCGTACGGTGACCTATAGTTGTTAATTTCTTTGTCATTTTGGTCTCTTTTGAAGAGTTGTCTCATTGGCAATCATACAACATCTTCTTTTTTATATTAGCCTATATAAAATTGAGAATGGAAATGGGGAATGTGTCAAAGAGACAATAACCCGACCATAGAGCAGACAACAGCAGAAGGTCACCAACAGGTCTTCAATGCAGTGAGAAATTCCCGCACCCGGAGGCGTCCTTCAGCTGGCCCCTTAACAAATATATATACATTTGTACTAGTTCAGGGATAATCAACGCCACACTAAACTCCAAATACTACACAAGAAACTAAAACAGTATCGTAACTATATCCCTTCTTAATAAGTCTATTTAAAGGTTTTGTTAGCTTCTGATGTGAATACTGACATTTTTGTGCTTTATAAATTTTCCATAAAATATTGGATGTGCAATACCTGAACGTATAAGAAGTCTGCATGTTGAACTATATTTACGAATGATGTCCTTATACCGATGATATAAAATTTTGTATATGCTTCTTTCAGAAAGACAATGAAAGACAAATGAAAGAGTAAATGTACAAATTTGTATAAAACTTAGGACTGGAGACAAAGTCTATTATTCCTCTGTAAATTAACTATATCTGAAGTCAAATTACTACATGAGTTACAACTTCCCTGTTTAGCTTCTACGATAGATTATAACTAAAAAGATTTATAAAAAACAAATTCTGTATCAGTACTACGAGGATCAGTGGGGTCGCCAAATGGACGGCTGTACTGATAGAAAGCCTTATAACTATATTACTTTCAAGACAAAGTTTGGTCCTTAAAGAAAACGTTTCCCTGAGCGAAAGATACATTTCACTTGATAGCTACGAATTTCGTCACATTGACAATTTCGTTGTCATAAGGGGGTGGGGGCTTGAGGACGGTGGGGGAACACACACACACAATGTATGTCTCAGGTACACCGAAAATAAAAATTTATGAAAAATATTTTCTATTTCCACAAATATAACGTTACATTAATCTCTAAAAAATATTATTTAACCTTTTAAAAATGCTGTTAAGTGACAATTCGTGTATAAAATATTTAAAATTATTACCAATCATATATTCTATTACTGTAAACATGGTAAACAAAAATGTCAATTTGAATGATGATCTCTCATATCTCACCGAAGTCAGAAAAGGTTTTTGAAAAGCTAATATATATATTGATCCATCTACTTCTTCTTTGTGGAGTCGTGAAACTATTAGTTTCCCACAATTTTACGGAATTATAAAAACAAATCCTGTACCGTTTTTTTCCAGCAATATGCCTAAACTATCTCCTTTTCTGATGTACAGAGACCAAATGTTGGGGCTCATCAGTGAGAATAAACCAACTTCTGATGAAGAATATTTTGACCTTTATTTTGCGATATAGAGAACTGACATAATTCAGGTACTCATTGTACAGTTGTACCAGAGACATATAATATATATTAGATGTCTCTGGTTGTACTAGATGAAATTTCAACACTAGAAACAAGAACATAAATACACAAATATGACATACAATAGATAAGTTTTTATAAGGCAGCAACCATTTGATTTTCTGGTGGGGCTATGGATTTTTTTGGAAAAAAGTTTGTTTCCAGGTTTTGGAAAAAAATATAATTTGTTTTTGACCCTGAGAAAAAAAAAATGTTTGTTTCACCCTCAGCTGCCACTATATATATGTAATGCTAAAGAAAAAATTGTTTTCGACTTGGCGCCAAAAAAATAGATTGTCTTTCGCGGAAGGCGAAAAAAAAAGAGTGTCCAGAAAAAAAATCCATAGCCCCCCCAGAAAATCAAATGGTTGCTGCCTAAGTCAGTCAGGGATACCCCTGGTACTATTGTACAAGTTATCTTTATTTCCTTGAAGTAAATTATACTTAAATAAGTTAATTATAATGTTTGAATAATCTCCCCTTAATTTTCTCAAAAATTTACTTACAAGTATTCTTTTACAATTCCACAAAAATTTTCAAGTTTTGAGATGTAAATACAATTGCCGTTAACAATTTTTCTCAGGTTAGCTCATAAATTTTGATTAGAGTTCAATGTTTTATCTCATTATTTCAACAAAGCAACTGATGGCGCAAAGATCTTAAGTATTTGTGCAAGGCCTTCAAAAATTGCTCCTTGGAGGCTTGTAAATGAGCAGTGTTCTGAAGATAACAGACAAATGAGATTTTCATTGTCCACGAAATTACACTTAAATTATTAGTAAAGGACATCTGCAAAGGACAGACATTCAAAAGTTCTATTAGAGCAAAGAAGTCCTAAGAATTCAAGAAAAGAAGATACTGAGTTATAGTGAGATAGGATGAATTTTTTACTTGCATAAGGCCAAACAAAAAATATATGTCTGTTAACTGTTACCCAACCGACCCTACTTTTGAGCGCCGACCCTAAGTCATTTTATTTCCGTCGTAAAGTGAGAAATAAACTGAACTCGTGTCAAAAGTGAAGTTAGTGTTGCCAATAATCATAATAATATACAATACAATACAAATATTTTATTTTTTATTGGCACAAATTTTGCCACAAACTCAATTACTATAATTAACAACGGCCCATACAACTAGTATACAAATAGTAATGATGCAGCAATTTAACAATACTACATAGAATGTTTGGGCACATTTCGAACAATGAAATATGCAGTTATAAATATCAATATATAGTTATTTTGTAAGAATAGACTACTGACATAAGTATATTGTATGTTATCATGGTTATAGCTTCAAATTGTTCATATTACTCATTTATAAGGACATTTTTCCTTAATTCAAATGATTGATTAATAAAAGATGATATTAATCTAAGTGTTTTTCTACACTTGCTATTAAGTAGTAGTTTGATATATTCATTCTCAGTTTTGGATTGTTTGTCATTATTTTTAAAATACATGAAATAGGACAATTTTGATATAAGAACATTTCTTTGTGATTCATATTTTGTGCAGTGCGAGATAAATTTTGTGCAGTGCAAGATAAAATGTTTTTCGTCTTCTATATTTTTATTATGACATAATTAACACAACCTTTCTTCTCTGTTAACTTGCATGTTTCTACCTCTTTCAATTTCAAGATTGTGTGCACATCTAACATTATAGTACTATCTTTCTACACAATAAAAACCAATTATACCAAGCATATTTCATTAGATAGACCATCTAACATCATAGTACTATCTTTCTACACAATAAAAACCAATTATACCAAGCATGTTTCATGAGATAGACCATCTAACATTATAGTACTATCTTTCTACACAATAAAAACCAATTATACCAAGCATGTTTCATTAGATAGACCATCTAACATCATAGTACTATCTTTCTACACAATAAAAACCAATTATACCAAGCATGTTTCATTAGATAGACCATCTAACATCATAGTACTATCTTTCTACACAATAAAAACCAATTATACCAAGCATGTTTCATTAGATAGACCATCTTACATCATAGTACTATCTTTCTACACAAAAAAAACCAATTATAACAAGCATGTTTTATTAGATAGACCATCTAACATCATAGTACTATCTTATGTCGCAATAAAAACCAATTATACCAAGCATGTTTCATTAGATAGACCATCTAACATCATAGTACTATCTTTCTACACAATAAAAACCAATTATACCAAGCATGTTTCATTAGATAGACCATCTAACATCATAGTACTATCTTTCTACACAATAAAAACCAATTATACCAAGCATGTTTCATTAGATAGACCATCTAACATCATAGTACTATCTTTCTACCCAATAAAAACCAATTATACCAAGCATGTTTCATTAGATAGACCATCTTACATCATAGTACTATCTTTCTACACAATAAAAACCAATTATACCAAGCATGTTTCATTAGATAGACCATCTAACATCATAGTACTATCTTATGTCGCAATAAAAACCAATTATACCAAGCATGTTTCATTAGATAGACCATCTAACATCATAGTACTATCTTATGTTGCAATAAAAACCAATTATACCAAGCATGTTTCATTAGATAGACCATCTAACATCATAGTTCTATCTTTCTACACAATAAAAACCAATTATACCAAGCATGTTTCATTAGATAGACCATCTAACATCATAGTACTATCTTTCTACACAATAAAAACCAATTATACCAAGCATGTTTCATTAGATAGACCATGTAACATCATAGTACTATCTTTCTACACAATAAAAACCAATTATACCAAGCATGTTTCATTAGATAGGCCATCTAACATCATAGTACTATCTTTCTACACAATAAAAACCAATTATACCAAGCATGTTTCATTAGATAGACCATCTAACATAATAGTACTATCTTTCTACACAATAAAAACCAATTATACCAAGCATGTTTCATTAGATAGACCATCTAACATCATAGTACTATCTTATGTCGCAATAAAAACCAATTATACCAAGCATGTTTCATTAGATAGACCATCTAACATCATAGTACTATCTTTCTACACAATAAAAACCAATTATACCAAGCATGTTTCATTAGATAGACCATTTAACATCATAGTACTATCTTTCTACACAATAAAAACCAATTATACCAAGCATGTTTCAAAAGATAGACCAACTAACATCATAGTACTATCTTTCTACACAATAAAAACCAATTATACCAAGCATGTTTCATTAAATAGACCATCTAACATCATAGTACTATCTTTCTACACAATAAAAACCAATTATACCAAGCATGTTTCATTAGATAGACCATCTAACATCATAGTACTATCTTTCTACACAATAAAAACCAATTATACCAAGCATGTTTCATTAGATAGACCATCTAACATCATAGTACTATCTTTCTACACAATAAAAACCAATTATACCAAGCATGTTTCATTAGATAGACAATCTAACATCATAGTACTATCTTTCTACACAATAAAAACCAATTATACCAAGCATGTTTCATTAGATAGACCATCTTACATCATAGTACTATCTTTCTACACAATAATAACCAATTATACCAAGCATGTTTCATTAGATAGACCATCTAACATCATAGTACTATCTTATGTCGCAATAAAAACCAATTATACCAAGCATGTTTCATTAGATAGACCATGTAACATCATAGTACTATATTTCTACACTATAAAAACCAATTATACCAAGCATGTTTCATTAGATAGACCATCTAACATCATAGTACTATCTTTCTACACAATAAAAACCAATTATACCAAGCATGTTTCATTAGATAGACCATCTAACATCATAGTACTATCATTCTACACAATAAAAACCAATTATACCAAGCATGTTTCATTAGATAGACCATCTAACATCATAGTACTATCTTTCAACACAATAAAAGCCAATTATACCAAGCATGTTTCATTAGATAGACCATCTAACATCATAGTACTATCTTTCTACACAATAAAAACCAATTATACCAAGCATGTTTCAAAAGATAGACCAACTAATATGATAGTACTATCTTTCTACACAATAAAAACCAATTATACCAAGCATGTTTCATTAAATAGACCATCTAACATCATAGTACTATCTTTCTACACAATAAAAACCAATTATACCAAGCATGCTTCATTAGATAGACCATCTAACATCATAGTACTATCTTTCTACACAATAAAAATCAATTATACCAAGCATGTTTCATTAGATAGACCATCTAACATCATAGTACTGTCTTTCTACACAATAAAAACCAATTATACCAAGCATGTTTCATTAGATAGACCATCTAACATCATAGTACTAACTTTCTACACAATAAAAACCAATTATACCAAGCATGTTTCATTAGATAGACTATCTATATATATAGCTAACATCATAGTACTATCTTTCTACACAATAAAAACCAATTATACCAAGCATGTTTCAAAAGATAGACCAACTAATATGATAGTACTATCTTTCTACACAATAAAAACCAATTATACCAAGCATGTTTCATTAAATAGACCATCTAACATCATAGTACTATCTTTCTACACAATAAAAACCAATTATACCAAGCATGCTTCATTAGATAGACCATCTAACATCATAGTACTATCTTTCTACACAATAAAAATCAATTATACCAAGCATGTTTCATTAGATAGACCATCTAACATCATAGTACTATCTTTCTACACAATAAAAACCAATTATACCAAGCATGTTTCATTAGATAGACCATCTTACATCATAGTACTATCTTTCTACACAATAATAACCAATTATACCAAGCATGTTTCATTAGATAGACCATCTAACATCATAGTACTATCTTATGTCGCAATAAAAACCAATTATACCAAGTATGTTTCATTAGATAGACCATGTAACATCATAGTACTATATTTCTACACTATAAAAACCAATTATACCAAGCATGTTTCATTAGATAGACCATCTAACATCATAGTACTATCTTTCTACACAATAAAAACCAATTATACCAAGCATGTTTCATTAGATAGACCATCTAACATCATAGTACTATCATTCTACACAATAAAAACCAATTATACCAAGCATGTTTCATTAGATAGACCATCTAACATCATAGTACTATCTTTCAACACAATAAAAGCCAATTATACCAAGCATGTTTCATTAGATAGACCATCTAACATCATAGTACTATCTTTCTACACAATAAAAACCAATTATACCAAGCATGTTTCAAAAGATAGACCAACTAATATGATAGTACTATCTTTCTACACAATAAAAACCAATTATACCAAGCATGTTTCATTAGATAGACCATCTAACATAATAGTACTATCTTTCTACACAATAAAAACCAATTATACCAAGCATGTTTCATTAGATAGACCATCTAACATCATAGTACTATCTTATGTCGCAATAAAAACCAATTATACCAAGCATGTTTCATTAGATAGACCATCTAACATCATAGTACTATCTTTCTACACAATAAAAACCAATTATACCAAGCATGTTTCATTAGATAGACCATTTAACATCATAGTACTATCTTTCTACACAATAAAAACCAATTATACCAAGCATGTTTCAAAAGATAGACCAACTAACATCATAGTACTATCTTTCTACACAATAAAAACCAATTATACCAAGCATGTTTCATTAAATAGACCATCTAACATCATAGTACTATCTTTCTACACAATAAAAACCAATTATACCAAGCATGTTTCATTAGATAGACCATCTAACATCATAGTACTATCTTTCTACACAATAAAAACCAATTATACCAAGCATGTTTCATTAGATAGACCATCTAACATCATAGTACTATCTTTCTACACAATAAAAACCAATTATACCAAGCATGTTTCATTAGATAGACAATCTAACATCATAGTACTATCTTTCTACACAATAAAAACCAATTATACCAAGCATGTTTCATTAGATAGACCATCTTACATCATAGTACTATCTTTCTACACAATAATAACCAATTATACCAAGCATGTTTCATTAGATAGACCATCTAACATCATAGTACTATCTTATGTCGCAATAAAAACCAATTATACCAAGCATGTTTCATTAGATAGACCATGTAACATCATAGTACTATATTTCTACACTATAAAAACCAATTATACCAAGCATGTTTCATTAGATAGACCATCTAACATCATAGTACTATCTTTCTACACAATAAAAACCAATTATACCAAGCATGTTTCATTAGATAGACCATCTAACATAATAGTACTATCATTCTACACAATAAAAACCAATTATACCAAGCATGTTTCATTAGATAGACCATCTAACATCATAGTACTATCTTTCAACACAATAAAAGCCAATTATACCAAGCATGTTTCATTAGATAGACCATCTAACATCATAGTACTATCTTTCTACACAATAAAAACCAATTATACCAAGCATGTTTCAAAAGATAGACCAACTAATATGATAGTACTATCTTTCTACACAATAAAAACCAATTATACCAAGCATGTTTCATTAAATAGACCATCTAACATCATAGTACTATCTTTCTACACAATAAAAACCAATTATACCAAGCATGCTTCATTAGATAGACCATCTAACATCATAGTACTATCTTTCTACACAATAAAAATCAATTATACCAAGCATGTTTCATTAGATAGACCATCTAACATCATAGTACTGTCTTTCTACACAATAAAAACCAATTATACCAAGCATGTTTCATTAGATAGACCATCTAACATCATAGTACTAACTTTCTACACAATAAAAACCAATTATACCAAGCATGTTTCATTAGATAGACTATCTATATATATAGCTAACATCATAGTACTATCTTTCTACACAATAAAAACCAATTATACCAAGCATGTTTCAAAAGATAGACCAACTAATATGATAGTACTATCTTTCTACACAATAAAAACCAATTATACCAAGCATGTTTCATTAAATAGACCATCTAACATCATAGTACTATCTTTCTACACAATAAAAACCAATTATACCAAGCATGCTTCATTAGATAGACCATCTAACATCATAGTACTATCTTTCTACACAATAAAAATCAATTATACCAAGCATGTTTCATTAGATAGACCATCTAACATCATAGTACTATCTTTCTACACAATAAAAACCAATTATACCAAGCATGTTTCATTAGATAGACCATCTTACATCATAGTACTATCTTTCTACACAATAATAACCAATTATACCAAGCATGTTTCATTAGATAGACCATCTAACATCATAGTACTATCTTATGTCGCAATAAAAACCAATTATACCAAGTATGTTTCATTAGATAGACCATGTAACATCATAGTACTATATTTCTACACTATAAAAACCAATTATACCAAGCATGTTTCATTAGATAGACCATCTAACATCATAGTACTATCTTTCTACACAATAAAAACCAATTATACCAAGCATGTTTCATTAGATAGACCATCTAACATCATAGTACTATCATTCTACACAATAAAAACCAATTATACCAAGCATGTTTCATTAGATAGACCATCTAACATCATAGTACTATCTTTCAACACAATAAAAGCCAATTATACCAAGCATGTTTCATTAGATAGACCATCTAACATCATAGTACTATCTTTCTACACAATAAAAACCAATTATACCAAGCATGTTTCAAAAGATAGACCAACTAATATGATAGTACTATCTTTCTACACAATAAAAACCAATTATACCAAGCATGTTTCATTAAATAGACCATCTAACATCATAGTACTATCTTTCTACACAATAAAAACCAATTATACCAAGCATGCTTCATTAGATAGACCATCTAACATCATAGTACTAACTTTCTACACAATAAAAACCAATTATACCAAGCATGTTTCATTAGATAGACTATCTATATATATAGCTAACATCATAGTACTATCTTTCTACACAATAAAAACCAATTATACCAAGCATGTTTCAAAAGATAGACCAACTAATATGATAGTACTATCTTTCTACACAATAAAAACCAATTATACCAAGCATGTTTCATTAAATAGACCATCTAACATCATAGTACTATCTTTCTACACAATAAAAACCAATTATACCAAGCATGCTTCATTAGATAGACCATCTAACATCATAGTACTATCTTTCTACACAATAAAAATCAATTATACCAAGCATGTTTCATTAGATAGACCATCTAACATCATAGTACTATCTTTCTACACAATAAAAACCAATTATACCAAGCATGTTTCATTAGATAGACCATCTTACATCATAGTACTATCTTTCTACACAATAATAACCAATTATACCAAGCATGTTTCATTAGATAGACCATCTAACATCATAGTACTATCTTATGTGGCAATAAAAACCAATTATACCAAGTATGTTTCATTAGATAGACCATGTAACATCATAGTACTATATTTCTACACTATAAAAACCAATTATACCAAGCATGTTTCATTAGATAGACCATCTAACATCATAGTACTATCTTTCTACACAATAAAAACCAATTATACCAAGCATGTTTCATTAGATAGACCATCTAACATCATAGTACTATCATTCTACACAATAAAAACCAATTATACCAAGCATGTTTCATTAGATAGACCATCTAACATCATAGTACTATCTTTCAACACAATAAAAGCCAATTATACCAAGCATGTTTCATTAGATAGACCATCTAACATCATAGTACTATCTTTCTACACAATAAAAACCAATTATACCAAGCATGTTTCAAAAGATAGACCAACTAATATGATAGTACTATCTTTCTACACAATAAAAACCAATTATACCAAGCATGTTTCATTAAATAGACCATCTAACATCATAGTACTATCTTTCTACACAATAAAAACCAATTATACCAAGCATGCTTCATTAGATAGACCATCTAACATCATAGTACTATCTTTCTACACAATAAAAATCAATTATACCAAGCATGTTTCATTAGATAGACCATCTAACATCATAGTACTGTCTTTCTACACAATAAAAACCAATTATACCAAGCATGTTTCATTAGATAGACCATCTAACATCATAGTACTAACTTTCTACACAATAAAAACCAATTATACCAAGCATGTTTCATTAGATAGACTATCTATATATATAGCTAACATCATAGTACTATCTTATGTCGCAATAAAAACCAATTATACCAAGCATGTTTCATTAGATAGACCATCTAACATCATAGTACTATCTTTCTACACAATAAAAACCAATTATACCAAGCATGTTTCATTAGATAGACCATCTAACATCATAGTACTATCTTTCTACACAATAAAAACCAATTATACCAAGCATGTTTCATTAGATAGACCATCTAACATCATAGTACTATCTTTCTACACAATAAAAACCAATTATACCAAGCATGTACACAATAAAAACCAATTATACCAAGCATGTTTCATTAGATAGACCATATAACATCATAGTACTATCTTTCTACACAATAAAAACCTATTATGCCAAGCATGTTTCAAAAGATAGACCAACTAACATCATAGTACTATCTTTCTACACAATAAAAACCAATTATACCAAGCATGTTTCATTAGATAGACCATCTAACACCATAGGACTATCTTTCTACACAATAAAAACCAATTATACCAAGCATGTTTCATTAGATAGACCATCTAACATCATAGTACTATCTTTCAACACAATAAAAACCAATTATACCAAGCATGTTTCATTAGATAGACCATCTAACATCATAGTACTATCTTTCTACACAATAAAAACCAATTATACCAAGCATGTTTCATTAGATAGACCATCTAACATCATAGTACTATTTTATGTCGCAATAAAAACCAATTATACCAAGCATGTTTCATTAGATAGACCATCTAACATCATAGTACTATCTTTTTACACAATGAAAACCAATTATACCAAGCATGTTTCATTAGATAGACCATCTAACATCATAGTACTATCTTTCTACACAATAAAAACCAATTATACCAAGCATGTTTCATTAGATAGACCATCTAACATCATAGTACTATCTTTCTACACAATAAAAACCAATTATACCAAGCATGTTTCATTAGATAGACCATCTTACATCATAGTACTATCTTTCTCCACAATAAAAACCAATTATACCAAGCATGTTTCATTAGATAGACCATCTAACACCATAGTACTATCTTTCTACACAATAAAAACCAATTATACCAAGCATGTTTCATTAGATAGACCATCTAACATCATAGTTCTATCTTTCTACACAATAAAAACCAATTATACCAAGCATGTTTCATTAGATAGACCATCTAACATCATAGTACTATCTTTCTACACAATAAAAACCAATTATACCAAGCATGTTTCATTAGATAGACCATCTAACATCATAGTACTATCTTTCTACACAATAAAAACCAATTATACCAAGCATGTTTCATTAGATAGACGATCTAACATTATAGTACTATCTTTCTACATAATAAAAACCAATTATACCAAGCACGTTCATTAGATAGACCATTAAACATCATAGTACTATCTGTCTACACAATAAAAACCAATTATACCAAGCATGTTTCATTAGATAGACCATCTAACATCATAATACTATCATTCTACATAATAAAAACCAATTATACCAAGCATGTTTCATTAGATAGACCATCTAACATCATAGTATTATCTTTATACACAATAAGAACCAATTATACCAAGCATGTTTCATTAGATAGACCATCTAACATCATAGTACTATCTTTCTACACAATAAAAGCCAATTATACCAAGCATGTTTCATTAGATAGACCATCTAACATCATAGTACTATCTTTCTACACAATAAAAATCAATTATACCAAGCAGGTTTCATTAGATAGACCATCTAACATCATAGTACTATCTTTCTACACAATAAAAACCAATTATACCAAGCATGTTTCATTAGATAGAACATCTAACATCATAGTACTAACTTTCTACACAATAAAAACCAATTATACCAAGCATGTTTCATTAGATAGACTATCTAACATCATAGTACTATCTTATGTCGCAATAAAAACCAATTATACCAAGCATGTTTCATTAGATAGACCATCTAACATCATAGTACTATCTGTCTACACAATAAAAACCAATTATACCAAGCATGTTTCATTAGATAGACCATCTAACATCATAGTACTATCTTTCTACACAATAAAAACCAATTATACCAAGCATGTTTCATTAGATAGACCATCTAACATCATAGTACTATCTTTCTACACAATAAAAACCAATTATACCAAGCATTTTTCATTAGATATACCATCTAACATCATAGTACTATCTTTCTACACAATAAAAACCATTTATACCAAGCATGTTTCATTAGATAGACCATCTAACATCATAGTACTATCTTTCTACATAATAAAAACCAATTATACCAAGCATGTTTCATTAGATAGACCATCTAACATCATAGTACTATCTTTCTACACAATAAAAACCAATTATACCAAACATGTTTCAAAAGATAGACCAACTAATATCATAGTACTATCTTTCTACACAATAAAAACCAATTATACCAAGCATGTTTCATTAAATAGACCATCTAACATCATAGTACTATCTTTCTACACAATAAAAACCAATTATACCAAGCATGTTTCATTAGATAGACCATCTAACATCATAGTACTAACTTTCTACACAATAAAAACCAATTATACCAAGCATGTTTCATTAGATAGACTATCTAACATCATAGTACTATCTTATGTCGCAATAAAAACCAATTATACCAAGCATGTTTCATTAGATAGACCATCTAACATCATAGTACTATCTTTCTACACAATAAAAACCAATTATACCAAGCATGTTTCATTAGATAGACCATCTAACATCATAGTACTATCTTTCTACACAATAAAAACCAATTATACCAAGCATGTTTCATTAGATAGACCATCTAACATCATAGTACTATCTTTCTACACAATAAAAACCAATTATACCAAGCATGTCTCATTAGATAGACCATCTAACATCATAGTACTATCTTTCTACACAATAAAAACCATTTATACCAAGCATGTTTCATTAGATAGACCATCTAACATCATAGTACTATCTTTCTACACAATAAAAACCAATTATACCAAGCATGTTTCATTAGATAGACCATCTAACATCATAGTACTATCTTTCTACACAATAAAAACCAATTATACCAAGCATGTTTCATTAGATAGACCATGTAACATCATAGTACTATCTTTCTACACAATAAAAACCAATTATACCAAACATGTTTCATTAGATTTACCATCTAACATCATAGTACTATCTTTCTACACAATAAAAACCAATTATACCAAGCATGTTTCATTAGATAGACCATCTAACATCATAGTACTATCTTATGTTGCAATAAAAACCAATTATACCAAGCATGTTTCATTAGATAGACCATCTAACATAATAGGACTATCTTTCTACACAATAAAAACCAATTATACCAAGCATGTTTCATTAGATAGACCATCTAACATCATAGTACTATCTTTCTACACAATAAAAACCAATTATACCAAGGATGTTTCATTAGATAGACCATCTAACATCATAGTACTATCTTTCTACACAATAAAAACCAATTATACCAAGCATGTTTCATTAGATAGACCATCTAACATCATAGTACTATCTTATGTCGCAATAAAAACCAATTATACCAAGCATGTTTCATTAGATAGACCATCTAACATCATAGTACTATCTTATGTTGCAATAAAAACCAATTATACCAAGCATGTTTCATTAGATAGACCATCTAACATCATAGTACTATCTTTCTACACAATAAAAACCAATTATACCAAGCATGTTTCATTAGATAGACCATCTAACATCATAGTACTATCTTTCTACACAATAAAAACCAATTATACCAAGCATGTTTCATTAGATAGACCATCTAACATCATAGTACTATCTTTCTACACAATAAAAACCAATTATACCAAGCATGTTTCATAAGTTAGACAATCTAACATCATAGTACTATCTTTCTACACAATAAAAACCAATTATACCAAACATGTTTCATTAGATAGACCATCTTACATCATAGTACTATCTTTCTACACAATAATAACCAATTATACCAAGCATGTTTCATTAGATAGACCATCTAACATCATAGTACTATCTTATGTCGCAATAAAAACCAATTATACCAAGCATGTTTCATTAGATAGACCATGTAACATCATAGTACTATCTTTCTACACTATAAAACCAATTATACCAAGCATGTTTCATTAGATAGACCATCTAACATCATAGTACTATCTTTCTACACAATAAAAACCAATTATACCAAGCATGTTTCATTAGATAGACCATCTAACATCATAGTACTATCATTCTACACAATAAAAACCAATTATACCAAGCATGTTTCATTAGATAGACCATCTAACATCATAGTACTATCTCTCTACACAATAAAAGCCAATTATACCAAGCATGTTTCATTAGATAGACCATCTAACATCATAGTACTATCTTTCTACACAATAAAAACCAATTATACCAAGCATGTATCAAAAGATAGACCAACTAACATCATAGTACTATCTTTCTACACAATAAAAACCAATTATACCAAGCATGTTTCATTAGATAGACCATCTAACATCATAGTACTAACTTTCTACACAATAAAAACCAATTATACCAAGCATGTTTCATTAGATAGACTATCTAACATCATAGTACTATCTTATGTCGCAATAAAAACCAATTATACCAAGCATGTTTCATTAGATAGACCATCTAACATCATAGTACTATCTTTCTACACAATAAAAACCAATTATACCAAGCATGTTTCATTAGATAGACCATCTAACATCATAGTACTATCTTTCTACACAATAAAAACCAATTATACCAAGCATGTTTTATAAGATAGACCATCTAACATCATAGTACTATCTTTCTACACAATAAAAACCAATTATACCAAGCATGTCTCATTAGATAGACCATCTAACATCATAGTACTATCTTTCTACACAATAAAAACCATTTATACCAAGCATGTTTCATTAGATAGACCATCTAACATCATAGTACTATCTTTCTACACAATAAAAACCAATTATACCAAGCATGTTTCATTAGATAGACCATCTAACATCATAGTACTATCTTTCTACACAATAAAAACCAATTATACCAAGCATGTTTCATTAGATAGACCATCTAACATCATAGTACTATCTTATGTTGCAATAAAAACCAATTATACCAAGCATGTTTCATTAGATAGACCATCTAACATAATAGGACTATCTTTCTACACAATAAAAACCAATTATACCAAGCATGTTTCATTAGATAGACCATCTAACATCATAGTACTATCTTTCTACACAATAAAAACCAATTATACCAAGCATGTTTCATTAGATAGACCATCTAACATCATAGTACTATCTTTCTACACAATAAAAACCAATTATACCAAGCATGTATCAAAAGATAGACCAACTAACATCATAGTACTATCTTTCTACACAATAAAAACCAATTATACCAAGCATGTTTCATTAAATAGACCATCTAACATCATAGTACTATCTTTCTACACAATAAAAACCAATTATACCAAGCATGTTTCATTAGATAGACCATCTAACATCATAGTACTATCTTTCTACACAATAAAAACCAATTATACCAAGCATGTTTCATTAGATAGACCATCTAACATCATAGTACTATCTTTCTACACAATAAAAACCAATTATACCAAGCATGTTTCATTAGATAGACAATCTAACATCATAGTACTATCTTTCTACACAATAAAAACCAATTATACCAAGCATGTTTCATTAGATAGACCATCTAACATCATAGTACTATCTTTCTACACAATAATAACCAATTATACCAAGCATGTTTCATTAGATAGACCATCTAACATCATAGTACTATCTTTCTACACAATAAAAACCAATTATACCAAGCATGTTTCATTAGATAGACCATCTAACATCATAGTACTATCTTTCTACACAATAATAACCAATTATACCAAGCATGTTTCATTAGATAGACCATCTAACATCATAGTACTATCTTTCTACACAATAAAAACCAATTATACCAAGGATGTTTCATTAGACAGACCATCTAACATCATAGTACTATCATTCTACACAATAAAAACCAATTATACCAAGCATGTTTCATTAGATAGACCATCTAACATCATAGTACTATCTTATGTCGCAATAAAAACCAATTATACCAAGCATGTTTCATTAGATAGACCATGTAACATCATAGTACTATATTTCTACACTATAAAAACCAATTATACCAAGCATGTTTCATTAGATAGACCATCTAACATCATAGTACTATCTTTCTACACAATAAAAACCAATTATACCAAGCATGTTTCATTAGATAGACCATCTAACATCATAGTACTATCATTCTACACAATAAAAACCAATTATACCAAGCATGTTTCATTAGATAGACCATCTAACATCATAGTACTATCTTTCTACACAATAAAAGCCAATTATACCAAGCATGTTTCATTAGATAGACCATTTAACATCATAGTACTATCTTTCTACACAATAAAAACCAATTATACCAAGCATGTTTCAAAAGATAGACCAACTAATATGATAGTACTTTCTTTCTACACAATAAAAACCAATTATACCAAGCATGTTTCATTAGATAGACCATCTAACATCATAGTACTATCTTTCTACACAATAAAAACCAATTATACCAAGCATGCTTCGTTAGATAGACCATCTAACATCATAGTACTATCTTTCTACACAATAAAAATCAATTATACCAAGCATGTTTCATTAGATAGACCATCTAACATCATAGTACTGTCTTTCTACACAATAAAAACCAATTATACCAAGCATGTTTCATTAGATAGACCATCTAACATCATAGTACTAACTTTCTACACAATAAAAACCAATTATACCAAGCATGTTTCATTAGATAGACTATCTATATATATAGCTAACATCATAGTACTATCTTATGTCGCAATAAAAACCAATTATACCAAGCATGTTTCATTAGATAGACCATCTAACATCATAGTACTATCTTTCTACACAATAAAAACCAATTATACCAAGCATGTTTCATTAGATAGACCATCTAACATCATAGTACTATCTTTCTACACAATAAAAACCAATTATACCAAGCATGTTTCATTAGATAGACCATCTAACATCATAGTACTATCTTTCTACACAATAAAAACCAATTATACCAAGCATGTTTCATTAGATAGACGATCTAACATTATAGTACTATCTTTCTACATAATAAAAACCAATTATACCAAGCACGTTCATTAGATAGACCATTAAACATCATAGTACTATCTGTCTACACAATAAAAAACAATTATACCAAGCATGTTTCATTAGATAGACCATCTAACATCATAATACTATCATTCTACATAATAAAAACCAATTATACCAAGCATGTTTCATTAGATAGACCATCTAACATCATAGTATTATCTTTATACACAATAAGAACCAATTATACCAAGCATGTTTCATTAGATAGACCATCTAACATCATAGTACTATCTTTCTACACAATAAAAGCCAATTATACCAAGCATGTTTCATTAGATAGACCATCTAACATCATAGTACTATCTTTCTACACAATAAAAATCAATTATACCAAGCAGGTTTCATTAGATAGACCATCTAACATCATAGTACTATCTTTCTACACAATAAAAACCAATTATACCAAGCATGTTTCATTAGATAGAACATCTAACATCATAGTACTAACTTTGTACACAATAAAAACCAATTATACCAAGCATGTTTCATTAGATAGACTATCTAACATCATAGTACAATCTTATGTCGCAATAAAAACCAATTATACCAAGCATGTTTCATTAGATAGACCATCTAACATCATAGTACTATCTTTCTACACAATAAAAACCAATTATACCAAGCATGTTTCATTAGATAGACCATCTAACATCATAGTACTATCTTTCTACACAATAAAAACCAATTATACCAAGCATGTTTCATTAGATAGACCATCTAACATCATAGTACTATCTTTCTACACAATAAAAACCAATTATACCAAGCATGTTTCATTAGATATACCATCTAACATCATAGTACTATCTTTCTACACAATAAAAACCATTTATACCAAGCATGTTTCATTAGATAGACCATCTAACATCATAGTACTATCTTTCTACACAATAAAAACCAATTATACCAAGCATGTTTCATTAGATAGACCATCTAACATCATAGTACTATCTTTCTACACAATAAAAACCAATTATACCAAACATGTTTCAAAAGATAGACCAACTAATATCATAGTTCTATCTTTCTACACAATAAAAACCAATTATACCAAGCATGTTTCATTAAATAGACCATCTAACATCATAGTACTATCTTTCTACACAATAAAAACCAATTATACCAAGCATGTTTCATTAGATAGACCATCTAACATCATAGTACTATCTTTCTACACAATAAAAATCAATTATACCAAGCATGTTTCATTAGATAGACCATCTAACATCATAGTACTATCTTTCTACACAATAAAAACCAATTATACCAAGCATGTTTCATTAGATAGACCATCTAACATCATAGTACTAACTTTCTACACAATAAAAACCAATTATACCAAGCATGTTTCATTAGATAGACTATCTAACATCATAGTACTATCTTATGTCGCAATAAAAACCAATTATACCAAGCATGTTTCATTAGATAGACCATCTAACATCATAGTACTATCTTTCTACACAATAAAAACCAATTATACCAAGCATGTTTCATTAGATAGACCATCTAACATCATAGTACTATCTTTCTACACAATAAAAACCAATTATACCAAGCATGTTTCATTAGATATACCATCTAACATCATAGTACTATCTTTCTACACAATAAAAACCAATTATACCAAGCATGTTTCATTAGATAGACCATCTAACATCATAGTACTATCTTTCTACACAATAAAAACCAATTATACCAAGCATGTTTCATTAGATAGACCATCTAACATCATAGTACTATCTTTCTACACAATAAAAACCAATTATACCAAGCATGTTTCATTAGATAGACCATCTAACATCATAGTACTATCTTTCTACACAATAAAAACCAATTATACCAAGCATGTTTCATTAGATAGACCATCTAACATCATAGTACTATCTTTCTACACAATAAAAACCAATTATTCCAAGCATGTTTCATAAGATAGACTATCTAACATCATAGTACTATCTTATGTTGCAATAAAAACCAATTATGCCAAGCATGTTTCATTAGATAGACCATCTAACATCATAGTACTATCTTTCTACACAATAAAAACCAATTATACCAAGCATGTTTCATTAGATAGACCATCTAACATCATAGTACTATCTTTCTACACAATAAAAACCAATTATACCAAGCATGTTTCATTAGATAGACCGTCTAACATCATAGTACTATCTTTCTACACAATAAAAACCAATTATTCCAAGCATGTTTCATTAGATAGACCATCAACATCATAGTACTATCTTTCTACACAAAAAAACCCAATTATACCAAGCATGTTTCATTAGATAGACCATTTAATATCATAGTACTATCTTTCTACACAATAAAAACCAATTATACCAAGCATGTTTCATTGGATAGACCATCTAACATCATAGTACTATCTTTCTACACAATAAAAACCAATTATACCAAGCATGTTTCATTAGATAGACCATTTAATATCATAGTACTATCTTTCTACACAATAATAACCAATTATACCAAGCATGTTTCATTAGATAGACCATCTAACATCATAGTACTATCTTTCTACACAATAAAAACCAATTTTACCAAGCATGTTTCATTAGATAGACCATCTAACATCATAGTACTATCTTTCTACACAATAAAAACCAATTATACCAAGCATGTTTCATTAGATAGACCATCTAACATCATAGTACTATCTTATGTCGAAATAAAAACCAATTATACCAAGCATGTTTCATTAGATAGACCATCTAACATCATAGTACTATCTTTCTACACAAAAAAAACCAATTATACCAAGCATGTTTCATTAGATAGATCATATAACATCATAGTACTATCTTATGTCGCAATAAAAACCAATTATACCAAGCATGTTTCATTAGATAGACCATCTAACATCATAGAACTATCTTTCTACACAATAAAAACCAATTATACCAAGCATGTTTCATTAGATAGACCATCTAACATCATAGTACTATCTTTCTACACAATAAAAACCAATTATACCAAGCATGTTTCATTAGATAGACCATTTAATATCATAGTACTATCTTTCTACACAATAAAAACCAATTATACCAAGCATGTTTCATTAGTCAGACCACCTAACATCATAGTACTATCTTTCTACACAATAAAAACCAATTATACCAAGCATGTTTCATTAGATAGACCATCTAACATCATAGTACTATCTTTCTACACAATAAAAACCAATTATACCAAGCATGTTTCATTAGATAGACCATCTAACATCATAGTACTATCTTATGTCGAAATAAAAACCAATTATACCAAGCATGTTTCATTAGATAGACCATCTAACATCATAGTACTATCTTTCTACACAATAAAAACCAATTATACCAAGCATTTTTCATTAGATAGACCATCTAACATCATAGTACTATCTTATGTCGCAATAAAAACAACCAATTATACCAAGCATGTTTCATTAGATAGACCATCTAACATCATAGTACTATCTTATGTCGCAATAAAAACCAATTATACCAAGCATGTTTCATTAGATAGACCATCTAACATCATAGTACTATCTTTCTACACAATAAAAACCAATTATACCAAGCATGTTTCATTAGATAGACCATCTAACATCATAGTACTATCTTTCTACACAATAAAAACCAATTATACCAAGCATGTACACAATAAAAACCAATTATACCAAGCATGTTTCATTAGATAGACCATCTAACATCATAGTACTATCTTTCTACACAATAAAAACCAATTATGCCAAGCATGTTTCAAAAGATAGACCAACTAACATCATAGTACTATCTTTCTACACAATAAAAACCAATTATACCAAGCATGTTTCATTAGATAGACCATCTAACACCATAGGACTATCTTTCTACACAATAAAAACCAATTATACCAAGCATGTTTCATTAGATAGACCATCTAACATCATAGTACTATCTTTCTACACAATAAAAACCAATTATACCAAGCATGTTTCATTAGATAGACCATCTAACATCATAGTACTATCTTTCTACACAATAAAAACCAATTATTCCAAGCATGTTTCATTAGATAGACCATCTAACATCATAGTACTATCTTATGTCGCAATAAAAACAACCAATTATACCAAGCATGTTTCATTAGATAGACCATCTAACATCATAGTACTATCTTATGTCGCAATAAAAACCAATTATACCAAGCATGTTTCATTAGATAGACCATCTAACATCATAGTACTATCTTTCTACACAATAAAAACCAATTATACCAAGCATGTTTCATTAGATAGACCATCTAACATCATAGTACTATCTTTCTACACAATAAAAACCAATTATACCAAGCATGTTTCATTAGATAGACCATCTAACATCATAGTACTATCTTTCTACACAATAAAAACCAATTATACCAAGCATGTTTCATTAGATAGACCATCTAACACCATAGTACTATCTTTCTACACAATAAAAACCAATTATACCAAGCATGTTTCATTAGATAGACCATCTAACATCATAGTACTATCTTTCTACACAATAAAAACCAATTGTACCAAGCATGTTTCATTAGATAGACCATCTAACATCATAGTACTATCTTTCTACACAATAAAAACCAATTATACCAAGCATGTTTCATTAGATAGACCATCTAACATCATAGTACTATCTTTCTACACAATACAAACCAATTATACCAAGCATGTTTCATTAGATAGACGATCTTACATTATAGTACTATCTTTCTACACAATAAAAACCAATTATACCAAGCACGTTCATTAGATAGACCATTAAACATCATAGTACTATCTGTCTACACAATAAAAACCAATTATACCAAGCATGTTTCATTAGATAGACCATCTAACATCATAGTACTATCATTCTACACAATAAAAACCAATTATACCAAGCATGTTTCATTAGATAGACCATCTAACATCATAGTATTATCTTTATACACAATAAGAACCAATTATACCAAGCATGTTTCATTAGATATACTATCTAACATCATAGTACTATCTTTCTACACAATAAAAACCAATTATACCAAGCATGTTTCATTAGATAGACCATCTAGCATCATAGTACTATCTTATGTCGAAATAAAAACCAATTATACCAAGCATGTTTCATTAGATAGACCATGTAACATCATAGTACTATCTTTCTACACTATAAAAACCAATTATACCAAGCATGTTTCATTAGATAGACCATCTAACATCATAGTACTATCTTTCTACACAATAAAAACCAATTATACCAAGCATGTTTCATTAGATAGACCATCTAACATCATAGTACTATCTTTCTACACAATAAAAACCAATTATACCAAGCATGTTTCATTAGATAGACCGTCTAACATCATAGTACTATCTTTCTACACAATAAAAACCAATTATTCCAAACATGTTTCATTAGATAGACCATCTAACATCATAGTACTGTCTTTCTACACAAAAAAAAACCAATTATACTAAGCATGTTTCATTAAATAGACCATATAACATCATAGTACTATCTTTCTACACAATAAAAACCAATTATACCAAGCATGTTTCATTAGATAGACCATCTAACACCATAGGACTATCTTTCTACACAATAAAAACCAATTATACCAAGCATGTTTCATTAGATAGACCATCTAACATCATAGTACTATCTTTCTACACAATAAAAACCAATTATACCAAGCATGTTTCATTAGATAGACCATCTAACATCATAGTACTATCTTTCTACACAATAAAAACCAATTATTCCAAGCATGTTTCATTAGATAGACCATCTAACATCATAGTACTATCTTATGTCGCAATAAAAACAACCAATTATACCAAGCATGTTTCATTAGATAGACCATCTAACATCATAGTACTATCTTATGTCGCAATAAAAACCAATTATACCAAGCATGTTTCATTAGATAGACCATCTAACATCATAGTACTATCTTTCTACACAATAAAAACCAATTATACCAAGCATGTTTCATTAGATAGACCATCTAACATCATAGTACTATCTTTCTACACAATAAAAACCAATTATACCAAGCATGTTTCATTAGATAGACCATCTAACATCATAGTACTATCTTTCTACACAATAAAAACCAATTATACCAAGCATGTTTCATTAGATAGACCATCTAACACCATAGTACTATCTTTCTACACAATAAAAACCAATTATACCAAGCATGTTTCATTAGATAGACCATCTAACATCATAGTACTATCTTTCTACACAATAAAAACCAATTGTACCAAGCATGTTTCATTAGATAGACCATCTAACATCATAGTACTATCTTTCTACACAATAAAAACCAATTATACCAAGCATGTTTCATTAGATAGACCATCTAACATCATAGTACTATCTTTCTACACAATACAAACCAATTATACCAAGCATGTTTCATTAGATAGACGATCTTACATTATAGTACTATCTTTCTACACAATAAAAACCAATTATACCAAGCACGTTCATTAGATAGACCATTAAACATCATAGTACTATCTGTCTACACAATAAAAACCAATTATACCAAGCATGTTTCATTAGATAGACCATCTAACATCATAGTACTATCATTCTACACAATAAAAACCAATTATACCAAGCATGTTTCATTAGATAGACCATCTAACATCATAGTATTATCTTTATACACAATAAGAACCAATTATACCAAGCATGTTTCATTAGATATACTATCTAACATCATAGTACTATCTTTCTACACAATAAAAACCAATTATACCAAGCATGTTTCATTAGATAGACCATCTAACATCATAGTACTATCTTATGTCGAAATAAAAACCAATTATACCAAGCATGTTTCATTAGATAGACCATGTAACATCATAGTACTATCTTTCTACACTATAAAAACCAATTATACCAAGCATGTTTCATTAGATAGACCATCTAACATCATAGTACTATCTTTCTACACAATAAAAACCAATTATACCAAGCATGTTTCATTAGATAGACCATCTAACATCATAGTACTATCATTCTACACAATAAAAACCAATTATACCAAGCATGTTTCATTAGATAGACCATCTAACATCATAGTACTATCTTTCTACACAATAAAAGCCAATAATACCAAGCATGTTTCATTAGATAGACCATCTAACATCATAGTACTATCTTTCTACACAATAAAAACCAATTATACCAAGCATGTTTCAAAAGATAGACCAACTAATATCATAGTACTATCTTTCTACACAATAAAAACCAATTATACCAAGCATGTTTCATTAGGTAGACCATCTAACATCATAGTACTATCTTTCTACACAATAAAAACCAATTATACCAAGCATGTTCATTAGATAGACCATCTAACATCATAGTACTATCTTTCTACACAATAAAAACCAATTATACCAAGCATGTTTCATTAGATAGACCATCTAACATCATAGTACTATCTTATGTCGCAATAAAAACAACCAATTATACCAAGCATGTTTCATTAGATAGACCATCTAACATCATAGTACTATCTTATGTCGCAATAAAAACCAATTATACCAAGCATGTTTCATTAGATAGACCATCTAACATCATAGTACTATCTTTCTACACAATAAAAACCAATTATACCAAGCATGTTTCATTAGATAGACCATCTAACATCATAGTACTATCTTTCTACACAATAAAAACCAATTATGCCAAGCATGTTTCAAAAGATAGACCAACTAACATCATAGTACTATCTTTCTACACAATAAAAACCAATTATACCAAGCATGTTTCATTAGATAGACCATCTAACACCATAGGACTATCTTTCTACACAATAAAAACCAATTATACCAAGCATGTTTCATTAGATAGACCATCTAACATCATAGTACTATCTTTCTACACAATAAAAACCAATTATACCAAGCATGTTTCATTAGATAGACCATCTAACATCATAGTACTATCTTTCTACACAATAAAAACCAATTATACCAAGCATGTTTCATTAGATAGACCATCTAACATCATAGTACTATTTTATGTCGCAATAAAAACCAATTATACCAAGCATGTTTCATTAGATAGACCATCTAACATCATAGTACTATCTTTTTACACAATGAAAACCAATTATACCAAGCATGTTTCATTAGATAGACCATCTAACATCATAGTACTATCTTTCTACACAATAAAAACCAATTATACCAAGCATGTTTCATTAAATAGACCATCTAACATCATAGTACTATCTTTCTACACAATAAAAACCAATTATACCAAGCATGTTTCATTAGATAGACCATCTAACATCATAGTACTATCTTTCTACACAATAAAAACCAATTATACCAAGCATGTTTCATTAGATAGACCATCTAACACCATAGTACTATCTTTCTACACAATAAAAACCAATTATACCAAGCATGTTTCATTAGATAGACCATCTAACATCATAGTACTATCTTATGTCGAAATAAAAACCAATTATACCAAGCATGTTTCATTAGATAGACCATCTAACATCATAGTACTATCTTTCTACACAATAAAAACCAATTATACCAAGCATGTTTCATTAGATAGACGATCTTACGTTATAGTACTATCTTTCTACATAATAAAAACCAATTATACCAAGCACGTTCATTAGATAGACCATTAAACATCATAGTACTATCTGTCTACACAATAAAAACCAATTATACCAAGCATGTTTCATTAGATAGACCATCTAACATCATAGTACTATCATTCTACACAATAAAAACCAATTATACCAAGCATGTTTCATTAGATAGACCATCTAACATAATAGTATTATCTTTATACACAATAAGAACCAATTATACCAAGCATGTTTCATTAGATATACTATCTAACATCATAGTACTATCTTTCTACACAATAAAAACCAATTATACCAAGCATGTTTCATTAGATAGACCATCTAACATCATAGTACTATCTTATGTCGAAATAAAAACCAATTATACCAAGCATGTTTCATTAGATAGACCATGTAACATCATAGTACTATCTTTCTACACTATAAAAACCAATTATACCAAGCATGTTTCATTAGATAGACCATCTAACATCATAGTACTATCTTTCTACACAATAAAAACCAATTATACCAAGCATGTTTCATTAGATAGACCATCTAACATCATAGTACTATCATTCTACACAATAAAAACCAATTATACCAAGCATGTTTCATTAGATAGACCATCTAACATCATAGTACTATCTTTCTACACAATAAAAGCCAATAATACCAAGCATGTTTCATTAGATAGACCATCTAACATCATAGTACTATCTTTCTACACAATAAAAACCAATTATACCAAGCATGTTTCAAAAGATAGACCAACTAATATCATAGTACTATCTTTCTACACAATAAAAACCAATTATACCAAGCATGTTTCATTAGGTAGACCATCTAACATCATAGTACTATCTTTCTACACAATAAAAACCAATTATACCAAGCATGTTTCATTAGATAGACCATCTAACATCATAGTACTATCTTTCTACACAATAAAAACCAATTATACCAAGCATGTTTCATTAGATAGACCATCTAACATCATAGTACTATCTTATGTCGAAATAAAAACCAATTATACCAAGCATGTTTCATTAGATAGACCATCTAACATCATAGTACTATCTTTCTACACAATAAAAACCAATTATACCAAGCATGTTTCATTAGATAGACCATCTAACATCATAGTACTATCTTATGTCGCAATAAAAACAACCAATTATACCAAGCATGTTTCATTAGATAGACCATCTAACATCATAGTACTATCTTATGTCGCAATAAAAACCAATTATACCAAGCATGTTTCATTAGATAGACCATCTAACATCATAGTACTATCTTTCTACACAATAAATACCAATTATACCAAGCATGTTTCATTAGATAGACCATCTAACATCATAGTACTATCTTTCTACACAATAAAAACCAATTATACCAAGCATGTACACAATAAAAACCAATTATACCAAGCATGTTTCATTAGATAGACCATCTAACATCATAGTACTATCTTTCTACATAATAAAAACCAATTATGCCAAGCATGTTTCAAAAGATAGACCAACTAACATCATAGTACTATCTTTCTACACAATAAGAACCAATTATACCAAGCATGTTTCATTAGATATACTATCTAACATCATAGTACTATCTTTCTACACAATAAAAACCAATTATACCAAGCATGTTTCATTAGATAGACCATCTAACATCATAGTACTATCTTATGTCGAAATAAAAACCAATTATACCAAGCATGTTTCATTAGATAGACCATGTAACATCATAGTACTATCTTTCTACACTATTAAAACCAATTATACCAAGCATGTTTCATTAGATAGACCATCTAACATCATAGTACTATCTTTCTACACAATAAAAAACCAATTATACCAAGCATGTTTCATTAGATAGACCATCTAACATCATAGTACTATCATTCTACACAATAAAAACCAATTATACCAAGCATGTTTCATTAGATAGACCATCTAACATCATAGTACTATCTTTCTACACAATAAAAGCCAATAATACCACGCATGTTTCATTAGATAGACCATCTAACATCATAGTACTATCTTTCTACACAATAAAAACCAATTATACCAAGCATGTTTCAAAAGATAGACCAACTAATATCATAGTACTATCTTTCTACACAATAAAAACCAATTATACCAAGCATGTTTCATTAGGTAGACCATCTAACATCATAGTACTATCTTTCTACACAATAAAAACCAATTATACCAAGCATGTTTCATTAGATAGACCATCTAACATCATAGTACTATCTTTCTACACAATAAAAACCAATTATACCAAGCATGTTTCATTAGATAGACCATCTAACATCATAGTACTATCTTATGTCGAAATAAAAACCAATTATACCAAGCATGTTTCATTAGATAGACCATCTAACATCATAGTACTATCTTTCTACACAATAAAAACCAATTATACCAAGCATGTTTCATTAGATAGACCATCTAACATCATAGTACTATCTTATGTCGCAATAAAAACAACCAATTATACCAAGCATGTTTCATTAGATAGACCATCTAACATCATAGTACTATCTTATGTCGCAATAAAAACCAATTATACCAAGCTTGTTTCATTAGATAGACCATCTAACATCATAGTACTATCTTTCTACACAATAAATACCAATTATACCAAGCATGTTTCATTAGATAGACCATCTAACATCATAGTACTATCTTTCTACACAATAAAAACCAATTATACCAAGCATGTACACAATAAAAACCAATTATACCAAGCATGTTTCATTAGATAGACCATCTAACATCATAGTACTATCTTTCTACATAATAAAAACCAATTATGCCAAGCATGTTTCAAAAGATAGACCAACTAACATCATAGTACTATCTTTCTACACAATAAAAACCAATTATACCAAGCATGTTTCATTAGATAGACCATCTAACACCATAGGACTATCTTTCTACACAATAAAAACCAATTATACCAAGCATGTTTCATTAGATAGACCATCTAACATCATAGTACTATCTTTCTACACAATAAAAACCAATTATACCAAGCATGTTTCATTAGATAGACCATCTAACATCATAGTACTATCTTTCTACACAATAAAAACCAATTATACCAAGCATGTTTCATTAGATAGACCATCTAACATCATAGTACTATTTTATGTCGAAATAAAAACCAATTATACCAAGCATGTTTCATTAGATAGACCATCTAACATCATAGTACTATCTTTTTACACAATGAAAACCAATTATACCAAGCATGTTTCATTAGATAGACCATCTAACATCATAGTACTATCTTTCTACATAATAGAAACCAATTATACCAAGCATGTTTCATTAGATAGACCATCTAACATCATAGTACTATCTTTCTACACAATAAAAACAAATTATACCAAGCATGTTTCATTAGATAGACCATCTAACACCATAGTACTATCTTTCTACACAATAAAAACCAATTATACCAAGCATGTTTCATTAGATAGACCATCTAACATCATAGTACTATCTTTTTACACAATAAAAACCAATTATACCAAGCATGTTTCATTAGATAGACCATCTAACATCATAGTACTATCTTTCTACACAATAAAAACCAATTATACCAAGCATGTTTCATTAGATAGACCATCTAACATCATAGTACTATCTTTCTACACAATAAAAACCAATTATACCAAGCATGTTTCATTAGATAGACGATCTAACATTATAGTACTATCTTTCTACATAATAAAAACCAATTATACCAAGCACGTTCATTAGATAGACCATTAAACATCATAGTACTATCTGTCTACACAATAAAAACCAATTATACCAAGCATGTTTCATTAGATAGACCATCTAACATCATAGTACTATCATTCTACACAATAAAAACCAATTATACCAAGCATGTTTCATTAGATAGACCATCTAACATCATAGTACTATCTTTCTACACAATAAAAACCAATTATACCAAGCATGTTTCATTAGATAGACCATCTAACATCATAGTACTATCTTATGTCGAAATAAAAACCAATTATACCAAGCATGTTTCATTAGATAGACCATGTAACATCATAGTACTATCTTTCTACACTATAAAAACCAATTATACCAAGCATGTTTCATTAGATAGACCATCTAACATCATAGTACTATCTTTCTACACAATAAAAACCAATTATACCAAGCATGTTTCATTAGATAGACCATCTAACATCATAGTACTATCATTCTACACAATAAAAACCAATTATACCAAGCATGTTTCATCAGATAAACCATCTAACATCATAGTACTATCTTTCTACACAATAAAAGCCAATTATACCAAGCATGTTTCATTAGATAGACCATCTAACATCATAGTACTATCTTTCTACACAATAAAAACCAATTATACCAAGCATGTTTCAAAAGATAGACCAACTAATATCATAGTACTATCTTTCTACACAATAAAAACCAATTATACCAAGCATGTTTCATTAAATAGACCATCTAACATCATAGTACTATCTTTCTACACAATAAAAACCAATTATACCAAGCATGTTTCATTAGATAGACCATCTAACATCATAGTACTATCTTTCTACACAATAAAAATCAATTATACCAAGCAGGTTTCATTAGATAGACCATCTAACATCATAGTACTATCTTTCCACACAATAAAAACCAATTATACCAAGCATGTTTCATAAGTTAGAACATCTAACATCATAGTACTGACTTTCTACACAATAAAAACCAATTATACCAAGCATGTTTCATTAGATAGACTATCTAACAGCATAGTACTATCTTATGTCGCAATAAAAACCAATTATACCAAGCATGTTTCATTAGATAGACCATCTAACATCATAGTACTATCTTTCTACACAATAAAAACCAATTATACCAAGCATGTTTCATTAGATAGACCATCTAACATCATAGTACTATCTTTCTACACAATAAAAACCAATTATACCAAGCATGTTTCATTAGATAGACCATCTAACATCATAGTACTATCTTTCTACACAATAAAAACCAATTATACCAAGCATGTTTCATTAGATAGACCATCTAACATCATAGTACTATCTTTCTACACAATAAAAACCATTTATACCAAGCATGTTTCATTAGATAGACCATCTAACATCATAGTACTATCTTTCTACACAATAAAAACCAATTATACCAAGCATGTTTCATTAGATAGACCATCTAACATCATAGTACTATCTTTGTACACAATAAAAACCAATTATACCAAGCATGTTTCATTAGATAGACCATCTAACATCATAGTACTATCTTTCTACACAATAAAAACCAATTATACCAAGCATGTTTCATTAGATAGACCATTTAACATCATAGTACTATCTTTCTACACAATAAAAACCAATTATACCAAGCATGTTTCATTAGATAGACCGTCTAACATCATAGTACTATCTTTCTACACAATAAAAAACAATTATTCCAAGCATGTTTCATTAGATAGACTATCTAACATCATAGTACTATCTTATGTTGCAATAAAAACCAATTATACCAAGCATGTGTCATTAGATAGACCATCTAACATCATAGTACTATCTTTCTACACAATAAAAACCAATTATACCAAGCATGTTTCATTAGATAGACCATCTAACATCATAGTACTATCTTTCTACACAATAAAAACCAATTATACCAAGCATGTTTCATTAGATAGACCGTCTAACATCATAGTACTATCTTTCTACACAATAAAAACCAATTATTCCAAACATGTTTCATTAGATAGACCATCTAACATCATAGTACTGTCTTTCTACACAAAAAAAAACCAATTATACTAAGCATGTTTCATTAAATAGACCATATAACATCATAGTACTATCTTATGTCGCAATAAAAACCAATTATACCAAGCATGTTTCATTAGATAGACCATCTAACATCATAGAACTATCCTTCTACACAATAAAAACCAATTATACCAAGCATGTTTAATTAGATAGACCATCTAACATCATAGTACTATCTTTCTACACAATAAAAACCAATTATACCAAGCATGTTCCATTAGATAGACCATTTAATATCATAGTACTATCTTTCTACACAATAAAAACCAATTATACCAAGCATGTTTCATTAGATAGACCATCTATCATCATAGTACTATCTTTCTACACAATAAAAACCAATTATACCAAGCATGTTTCATTAGATAGACGATCTAACATCATAGTACTATCTTTCTACACAATAAAAACCAATTATACCAAGCATGTTTCATTAGATAGACCATCTAACATCATAGTACTATCTTTCTACACAATAAAAACCAATTATACCAAGCATGTTTCATTAGATAGACCATCTAACATCATAGTACTATCTTTCTACAAAATAAAAACCAATTATACCAAGCATGTTTCATTAGATAGACCATCTAACATCATAGTACTATCTTTCTACACAATAAAAACCAATTATACCAAGCATGTTTCATTAGATAGACCATCTAACATCATAGTACTATCTTATGTCGCAATAAAAACAACCAATTATACCAAGCATGTTTCATTAGATAGACCATCTAACATCATAGTACTATCTTATGTCGCAATAAAAACCAATTATACCAAGCATGTTTCATTAGATAGACCATCTAACATCATAGTACTATCTTTCTACACAATAAAAACCAATTATGCCAAGCATGTTTCAAAAGATAGACCAACTAACATCATAGTACTATCTTTCTACACAATAAAAACCAATTATACCAAGCATGTTTCATTAGATAGACCATCTAACATCATGGTACTATTTTTCTACACAATAAAAACCAATTATACCAAGTATGTTTCATTAGATAGACCATTTAACATCATAGTACTATCTTTCTACACAATAAAAACCAATTATACCAAGCATGTTTCATTAGATAGACCATCTAACATCATAGTACTATTTTATGTCGCAATAAAAACCAATTATACCAAGCATGTTTCATTAGATAGACCATCTAACATCATAGTACTGTCTTTTTACACAATGAAAACCAATTATACCAAGCATGTTTCATTAGATAGACCATCTAACATCATAGTACTATCTTTCTACACAATAAAAACCAATTATACCAAGCATGTTTCATTAGATAGACCATCTAACATCATAGTACTATCTTTCTACACAATAAAAACCAATTATACCAAGCATGTTTCATTAGATAGACCATCTAACATCATAGTACTATCTTTCTACACAATAAAAACCAATTATACCAAGCATGTTTCATTAGATAGACCATCTAACACCATAGTACTATCTTTCTACACAATAAAAACCAATTATACCAAGCATGTTTCATTAGATAGACCATCTAACATCATAGTACTATCTTTCTACACAATAAAAACCAATTATACCAAGCATGTTTCATTAGATAGACCATCTAACATCATAGTACTATCTTTCTACACAATAAAAACCAATTATACCTAGCATGTTTCATTAGATAGAACATCTAACATCATAGTACTAACTTTCTACACAATAAAAACCAATTATACCAAGCATGTTTCATTAGATAGACTATCTAACATCATAGTACTATCTTATGTCGCAATAAAAACCAATTGTACCAAGCATGTTTCATTAGATAGACCATCTAACATCATAGTACTATCTTTCTACACAATAAAAACCAATTATACCAAGCATGTTTCATTAGATAGACCATCTAACATCATAGTACTATCTTTCTACACAATAAAAACCAATTATACCAAGCATGTTTCATTAGATAGACCGTCTAACATCATAGTACTATCTTTCTACACAATAAAAACCAATTATTCCAAGCATGTTTCATTAGATAGACCATCTAACATCATAGTACTATCTTTCTACACAAAAAAAAACCAATTATACTAAGCATGTTTCATTAGATAGACCATATAACATCAAAGTACTATCTTATGTCGCAATAAAAACCAATTATACCAAGCATGTTTCATTAGATAGACCATCTAACATCATAGAACTATCCTTCTACACAATAAAAACCAATTATACCAAGCATGTTTCATTAGATAGACCATATAACATCATAGTACTATCTTATGTCGCAATAAAAACAACCAATTATACCAAGCATGTTTCATTAGATAGACCATCTAACATCATAGTACTTTCTTTCTACACAATAAAAACCAATTATACCAAGCATGTTTCATTAGATAGACCATCTAACATCATAGTACTATCTTTCTACACAATAAAAACCAATTATACCAAGCATGTTTCATTAGATAGACCATCTAACATCATAGTACTATCTTTCTACACAATAAAAACCAATTATACCAAGCATGTTTCATTAGATAGACCATCTAACACCATAGTACTATCTTTCTACACAATAAAAACCAATTATACCAAGCATGTTTCATTAGATAGACCATCTAACATCATTGTACTATCTTTCTACACAATAAAAACCAATTATACCAAGCATGTTTCATTAGATAGACCATCTAACATCATAGTACTATCTTTCTACACAATAAAAACCAATTATACCAAGCATGTTTCATTAGATAGAACATCTAACATCATAGTACTAACTTTCTACACAATAAAAACCAATTATACCAAGCATGTTTCATTAGATAGACTATCTAACATCATAGTACTATCTTATGTCGCAATAAAAACCAATTATACCAAGCATGTTTCATTAGATAGACCATCTAACATCATAGTACTATCTTTCTACACAATAAAAACCAATTATACCAAGCATGTTTCATTAGATAGACCATCTAACATCATAGTACTATCTTTCTACACAATAAAAACCAATTATACCAAGCATGTTTCATTAGATAGACCGTCTAACATCATAGTACTATCTTTCTACACAATAAAAACCAATTATTCCAAGCATGTTTCATTAGATAGACCATCTAACATCATAGTACTATCTTTCTACACAAAAAAAAAACCAATTATACTAAGCATGTCTCATTAGATAGACCATATAACATCATAGTACTATCTTATGTCGCAATAAAAACCAATTATACCAAGCATGTTTCATTAGATAGACCATCTAACATCATAGAACTATCCTTCTACACAATAAAAACCAATTATACCAAGCATGTTTCATTAGATAGACCATCTAACATCATAGTACTATCTTTCTACACAATAAAAACCAATTATACCAAGCATGTTTCATTAGATAGACCATTTAATATCATAGTACTATCTTTCTACACAATAAAAACCAATTATACCAAGCATGTTTCATTAGATAGACCATCTATCATCATAGTACTATCTTTCTACACAATAAAAACCAATTATACCAAGCATGTTTCATTAGATAGACGATCTAACATCATAGTACTATCTTTCTACACAATAAAAACCAATTATACCAAGCATGTTTCATTAGATAGACCATCTAACATCATAGTACTTTCTTTCTACACAATAGAAACCAATTATACCAAGCATGTTTCATTAGATAGACCATCTAACATCATAGTACTATCTTTCTACACAATAAAAACCAATTATACCAAGCATGTTTCATTAGATAGACCATCTAACATCATAGTACTATCTTTCTACACAATAAAAACCAATTATACCAAGCATGTTTCATTAGATAGACCATCTAACATCATAGTACTATCTGTCTACACAATAAAAACCAATTATACCAAGCATGTTTCATTAGATAGACCATCTAACATCATAGTACTATCTTTCTACACAATAAAAACCAATTATTCCAAGCATGTTTCATTAGATAGACCATCTAACATCATAGTACTGTCTTTCTATACAAAAAAAACCCAATTATACTAAGCATGTTTCATTAGATAGACCATATAACATCATAGTACTATCTTATGTCGCAATAAAAACCAATTATACCAAGCATGTTTCATTAGATAGACCATCTAACATCATAGAACTATCCTTCTACACAATGAAAACCAATTATACCAAGCATGTTTCATTAGATAGACCATCTAACATCATAGTACTATCTTTCTACACAATAAAAACCAATTATACCAAGCATGTTCCATTAGATAGACCATTTAATATCATAGTGCTATCTTTCTACACAATAAAAACCAATTATACCAAGCATGTTTCATTAGATAGACCATCTATCATCATAGTACTATCTTTCTACACAATAAAAACCAATTATACCAAGCATGTTTCATTAGATAGACGATCTAACATCATAGTACTATCTTTCTACACAATAAAAACCAATTATACCAAGCATGTTTCATTAGATAGACCATCTAACATCATAGTACTATCTTTCTACACAATAAAAACCATTTATACCAAGCATGTTTCATTAGATAGACCATCTAACATCATAGTACTATCTTTCTACACAATAAAAACCAATTATACCAAGCATGTTTCATTAGATAGACCATCTAACATCATAGTACTATCTTTTTACACAATAAAAACCAATTATACCAAGATGTTTCATTAGATAGACCATCTAACATCATAGTACTATCTTATGTCGCAATAAAAACAACCAATTATACCAAGCATGTTTCATTAGATAGACCATCTAACATCATAGTACTATCTTATGTCGCAATAAAAACCAATTATACCAAGCATGTTTCATTAGATAGACCATCTAACATCATAGTACTATCTTTCTACACAATAAAAACCAATTATGCCAAGCATGTTTCAAAAGATAGGCCAACTAACATCATAGTACTATCTTTCTACACAATAAAAACCAATTATACCAAGCATGTTTCATTAGATAGACCATCTAACATCATGGTACTATATTTCTACACAATAAAAACCAATTATACCAAGCATGTTTCATTAGATAGACCATTTAACATCATAGTACTATCTTTCTACACAATAAAAACCAATTATACCAAGCATGTTTCATTAGATAGACCATCTAACATCATAGTACTATTTTATGTCGCAATAAAAACCAATTATACCAAGCATGTTTCATTAGATAGACCATCTAACATCATAGTACTATCTTTTTACACAATGAAAACCAATTATACCAAGCATGTTTCATTAGATAGACCATCTAACATCATAGTACTATCTTTCTGCATGTTTCATTAGATAGACCATCTAACATCATAGTACTATCTTTCTACACAATAAAAACCAATTATACCAAGCATGTTTCATTAGATAGACCATCTAACATCATAGTACTATCTTTCTACACAATAAAAACCAATTATACCAAGCATGTTTCATTAGATAGACCTTCTAACACCATAGTACTATCTTTCTACACAATAAAAACCAATTATACCAAGCATGTTTCATTAGATAGACCATCTAACATCATAGTACTATCTTTCTACACAATAAAAACCAATTATACCAAGCATGTTTCATTAGATAGACCATCTAACATCATAGTACTATCTTTCTACACAATAAAAACCAATTATACCAAGCATGTTTCATTAGATAGACCATCTAACATCATAGTACTATCTTTCTACACAATAAAAACCAATTATACCAAGCATGTTTCATTAGATAGACGATGTAACATTATAGTACTATCTTTCTACATAATAAAAACTAATTATACCAAGCACGTTCATTAGATAGACCATTAAACATCATAGTACTATCTGTCTACACAATAAAAACCAATTATACCAAGCATGTTTCATTAGATAGACCATCTAACATCATATTACTATCATTCTACACAATAAAAACCAATTATACCAAGCATGTTTCATTAGATAGACCATCTAACATCATAGTATTATCTTTATACACAATAAAAACCAATTATACCAAGCATGTTTCATTAGATATACTATCTAACATTATATTACTATCTTTCTACACAATAAAAACCAATTATACCAAGCATGTTTCATTAGATAGACCATCTAACATCATAGTACTATATATCTTTCTACACAATAAAAACCAATTATACCGAGCATGTTTCATTAGATAGACCATCTAACATCATAGTACTATCTTTCTACACAATAAAAAACAATTATACCAAGCATGTTCCATTAGATAGACGATCTAACATTATAGTACTATCTTTCTACATAATAAAAACCAATTATACCAAGCATGTTCATTAGATAGACCATTAAACATCATAGTACTATCTGTCTACACAATAAAAACCAATTATACCAAGCATGTTTCATTAGATAGACCATCTAACATCATAGTACTATCATTCTACACAATAAAAACCAATTATACCAAGCATGTTTCATTAGATAGACCATCTAACATCATAGTATTATCTTTATACACAATAAGAACCAATTATACCAAGCATGTTTCATTAGATATACTATCTAACATTATAGTACTATCTTTCTACACAATAAAAACCAATTATAGCAAGCATGTTTCATTAGATAGACCATCTAACATCATAGTACTATCTTTCTACACAATAAAAACCAATTATACCAAGCATGTTTCATTAGATAGACCATCTAACATCATAGTACTATCTTTCTACACAATAAAAACCAATTATACCAAGCATGTTTCATTAGATAGACCATCTAACATTATAGTACTATCTTTCTACACAATAAAAACCAATTATACCAAGCATGTTTCATTAGATAGACCATCTAACACCATAGTACTATCTTTCTACACAATAAAAACCAATTATACCAAGCATGTTTCAAAAGATAGACCATCTAACACTATAGTACTATCTTTCTACACAATAAAAACCAATTATACCAAGCATGTTTCATTAGATAGACCATCTAACATCATAGTACTATCTTTCTACGCAATAAAAACCAATTATACCAAGCATGTTTCATTAGATAGACCATCTAACATCATAGTACTATCTTTCTACACAATAAAAACCAATTATACCAAGCATGTTTCATTAGATAGACCATCTAACATCATAGTACTATCTTTCTACACAATAAAAACCAATTATACCAAGCATGTTTCATTAGATAGACGATCTAACATTATAGTACTATCTTTCTACACAATAAAAACCAATTATACCAAGCATGTTTCATTAGATAGACCATCTAACATCATAGTACTATCTTTCTACACAATAAAAACCAATTATACCAAGCATGTTTCATTAGATAGACCATCTAACATCATAGTACTATCTTTCTACACAATAAAAACCAATTATACCAAGCATGTTTCATTAGATAGACCATCTAACATCATAGTACTATCTTTCTACACAATAAAAACCAATTATACCAAGCATGTTTCATTAGATAGACGATCTAACTTTATAGTACTATCTTTCTACATAATAAAAACCAATTATACCAAGCACGTTCATTAGATAGACCATTAAACATCATAGTACTATCTGTCTACACAATAAAAACCAATTATACGAAGCATGTTTCATTAGATAGACCATCTAAAATCATAGTACTATCATTCTACACAATAAAAACCAATTATACCAAGCATGTTTCATTAGATAGACCATCTAACATCATAGTATTATCTTTCTACACAATAAGAACCAATTATATCAAGCATGTTTCATTAGATATACTATCTAACATTATAGTACTATCTTTCTACACAATAAAAACCAATTATACCAAGCATGTTTCATTAGATAGACCATCTAACATCATAGTACTATCTTATGTCGAAATAAAAACCAATTATACCAAGCATGTTTCATTAGATAGACCATCTAACATCATAGTACTATCTTTCTACACAATAAAAACCAATTATACCAAGCATGTTTCATTAGATAGACGATCTAACATTATAGTACTATCTTTCTACATAATAGAAACCAATTATACCAAGCATGTTTCATTAGATAGACCATTAAACATCATAGTACTATCTGTCTACACAATAAAAACCAATTATACCAAGCATGTTTCATTAGATAGACCATCTAACATCATAGTACTATCATTCTACACAATAAAAACCAATCATACCAAGCATGTTTCATTAGATAGACCATCTAACATCATAGTATTATCTTTATACACAATAAGAACCAATTATACCAAGCATGTTTCATTAGATATACTATCTAACATTATAGTACTATCTTTCTACACAATAAAAACCACTTATAACAATCATGTTTCATTAGATAGACCATCTAACATCATAGTACTATCTTATGTCGAAATAAAAACCAATTATACCAAGCATGTTTCATTAGATAGACCATCTAACATCATAGTACTATCTTTCTACACAATAAAAACCAATTATAACAAGCATGTTTCATTTGAAAGACCATCTAACATCATAGTACTATCTTTCTACACAATAAAAACCAATTATACCAAGCATGTTTCATTAGATAGACCATCTAACATCATAGTACTATCATTCTACACAATAAAAACCAATTATACCAAGCATGTTTCATTAGATAGACCATCTAACATCATAGTACTATCTTTCTACACAATAAAAACCAATTATAACAAGCATGTTTCATTTGATAGACCATCTAACATCATAGAACTATCTTTCTACACAATAAAAACCAATTATACCAAGCATGTTTCAAAAGATAGACCATCTAACACTATAGTACTATCTTTCTACACAATAAAAACCAATTATACCAAGCATGTTTCATTAGATAGACCATCTAACATCATAGTACTATCATTCTACACAATAAAAACCAATTATACCAAGCATGTTTCATTAGATAGACCATCTAACATCATAGTACTATTTTATGTCGCAATAAAAACCAATTATACCAAGCATGTTTCATTAGATAGACCATCTAACATCATAGTACTATCTTTTTACACAATGAAAACCAATTATACCAAGCATGTTTCATTAGATAGACCATCTAACATCATAGTACTATCTGTCTACACAATAAAAACCAATTATACCAAGCATGTTTCATTAGATAGACCATCTAACATCATAGTACTATCATTCTACACAATAAAAACCAATTATACCAAGCATGTTTCATTAGATAGACCATCTAACATCATAGTACTATCTTTCTACACAATAAAAACCAATTATAACAAGCATGTTTCATTTGATAGACCATCTAACATCATAGTACTATCTTTCTACACAATAAAAACCAATTATACCAAGCATGTTTCAAAAGATAGACCATCTAACACTATAGTACTATCTTTCTACACAATAAAAACCAATTATACCAAGCATGTTTCATTAGATAGACCATCTAACATCATAGTATTATCTTTATACACAATAAGAACCAATTATACCAAGCATGTTTCATTAGATATACTATCTAACATTATAGTACTATCTTTCTACACAATAGAAACCAATTATACCAAGCATGTTTCATTAGATAGACCATCTAACATCATAGTACTATCTTTCTACACAATAAAAACCAATTATAACAAGCATGTTTCATTTGATAGACCATCTAACATCATAGTACTATCTTTCTACACAATAAAAACCAATTATACCAAGCATGTTTCAAAAGATAGACCATCTAACATCATAGTACTATCTTTCTACACAATAAAAACCAATTATACCAAGCATGTTTCAAAAGATAGACCATCTAACACTATAGTACTATCTTTCTACACAATAAAAACCAATTATACCAAGCATGTTTCATTAGATAGACCATCTAACATCATAGTACTATCTTTCTACGCAATAAAAACCGATTATACCAAGCATGTTTCATTAGATAGACCATCTAACATCATAGTACTATCTTTCTACGCAATAAAAACCAATTATACCAAGCATGTTTCATTAGATAGACCATCTAACATCATAGTACTATCTTTCTACACAATAAAAACCAATTATACCAAGCATGTTTCATTAGATAGACCATCTAACATCATAGTACTATCTTTCTACACAATAAAAACCAATTATACCAAGCATGTTTCATTAGATAGACCATCTAACATCATAGTACTATCTTATGTCGCAATAAAAACCAATTATACCAAGCATGTTTCATTAGATAGACCATCTAACATCATAGTACTATCTTTCTACACAATAAAAACCAATTATACTAAGCATGTTTCATTAGATAGACCATCTAACATCAAAGTACTATCTTTCTACACAATAAAAACCAATTATACCAAGCATGTTTCATTAGATCGACCATCTAACATCATAGTACTATCTTTCTACACAATAAAAACCAATTATACCAAGCATGTTTCATTAGATAGACCATCTAACATCATAGTACTATCTTTCTACACATTAAAAACCAATTATACCAAGCATGTTTCATTAGATAGACCATCTAACATCATAGTACTATCTTTCTACACAATAAAAACCAATTATACCAAGCATGTTTCATTAGATAGACGATCTAACTTTATAGTACTATCTTTCTACATAATAAAAACCAATTATACCAAGCACGTTCATTAGATAGACCATTAAACATCATAGTACTATCTGTCTACACAATAAAAACCAATTATACCAAGCATGTTTCATTAGATAGACCATCTAAAATCATAGTACTATCATTCTACACAATAAAAACCAATTATACCAAGCATGTTTCATTAGATAGACCATCTAACATCATAGTATTATCTTTCTACACAATAAGAACCAATTATATCAAGCATGTTTCATTAGATATACTATCTAACATTATAGTACTCTCTTTCTACATAATAGAAACCAATTATACCAAGCATGTTTCATTAGATAGACCATTAAACATCATAGTACTATCTGTCTACACAATAAAAACCAATTATACCAAGCATGTTTCATTAGATAGACCATCTAACATCATAGTACTATCATTCTACACAATAAAAACCAATTATACCAAGCATGTTTCATTAGATAGACCATCTAACATCATAGTATTATCTTTATACACAATAAGAACCAATTATACCAAGCATGTTTCATTAGATACACTATCTAACATTATAGTACTATCTTTCTACACAATAAAAACCACTTATAACAAGCATGTTTCATTAGATAGACCATCTAACATCATAGTACTATCTTATGTCGAAATAAAAACCAATTATACCAAGCATGTTTCATTAGATAGACCATCTAACATCATAGTACTATCTTTCTACACAATAAAAACCAATTATAACAAGCATGTTTCATTTGAAAGACCATCTAACATCATAGTACTATCTTTCTACACAATAAAAACCAATTATACCAAGCATGTTTCAAAAGATAGACCATCTAACATCATAGTACTATCTTTATACACAATAAAAACCAATTATACCAAGCATGTTTCAAAAGATAGACCATCTAACTCTATAGTACTATCTTATGTCGCAATAAAAACCAATTATACCAAGCATGTTTCAAAAGATAGACCAACTAACATCATAGTACTATCTTTCTACACAATAAAAACCAATTATACCAAGCATGTTTCATTAGATAGACCATCTAACATCATGGTACTATATTTCTACACAATAAAAACCAATTATACCAAGCATGTTTCATTAGATAGACCATTTAACATCATACTACTATCTTTCTACACAATAAAAACCAATTATACCAAGCATGTTTCATTAGATAGACCATCTAACATCATAGTACTATTTTATGTCGCAATAAAAACCAATTATACCAAGCATGTTTCATTAGATAGACCATCTAACATCATAGTACTATCTTTTTACACAATGAAAACCAATTATACCAAGCATGTTTCATTAGATAGACCATCTAACATCATAGTACTATCTTTCTACACAATAAAAACCAATTATACCAAGCATGTTTCAAAAGATAGACCATCTAACATCATAGTACTAATAAAAACCAATTATACCAAGCATGTTTCATTAGATAGACCATCTAACATCATAGTACTATTTTATGTCGCAATAAAAACCAATTATACCAAGCATGTTTCATTAGATAGACCATCTAACATCATAGTACTATCTTTTTACACAATGAAAACCAATTATACCAAGCATGTTTCACTAGATAGACCATCTAACATCATAGTACTATCTTTCTACACAATAAAAACCAATTATACCAAGCATGTTTCAAAAGATAGACCATCTAACATCATAGTACTATCTTTCTACACAATAAAAACCAATTATACCAAGCATGTTTCATTAGATAGACCATCTAACATCATAGTACTATCTTTCTACACAATAAAAACCAATTATACCAAGCATGTTTCATTTGATAGACCATCTAACACCATAGTACTATCTTTCTACACAATAAAAACCAATTATACCAAGCATGTTTCATTAGATAGACCATCTAACATCATAGTACTATCTTTCTACACAATAAAAACCAATTATACCAAGCATGTTTCATTAGATAGACCATCTAACATCATAGTACTATCTTTCTACATAATAAAAACCAATTATACCAAGCATGTTTCATTAGATAGACCATCTAACATCATAGTACTATCTTTCTACACAATAAAAACCAATTATACCAAGCATGTTTCATTAGATAGACGATCTAACATTATAGTACTATCTTTCTACATAATAAAAACCAATTATACCAAGCATGTTTCATTATATAGACCATTAAACATCATAGTACTATCTGTCTACACAATAAAAACCAATTATACCAAGCATGTTTCATTTGATAGACCATCTAACATCATAGTACTATCATTCTACACAATAAAAACCAATTATACCAAGCATGTTTCATTAGATAGACCATCTAACATCATAGTATTATCTTTATACACAATAAGAACCAATTATACCAAGCATGTTTCATTAGATATACTATTTAACATTATAGTACTATCTTTCTACACAATAAAAACCAATTATACCAAGCATGTTTCATTAGATAGACCATCTAACATCATAATACTATCTTATGTCGAAATAAAAACCAATTATACCAAGCATGTTTCATTAGATAGACCATCTAACATCATAGTACTATCTTTCTACACAATAAAAATTAATTATACCAAGCATGTTCATTAAATAGACCATCTAACATCATATTACTATCTTTCTACACAATAAAAACCAATTATACCAAGCATGTTTCATTAGATAGACCATTTAACATCATAGTACTATCTTTCTACACAATAAAAACCAATTATACCAAGCATGTTTCATTAGATAGACCATTTAACATCCTAGTACTATCTTTCTACACAATAAAAACCAATTATACCAAGCATGTTTCATTAGATAGACCATCTAACATCATAGTACTATCTTTCTACACAATAAAAAACCAATTATAACAAGCATGTTTCATTTGATAGACCATCTAACATCATAGTACTATCTTTCTACACAATAAAAACCAATTATACCAAGCATGTTTCAAAAGATAGACCATCTAACATCATAGTACTATCTTTCTACACAATAAAAACCAATTATACCAAGCATGTTTCAAAAGATAGACCATCTAACACTATAGTACTATCTTTCTACACAATAAAAAACCAATTATACCAAGCATGTTTCATTAGATAGACCATCTAACATCATAGTACTATCTTTCTACGCAATAAAAACCGATTATACCAAGCATGTTTCATTAGATAGACCATCTAACATCATAGTACTATCTTTCTACGCAATAAAAACCAATTATACCAAGCATGTTTCATTAGATAGACCATCTAACATCATAGTACTATCTTTCTACACAATAAAAACCAATTATACCAAGCATGTTTCATTAGATAGACCATCTAACATCATAGTACTATCTTTCTACACAATAAAAACCAATTATACCAAGCATGTTTCATTAGATAGACCATCTAACATCATAGTACTATCTTATGTCGCAATAAAAACCAATTATACCAAGCATGTTTCATTAGATAGACCATCTAACATCATAGTACTATCTTTCTACACAATAAAAACCAATTATACTAAGCATGTTTCATTAGATAAACCATCTAACATCAAAGTACTATCTTTCTACACAATAAAAACCAATTATACCAAGCATGTTTCATTAGATCGACCATCTAACATCATAGTACTATCTTTCTACACAATAAAAACCGATTATACCAAGCATGTTTCATTAGATAGACCATCTAACATCATAGTACTATCTTTCTACACATTAAAAACCAATTATACCAAGCATGTTTCATTAGATAGACCATCTAACATCATAGTACTATCTTTCTACACAATAAAAACCAATTATACCAAGCATGTTTCATTAGATAGACGATCTAACTTTATAGTACTATCTTTCTACATAATAAAAACCAATTATACCAAGCACGTTCATTAGATAGACCATTAAACATCATAGTACTATCTGTCTACACAATAAAAACCAATTATACCAAGCATGTTTCATTAGATAGACCATCTAAAATCATAGTACTATCATTCTACACAATAAAAACCAATTATACCAAGCATGTTTCATTAGATAGACCATCTAACATCATAGTATTATCTTTCTGCACAATAAGAACCAATTATATCAAGCATGTTTCATTAGATATACTATCTAACATTATAGTACTATCTTTCTACACAATAAAAACCAATTATACCAAGCATGTTTCATTAGATAGACAATCTAACATCATAGTACTATCTTATGTCGAAATAAAAACCAATTATACCAAGCATGTTTCATTAGATAGACCATCTAACATCATAGTACTATCTTTCTACACAATAAAAACCAATTATACCAAGCATGTTTCATTAGATAGACGATCTAACATTATAGTACTCTCTTTCTACATAATAGAAACCAATTATACCAAGCATGTTTCATTAGATAGACCATTAAACATCATAGTACTATCTGTCTACACAATAAAACCAATTATACCAAGCATGTTTCATTAGATAGACCATCTAACATCATAGTACTATCATTCTACACAATAAAAACCAATTATACCAAGAATGTTTCATTAGATAGACCATCTAACATCATAGTATTATCTTTATACACAATAAGAACCAATTATACCAAGCATGTTTCATTAGATACACTATCTAACATTATAGTACTATCTTTCTACACAATAAAAACCACTTATAACAAGCATGTTTCATTAGATAGACCATCTAACATCATAGTACTATCTTATGTCGAAATAAAAACCAATTATACCAAGCATGTTTCATTAGATAGACCATCTAACATCATAGTACTATCTTTCTACACAATAAAAACCAATTATAACAAGCATGTTTCATTTGAAAGACCATCTAACATCATAGTACTATCTTTCTACACAATAAAAACCAATTATACCAAGCATGTTTCAAAAGATAGACCATCTAACATCATAGTACTATCTTTATACACAATAAAAACCAATTATACCAAGCATGTTTCAAAAGATAGACCATCTAACTCTATAGTACTATCTTATGTCGCAATAAAAACCAATTATACCAAGCATGTTTCAAAAGATAGACCAACTAACATCATAGTACTATCTTTCTACACAATAAAAACCAATTATACCAAGCATGTTTCATTAGATAGACCATCTAACATCATGGTACTATATTTCTACACAATAAAAACCAATTATACCAAGCATGTTTCATTAGATAGACCATTTAACATCATACTACTATCTTTCTACACAATAAAAACCAATTATACCAAGCATGTTTCATTAGATAGACCATCTAACATCATAGTACTATTTTATGTCGCAATAAAAACCAATTATA